>NC_043707.1:56861929-57033155 GCF_006229205.1 Suricata suricatta
AAGAAGAGGGAAAAAAAAGTAATGAAAATAATAAGGGAAAAACCCAAGACACACTTTCTTGGCGGGGGGGGGCGGGGGAAACAGCATGTAATTTCTGTCCTTGACGGAATGTATTAAATAAGTAAACACCACCAACAAGCAAAACAAGTACCATAATGTAAAAACATTAAAAAAAAAGACAACCCTCTCACATGCATAAATGAAAGATTGCACACAAAGAACTCACATCTTTTCAAGCTTCAATAGTAAATATTCTGCTACTATGTATTAAATACTGCATGGTTTGCCCAAGCTGAGATGAAACCACATCATAAATCAATAAGCATTTTGCATTTTCTTTCTTCATCTACTCAAAGTCATGCCTACTGCACCTCTAAACATGTCATTACATCCAATGATACAGCAAACACTCCCAAAATAAACTTAGATTGGTTTTCAGTTTCACTTAACAGTATATAAAATGCTGTGTTGTGACAGGTATCAACTATCCATTAGATACTGAATCAATTTTTCTTAAGCACTACTCACTGCTGGCTTCTCTTGAAGCTAGGTCATTTGATTATCTTAAGAGATGTGAGAAAAGCATTTGACAAAATTCAACATCCATCCATGATAAGAATTCTCAACATACCAAAGATAGAGGGAAATACCTCAACATAGAAAAGACTACATCCGACAAGTTCACAGCTGGTGCCATAGTCAATACTGAGAAGCTGATACCTTTTCCCCTAAGGTCAAGAACAAGACCACGATGCCCATTCTTGCCACTTCTATTCAGCACAGTACTATAAGTCATAGAAAGAGCAATCTTGCAAGACAAAAAATGGGGAGGGGGCATCCAAATCAGAAAGGAGAAAGTAAAATTGTCTGTTTGTAGACAACATGATTTCATAAGTAGAGATCCCTAAGGACTCCATTAAAAGCCTGTCAGAACTAATGAACTAATTTAGTAAAATTGCCTGATACAAAATCAATAACAACAAAAAAATCAGTTGTGTTTCTATACACTAACAATGAACTGTCTAAAAAGAAATTAAGAAAACAATCCTTTTTATAATAGCATCAAAAACAATTAAATACTTAGGAATAAACATGCAAAGCGATAAAATATTTTTAAGCTGAAAATTATAATACATTGATGAAAGAAATTAAAGAAAACACAAATAATGGAAGACATCCATATTCATGATTATTAAAATGCATACTACCAAAACCAGTCTACAGATTTAGTGTGATTCCCATTAAAATTCCAATGGCATGTTTACTGAAATAGAAAAAAAACTTAAAATTCATATGGACATATATATATATATAATATCCAAATAGCCAAAGTGATCTTGAAAAGTAAGAAAAAAGCTGAAAATATAATACTTTCTGATTTTGAAATATAATACAAAACTCAGTAATTAACATGGTGTGGTACTAGCCCAAAAATAGACAGATAGACCAATGGAACAGAACAGAATAGTTTGTTGGCAGAAACAAACTCATGGATATATGGACAACTGTTCTTCCACAAGAGTGTAAAGAATACACAGTAGGGAAATTGATCATCTCTTTGACAAATGTTGTAGGGAAACTAAATATATACATCCAAAAGGATGAAAATAGACCTCTTACCATGCATAGAAGTCAATTCAAAATAGATTAAAGATTTCAGTGTAAGACCTGAAATTATAAACTCTCAGAAGAAAGCAGAGAGGGGGAAGCTTCATGACATTGATCTTGGCCATGATTTCATGGATATGACACCCAAAGCGTAGGCATCAAAAGCTAATTAGACATGTGGGACTACATTAAAATGAAGAAAATCTCTGCAGCAAAGGAAATGAGATTGTAGCATTTCCTGACAGTTGAATTTTCTCTTTTTTGTAATGCAAGTGGCTGATTTAAACATTGGTTGTAGAGTTATCCACTTCAATAGTAGTTGTGTTGAATAAACATTTGCCAGCTACGTGACTAGATAAATAGCCAGACTGCACCCCGCCCCATTTTAGGATGCCCATTTCTGTGAGTCCTATAATGCATTCTTCATTGTCTTCTGCTGTCTTCCACAGAAGATCTAGGGTTTCTATTTCATTTAGTTTGGATCATAACTTTCTGCATGAGTCTAGGATCTATTCTAGCACCACTCCTTGAATTCTTGCCAGGGTTAAATCCTGTAATACAGGAGACTGCTCCTGAATGGGTAAACTTTCCCTTCTGCCTCCTTCACCTAGCAAACTGTAACATCATGCATACTCTTCCAGCTTCTGACCTTGCAAGGTCATGCAGCCACTTCAAAGAGGCCTCTTTTAGCAGGGCCAGTACTTCCTGACTGGGTTATAATGGAATATAAAAGTTATATTGCGGTGTTCAGAAAAGGAGGAAACCAGTGTGTGTTATTTTCTTGCTAGAAGGAGACCTCTGAATCATCTTTAAGAAAAGAGGTACAGGGGCGCCTGGGTGGCTCAGTCGGTTGAGCAACCAACTTCAGCTCAGGTCATGATCTCACAGTTCGTGGGTTTGAGCTCCACGTCAGGCTCTGTGCTGACAGCTAGGTCAGACCCTAGAGCTTGTCTTTGGATTCTGCATCTCCCTCTCCCTCTGCCCCTCCCTGCTCACGCTGTCTCTCTCTCTCTCTCAAAAATACATAAAAATCATTTAAAATTTTTAAAAAAGAAAAGAGGTACATAGAGCAGAGCATACGAGAGAAGATAATTTTACATGTCTTGGGTTCAGAGGAAATCTTATTTGATTCAAGATTTTCTAGAACACTGAGTCAAATGTATCCATTCAATGTCTTTACCCTTCACATTTCTCCAATCAGGGAACTTGCTGGTCTGGACTTTCCTGATTGAGTATTCAATTGCTTCTGGAACTTTTTTATAATTATGTGCTGGGCCTGGTGCTGTTGTTTTTTTTTCCCCTGCCAATTACTCACAAACAACAACAACAACAACAAAAACGAAGGTTACTGTATTAACTGTGAAGGTGGCATTCTGGCTTTTATGCATAGTCTTTTAGTTGGTGGTTATTAATCTCATATTTAGAACTTCCTTTCATTTCTCCAATATATCAGTTACCTCCAACAGCAACCATCCAATTTCATGGCTGTTACTTCTTCCAAACTTCTGATATGCCTGAGATATTGCACCTGCTAGTGTATTTGCTTTCTTCAAAATCCCATTCTAGTTGATCACAGATGAACCTTTTAACAATTGCACATTAATGTGATTCCAGGGGTTAATGATGTTTTTCTACTGCCAGAAAAGGGGTTCTCATTGCCAAATGACCATCTGATGATTCATCTCCAAAATACCATTATTGTTATTGCTTCTTTAAATAACTTCTGACATCAACCCTCTTAGGTAAACTTCCCAGGAAATAAATGTAAACAGAGATTTGCTTGTAGAATATATATTGGAGACTGCCTTCAAAGATAAACCCCTGTGGAAGAGTGAAGGCAGTAAGAATGGGCTGACAGAATTGTTAAACTGCAGTTCAGGAGCCCTGGAGCCACGATGGAGCTTGAAAATTGCTCAGGATTGAGAGACTGTGGCATTTACACTTCGACTGCATCACTGGATGTAGGTTGCCCGTGAGAAGAAGGAAATCTTTTCCTGGTGTTGGATCACAAGGGTATCAGCCCTCAGGAATTGGTAGTAATCTTTCAAAGAACATGCGACTTCCACAGGGTATGCCTTAAGGCCTAATTTTGTATCCCAGGGTCTTGGAAATTCCAAATAATATATAGATTGTATCTTCCTTTTGATATTTTTGATTTTTCAGGTACACCTGAAAAGGAGATTTATTATTGTAACTATTGTTATTATATCCATATTGTTATCATTATTTCAAAAATTTCAAAGACCAAAATGTCAAAATCATGTCTGCTATCATGTTGACTCAGAATTCCTTGTAACATGTTGACCTTTATTTATTCAAGTCCCATAAAAACATTAGCCTGTTATAGTTTCCCCAAATATACATATCATGGTTCTTTTTTTTTTTTTTTGAAAACCTTAAAAACATTATCAATAACCCAGATGCAAATTCAGACTTGGGGTATGTAAAACTATTGTTTTTAATTTTTATTTGAGAGAGAGAGAGAGCGAGAGAGAGAGAGAGAGAGAGAGTGATCACTTACAGGGCAGGAATAGAGAGAGGCAGAGAGAGAAAATTCTAAACAGGCTCCACGCTGGCAGCATGGATCTCAAACTCATGAACTGATTTTGGCTCATGACCTGAGACATGATCAAGAGTCAGATGTTCAAATGACTGAGTCACTCAGGCACCCCTCTGCAAAAATATTTCTTACTGATAAATGTTATGAGATGAAAGCTTCAATGAGCTTCAAGGTGGCAGGCAGAGAAACTTGGTATAAAGGTTCATAGTGGAATCCAGTCTTCTTGTTTCCTGTCTGCAAGTTCCAATAACTGAATTTTTTTAGTTTCCACTATGTCCTTTTAAGCATTAAATTTGGTTAAAAAAACAAATTACTCCAAGATAAACACCTTCAGTCATTCTGGCAATATTTGAAGTTAGGAGTTAATATTCTGTAAGTCTACTCTTTAATGTTATTTTAGATAGAATTATTTTAAACGTGTGTAATGAACAAAATCATATGACTCCCATTGAGTTCTGGCTTGTTAATAAGAATTAACTATATATAAAGTGTGATTACTAGTCTTTTTATTTCTTTGTGTCTAGATCTGCTAATGTCTATCCATTTTTAGTGGAGTTTTGGGCATTATCAAAAGCTAGTCAACACTCTTTGAGTGCTTATTGTGTTTCTGACATTGTTGAATGTACTTGAGACCATCATAACTCACCTTCTTAACACTTAAATCAGGTAGATACTGTAGTATCCCCATTTTCCAGATGAAGAATGAGAGAGATTAAAGGACTTGCCTGAGGTCGTGCAGCTAGTTGAAATAGGAATTTTGTTCCTTCATCAGTGAAAAGAGCTGGCTGAATCTCATTTGAAGTTTCCGATCAAAGGTCACTTCAAAGGGACATTTCCTGGGCTGCTTCGGTAGCTCAGTTGGTTAAGCGTCCAAGTCTTGATTTGGGCGCAGGTCATGATCTCATGGTTCTGTGAGATCCTTGTCTCACAGAACTCTTTGGTTCCATCTCCTTGTCCAGCTCTCAGCTGACAGTGGGAGCCTGCTTGGGATTCTCTCTCTCCTTCCCTCTCTCTGTCCCTCCCCCTATCCCTCTCTCTTTCTCAAAATAAATAAATAAAAACTTTAAAAAAGTCATTTTCTGGTCATTCCATCTATTATTGAGTCCTACAACCAACTTCATAGAAATTAACATAATCTATAATTATATTGCTCACTTGTGTGTTTACCTGTCTATTTCCTATCTTGTCAAACAGATTCCTTGTTTGCTGCTGTGTCGCACATGTCTATAACATTATTGTAAGAGGTTCATTAAATGTGTACAAATGCATGAATAACCACTACACTGTAATAACACATGAAATAAGTCTCCATCATACTGCTTTAATTAAACAAATATATCTGATATTTTCACTCTTTTATTTTTCCAGATAAACTTCAAGATTATTTTGCTCAAGTTTGATTGCAATTGTGGTAAATTTTTAATTCAGTATGAATAGATTTCTTCTGCAAAATTCAGATTTTTTAAATATCAGAACGTAATACATCTTTAATGCAAGTTTTATTTTTCCTTTCCAGTGTTTTGTTTTCTTCATGGAGCCTTTTTCCATTTACCAATATGTCTGTTAAGAGAACAAGTAGAAGCAGGGGTGGGGCAGGAATGAGTCCTCTTCACTGGAATTAATGCAGGAGCAGCAGTAGGAAGTGTTGCCATGTGAATGGGATTTCCCGTCACTCCCTACTTTTTAATTAGCATTGCTTAACAAAGTGATTAACCTTTGTTGGCTAAAAAAAATGCTCTATGAGTCCTAATGATTTCTCAGATAATATCTCAGCTTTTCTGAAGATGTAACATTGTTTCATCATTTTCAAAGCTGTAATACTTTATGTTTGAGGCTGGTTCTGGTTTGCTTGACCTCAGATCCATTCTGTTGCTCTTTGTTTCTGAGGAAAAACAACCGCTGGCTTTCCCAGCCTGCTGTATCAGCTGGCTTCTGGTGTGGATGGCCAATGGAAGGTACTAGCCAAGCTTGGAGGATACAATACAGGGAGCAGCCAGGAATGTTTCCTTCCCTTTCTGCTTATATCTCTGACAGTAGCCATTTCTCCCCTGTGGTTTTGGCTACTTTCACTGGGTGATGAGTTCCTACCTTTCCTTTATGTTCTTCCACCTTAGGGACTAGCCCTTGATTGGCTGTCAATCTCAGGGATAACTATTTAGCTTCATAGATCTTCCATCCATCGTGTAATCATTTCCTGAATTAAATGATCTCAGTTTTAAATGTTTAAAATGGTTCTGTATGAGTTAGTTGGGTACTGATAGATGGTTTGATATATTATTACCTTGGCTAGAAATGTTTAAAAAACTGTACTGCTTTCAATGTCAATGTCAATGTTTATACTGACAAATAAAATTCTACCCATACTGAGTTTACAGGAAATTTAAGGGAAATATGAAAATATTTGAAAGTGTATTGGGTGCTCCAATCCTTTTAAGAAATGGGCAAGGTAAAAATAAAAACACTTCTTCTTTTAAGTATGAATCAAAACACTTCTTTAAAAGGCTTGAAGTGGTACCTGTCAAATGTCATGAAATCCATTAAATTTTATGTAAAACAAAATAATTTAAATCACGCCTTTAGTGGCTGAGAAATTATAAATAGATGATTTTAAAAAATAAAGTTGAAGACTTCTCATCAAATTTCTTGTATATGTGACTAAATCTTTCCATACTTAAGAGCTATTGATGAAATCCACAACTTGTTTGAAAGATAAAACTACCAGCAAGCTTATGCAACTTTCTTACAAGAACTTCATATAATCTAAACAGCTTAAAATTACTAAGTGCCAGGCACCATAGAAGTGGTATTAACTCTGTAGATACGGTAATAATTCCTCAGAATTATAAAGTAGATACTTTGCTAATGTGATTTTCAGATAACTATTACTTTAAAAATAGCTGCAGTTGAGGCTTTACATAGTGTTTTATTACTTATTTTTACTCCTTAACCACTCACTTTTTTCCCCAAAGTTATATTCATTCATTCATTTCTCCTTCAAATATAAATTAAGTGCCTACTATGTATCAGGTACTATTCTAGGAGCTTGGGATACATCAGTGAACAAAATAAATAGAATGTTCTAGTCCTCGGGAATTTCCATTCTAAGTTTAAAACAACAACAAGAACAAAAACAAAGTAAAATATCTGTTAGTGTTTAACTCTTAATAATGTTGATAGCCTATACTGTATCATTTCTAGTTTTTCACTGATAGGTAAATATATAAGCAATGGTATATATATGTATATATCAGCAGACCACTCTAAATACAATTCATAAAGATTCATAACCCAGGTGAATATTCTGTAAGCAGAGAAGAGTAGTTAAGTGATAAGTATTTAATCCATACTAAATGGGGGAAGAATGTTAATAGAAACCCACTGATCTAATCCACTCAATAAAATTCAACCTTCTAAAGGACCAAGTGGTTTTTGGAGCATTGTATCAATGTTAGTGAGCAATTATTATTCCCCATTTTCATAAAGTATAAGAAAAACAGATTTAAATTTAGAGGAAATTTGTGAAACAATAGAATACATTAAAATATATGAAATCTTTGCTGAGGATCATAAACATTGGTTTAACAAATATATTTTGGAAGTGACTTGGCCAAAGTATAGAAAGAATGCAAATCGATGGGCTCTCTCTAAATGGCTCTTTCAATGTATCTAAGTTAGGATCTCAGTTACCTTTATTTTCTTTTAATTTGCCATTAAAAATTGAACTAAACCATATTTATTTACCATATTTGTAATCTAATAAGGAAAGTTTTGGATGATAAGTTTACAGTTTTATTTATTTATTTTTTAAATGAAGACTCTTTTTTTAAGGAAGATCACATTTAGTTTTGGAAGTCAAAGCCCCCTGTACCTAATTTAGATAAAAGAAAGACAATTAATTTGATCTCTTTAATACATCCAGAGAATGAGATAGTGCATCTTCCTTGATTTCTGTTGGGTACAGAATTGGGGCTGGAGTTGACATCTGAAAGAAGGAAGTATGGAAGCCTCAGTGACATAATAGCAGGCAAGGAGTAGTTCAGGAATTTAAAAAACAATAGTATCTAACATTCAACTTTGTTTGAAAACTCAGTATTCCATGGAAAATTGCTGAATAAAGTAGGCAATCAGGGAATATATAGTGTGGAAAAATAAGCTGGATAGGAAGAAAAAGTCACAAGACTTAGAGGACTGGTGAGAATACAAAAAGCTTTGGAAAGCAGTTGACTGGATAGACTAGATAAATGAAATGTCCCAATCACCCTCCACCCCTGTCCATCCAAAGACACTGGAGAGTACCCCACCTCTCTACTGTATGTGCAAGAAAGATGGCAATCCTTGTTTTTTAATATTTAAATATAATGTCACTACTGAAAGACTGGAGGACTTTGGATTACCTAAAGCCATCTTGATTATGCTAAACTTCAAGTGTAATAAAATAAGATCACAATGTATCTCCAAAGGTCTATCATCTAAACTAACACAGTACAAAATGATTCATACAACTTTCATTAATTACTTGAGGGAGAGCATACTAGTTGCAAGTTAAATGAGGAGCTAACAATGTGCATACATTGTGTGTGTGTGCACAATGTGTACACAAGAAAGGATTTTGACTCTTCTGGATAAACCAATAGTATCAAACACCCTTTAAAATACTACCAGTGAAATTAAAACACATAGACAATTATATGTTAAATACATTTTAAAAATTCAGCTGAAAACTTATTTTTTAATTAATAATTGAAAGTATTAAATCCCATCTAATCATTCAGAGCAGAAGCAGAATGAAAATATGTTTACAGGATATTTAAAAAAATCATTCAAAGTCAAGTCTTTCCCTGTAGTTTCAAGCTAAGAAATGTATAGTTTCTTGGATAATCCTAGCAAATTTGGGGCATCTTGGTCATTATTTTTTTCAGAAACGTACTACTACTCTTTCACATGAGTATATTTTAAACCATTTACAGTATTCTAATGGTGTAAGTTGAGGACATCTTTTTCCTTTTGGTCAGAACACATCTCCAGGTTAATAACTGAGGTTAGTGCTTCCCAGTTACATTTAAGAAAAATCTGGACTTAGCCTGCATATAGCAACATTATGGGTTCCTCCCATCCTTTTTGCTAATATTTGATGGAGAAAAGGAACACATGTTGTAAACTGGGGTGGAGACAGGTAGGGAGAGGTGTGGTGTGCTCGTGCACGGACAAAACGCCTACAGCTGGGGCGTCTATATCCCAGTTACCTTTGAATGATATTAAGGAGTAAAGGCTCCCTCTCTCTCATGTTCGCCTTCAGAAGTCCATAGACGTATCTTGGATTGAAATGAATGAGAAACAGTGATATATGTATCTTAAACTTTTTGTTCTCATACAGTCACTAAGAAAATACAATTTAAATAAAATACATATATTTGACCATTTTTCTTATAAATGTGTGCGTATGTGTATCTGAGATACTTTTATATTTACTTTGCTGGATAATATGAAAGGGCAGGATATTTCTCACTGAAGAAGGTACATGAATATGGTTTCAAAGAGATCTGGATTCTAAAGTAAGTTCACCAACATATGTTGCTATATAAATGAGTTCGGGCAATACCATTAACTAATCTATCATCAGTTCCTCATTTAGAAAATAAGTTGATTAAAGTTTTAAAATCTTCAAATTCCTTTTATGTCTGATATTCTTTGAAACAATATGTAATGAAGGGCATTAAAAGGGCAACTGCCTTCTTCAACACCAAAATGAATTTTGTTATGTTGATTTTTTAATTGAAATTCATGTTATGTGAAAATTTAAATTCTTATATGTTTCCAGTAGCAACCAGCATAGTGATGGCCAAATGCTACATTCTCAGAAATGTGTATTTTTAAAAAAATTATAGGAAAAATTTTGATTCACTATTCATTCATGCATGCAGCAAATTTTCATTGCAGACTTAGTATACACATTGAATAACCTCCCAGAGATAAAAAGAGCAGGAAAACAAAGTGTTTGCCATTAATGAGTTCACAATTTCTTGATATCCTGCTTGGCAAAATTAGTTTTACTATTTTCAGAAAATTCTTGTCAAAACAAGTCACAGAGAAAAATATTATAAAATTGTAAATTACATTGGAAAAAGTATTGGATCTGAAAATTAGGTGTAGCCTTACGAATGGATTAGGCAAAATAACAATGTAGAAGATGTTACCAAAAACTATAGAATCTAAGCAGGTAAAGTGATATGGAAAATTCCCCCCAGAATGAAGTGAGTCTAGAAATCCAGTTCCACTGCTTCAAAGATCAGTTATTATGGGACACCCTAAATATGGGGAGAAAAAATCTGATCATGAAACCAAACTGACTCCCTTCTCTGTGACTAATACTCTATTTCTGGAAAATATGCATTTCAAAGCACCATGAAGAGCTGAAATTATGAAAGAGGAATTCAAATGTTTGAAAGCTCAGCCGGTCTGAGGTGAGGAAAAGAATGTGGGGTTTTAAACACCCAAGTAAAATACTCTATGATTGAACTCTGGGAAATCAAGGACCATACCCTAGAACGACCCTTTCCAGGGTCAGGATGTACTGAATGTTACTCTTCATGATTGTTAAACTTAAATTTCATACTCTTTCTTTAATCAAAGCCTGTCTCATTTATACTAAATCTTTCATGGATGAAAAGATTTAGTTTGAAATTACTTCACTATTTTTTAAGAAATGAATTCATTACAATTTGTTCTTAACAAAACTCTTGATCTTTAATTTAGTATTAGCATATGCATACTTACAGGAACATGATAAACATTTTAAGAATAAAAGCAGCCATATGCAATGAAGAACGTTCTAAACTGTCATTGTCTTTTTGAACACCAATATAAATTTTGTTGGTGTGGGGTTTTTTGTTGAAATTTAAAAATACATATTTAATCACTTGCTTTCCACCCAAGTATTAAAAATGTGATAAACATATGATCATAGAGAACCTTATTTTGAACCGGTAGGCTTGAGGCAGACAAATATTTTCAATTAGTATTCAGGAGTCAAATCTCCTGTCTAATTTAAATCAGCATCATTGAAGCTATCATCTCTGTCAGAAAAAAATTAAAGTTAGCACATCTGCAAGGCAATGCAGCTTGCCAAGTCCCACTGTCTGCAGGCAGGCTGCCCAAACAAACAAAAAGTATATAAATAAAATAACGAATGTCACTTTTAGTCATTTGTGCTGAAGTACAGTGCTACTCTTTGCTTGAATGGTGCTAGTGGAGGGAGTTCAAAACAGGAAATGAAAGGGAAAAAAGAGGCTCTTTCACGAATTACTGAATCTCTAGACACCAAACTGCTTTTACTTCTGAATTCTCTGCTTATAAAAATGCTAATTTACTTTTACTCTAGAAAACTTTCTTTAAAAATCTGATACAAATTAATAGCTTGATATGACTTAAAATGTAAAAGTTACTTTCATCTTTTTGATCATCTTTCCTTGTCAAAGTTTGGCCAAAGGAGCTGAAGGAAGCAGGCTAAAACATGCTATTTCTCAGAGATGAAAAACAGTCTAATTTCATGCACAGATGAAAAGTGTCTACACTTATTTGTTTAAGGGTTCCAGTATGAAAAAAAAAATAGAAGAAAACTACTAAAATCGTAAAAAGCTAGATTTTGGGTTTCTAATTTTCATGTAATTTCTAAATTACTTTAAAAAGAAATTCAAGGTCCTTAAATGGAAGGAAAAATGCATTTTTAGTGCATGGGCTGTTTTTAATTTTTTCCACCCTACTTCAGTTGACTACAGCATGAAAAGAAACCAAAAAACTATTTCACACTAAATGTACTGTAGGAAGGGAGTGGTACTAGTGGTTAAAGAGTGGGACTTGTAGCTCAGTTTCTTGAGTTCTATTTCTGGCGTAATCCCTGGCAAATTCTGTGGTTTTGTGATAGTTACTTACATGGTCATATATTGGTTTGCCTATCTGACAACTGAGTGTTGGGAATTCTCTGCCCTCCTAAGAAGCAAAGTGAAATAGAGACTTGCCTTCAGTTCGCTACACAATTTGAACTCAGCTCGTACTATATATTATTTTATTTTTATTATTTTTGTTGTTGTTGTTCATTTGTTTCTGAGAGAGAGCTCCAGTGCGCATGTACAGGAACAAGCCTGGAAGGGGCAGGGGGTGGGGGGTTGAGGGGAGGAGGAGGGAACAGAGGCTCTGAAGTGGGCTCCATGCTGATAGCAGTGAGCCGATGCAGGGTTTGAACCCAAGAACAGTGAGATCATGACCTGAGCAGAATTCCGACACTCAAACAGTTGAGCCACAAGGCACCCTAAGCTTGTGTTTTAAATTTGTCGCCTGATCCTACCTCTTGTGATATAATCCTTAAAATGTTTTATTTCAGGTTTGTCCTCATAATATTCCCTGCTAACTCTCATGTCTAATGTCTACCAGATAGTGAAGTTGTGCCCATCCCGCCATATCCAATCTAAATATAATTGTGTCCTAGTTATTAAAGTTCATTTAGTTGTGAGAAAATAGGAATCTCCTCTGGCTAAGTTAGGCCACAAAGGAAATTCTTCTGTCCCTTATGGAGGGGTTAATATATTACACCTTTATAACTGAAATAACTTGGGGCACCTGGGTGACTCAGTCAGTTAAGTGCCTGACTCTTGATTTCAGCTCAGGTCATGATCTTACAGTTTTGTGAATCTGAGCCCCCTCTACCCCCGCTCTGCCTCCCTCCCCATGCCCACCCTTGGTCTCTGTGCTGACAGTTTGGAGCCTGCTTGGGATTCTCCCTCTCTACCTCTCTCTCTCTCTACCCCTTCCCCACTCATGCTGTCTGTCTCTCTCAAAAATAAATAAATAAACTTTAAAAAAGTAAAAATAAAAAAATAAACAATTGAAATAACTTAAGCTTGTCATTAGTGTAGGTCACATTCAGAGCAGTAAATACAGATTTAAACTGATTTGCTTGGTATATATCCAGGATATTTTACCTAAAAACCAAAATATGACTAGTCTACATTGCTATGATGATAGGTGAAATGAATGACATTTGCTGTAGACTGGATGTTGTGTTCCCCCCCCCCCTCTAAATTCATGTACTGAAATTTCATCTCTGATATGATGGTATTTGGAGGAGGGGACTTTGTGAGGGAGGTAATTAGGTCACCAGGGTGGAGCATTCATGAATTGGATTAGTGCTCTTAGAGGCTTCAGAGAGCTACCTTGCTTGCCTCTCTGTCATGGAGAGTTATAGTGGAAAGACAGTCATGTATGAACAGGAAGTAGGTCCTCAATGACCACCAAATCCAATGCCACATTCATCTTATACTTCCCAGCTCCCAGACCAATAAGAAATAAATTTTTGTTGTTTATAAGTCACCCAATCTATAGCATTTTTTGTTAGCCCAGGAGACTAAAAAATCATTTTTCTTTCAATATTTTCTTAATTCTGATCAATCAAATCAAAGTAGACTATTGTCATCCTACTTGAAGTTATATACACACCCCTGCCTCTTATTGTTGTAAATAAGATTTCTTTTTTACAATATTTAGCAAATATTTTTTGTATATAAAAGTCTTTTAAAAACAAATACTTTGGATAGTATGGAGAAGGAGAATACTATCAAATTTCTGTGAAGAACTTCAAGAGTAGTTAAGCAGTCCAAAATTTTAATGTGAAACAAAAAATATATGTATATATACTTAGGGATTTGTTTATACATAATATATATATTTATAAAATATTATGTAAATATATATTTATTCACAAAATATTTATTTATTTACTTACTTACTTAACTTACTTATGTGGCTATGGAAGCTGAGAAATCCCAATATCTACCTTCTGCAAGATGGAGACCCAAGTGGTATCATTCAGTTGGAATCCAGAGGCTCCAATAATATAAATCCCAGCCCAAGAATAAGAGGTGATGAGTTGAGGAGCTGAGATGTTCCAGCTTTAAATGTTTTTCCTTGAAGCAGAAGAAAGGGGTGTGTGGGGTGCTTGGCTGGCTCAGTCAGTTATGATTGTGAGTTTGAGCACTCCCTCCCCATGGATGCAGAGATTGCTTAGAAATAAAAATGTTCAAAAAATAATAATAAGGATAAAGGAGTGTGTAAGAAAGTGCATCATGGAGTAATACTTCTTAAAACATTTTTTCAAAAAAATTTCTTTAATTTGAGGGAGAGAGACAGAGCATGAGCTGGAGAAGGGCAGAGAAAGAGGGAGACAGAATACATACTAAGCAGGTTCCAGGCTCTGAGCTGTAAGCACAGATCCCCACAGAGGGGCTGGAACCCACAAGTTCCCTTGAGATCAAGACCTGAGCCAAAGTCAGATGCTTAACTCACTGAGCCACACAGGTACCTCTTCTTAAAACATTTTCTTAGACAACTCTCCTTTTTTTTCAACAGTTCTCACTTATAATGAATACTAAATGTCTATTTTTTCCCTTTTTTCCATTGTGTTTTCTTCTCATCTCTTTTCATCTAGTGCCCTGTAATTCTCCCTTAAGATATTTAATTTTCTCACATGCTGATTGCTTTCCTTGCAAAAATACTCAACCTTTTATCCCTGTCCTAGGCCCTAAAATTCTGAGGAATAAAATTCTCTGAAAATACAAGATTCAGGAAAATATCTTAGAAATAGATTTGGAATGTAAATGGACTCAAAGATGTTCACAGGCTATGTGAATAATAGTCCGGATAGGCATTCTTTGTGAATAGTCCCTGGAAGTATTGCTAAAGACAAGGATGGTGGAGACTGAGCCAGGTTTTCAATGAACAGTAAGAAGTATCATTCTTGATACTATAGTCAGAGACTAAATAAACCAGTACATATTTGTTCAGAACACTATAATATCAATCACAAAATCTCTGGATACTGTTTACATTTCATGAAGTTATTTATCTGAGCTACCAATGTGTGTGTGTGTGTGTGTGTGTGTGTGTGTGTGTGTGTATTTAAAACATTTCTGATTATTTAATGATTAAATTTTATGTAAGTGATAACCTCAAGTATAGATCGATTTAAATTTTTTTAATGTTTATACATTTTTGAGAGACAGAGAGAGACAGAGCACTAGTGGGGGAGGGGCAGAGAGAGAGAAGGAGACACAGAATCTGAAGCAGGCTCCAGGCTTCATGCTGTCAGCACAGAGCCCAACACGGGCTCAAACTCACTGAGATCATGACCTGAGCTGAAGTCAGATGCTCAATGACTAAGCCACCCAGGTGCCCCAACAAAGATCCATTTAAAACAATATGAAAGAATGTAGATTTTGAAAAAAAATCACTTTCTGTAAGTAACAAAAGATTGTTCCCAAAGTAATTAATTGGCTTATTAATAGATTTTTCTTTTTTTACCCTAAAATAAAGTTCTAGGATTAAGGCCATTATCCCATTCAAGTATTTATGAAATCATTATCCATATGTATGACATACTTTTGAAAATAATAGCACTATGTTTGCTGGTCTGTATTTGCATTACAATATGAGTATGCTTACATAATGAGTTAAAAAGTTTATTTGTCAGCAATGATTTAAAATTCTTATATGAATTTGTTGGCATTTTCCTTGTTTCATTCTTACCCATTTATCAATTTATTCAAATATCCTGCTTCAGAATTATTGGGTAGGAATAACAAGAGAAGACAATGGTGACTACAGGAAGCAGTGCTGGTTGGTTGTCAATATCAAAGTTCATGGGAGCTTAGACACAAACCCTATAGGATCCTTACTTATTATCATGAAATGGTAGAGATGAGGAGGAGATCTAAGCTTGATGGGAACCTATATAGGATCTTGTGAAGCTTAAACACTGATTTAGTAAAATATCTTAGTAAACTGTGCCTCAAGGAATATGTCATACTTTGTCTTGATTGTCCGGGCCTAAAAAATCTTGTTTCATTAATGGCACTGGTGCTTGCCCCGCCTTCCAGGTTGGTTGGAGCACCATGGTATTGCTAGAATCTTCCTGTGGGGTTAAACACAACTTGGGTCTCAGGAACATAGTGACTCATATCTAAAGTTCCGATGCTTTAAAATAATGGACAAAGTCACTTAAATAGGATCTTTTGTGTTTTAAACAGAATTAAAGTGCACAATTAAGGTAAGTGTCAACAAAAGCATACAGAGTTCAATGAGAAGAGGACACCAAGATGTTCAAGATACAACATAGAGTGAATGTGTAGTCTAGAAGTTAACATGTAGTCTAGAGGGAAATATTTATCTAAGGCTTGATATATCTTCTGTCTCAAATTTTAAAAATTTTGAACTAGAAATTCTTAAATAATACTTAAAACTTTCAAGATGTTCCATGTACAAAATATTGATGTAATTATGATATTTCTTCTGTTTAACATATTGCATGCCTTTTTTCCTTTCTCTTCTTGGAAAGTATAAAATGACTTAAGGTAATGTCATAGTGTTTCCTGTCCGCAGAAGCATATAAAGTTATAAAATGATTTTAAAATCCCAGAAGAAGTGAACTTGAAAGTTGGCATTGGGATAAACAGAACTTATCTTCATTTATCTTTAAGAACAGGTTTTTTTATTTCTTAGAAATGTAGTCAAAGATATCAGTCTTTAATTAGATTTATAGATTTTTAAGGCTATAAATAAGGTCAGTAACATCAACTTTCCTTATTTTGAGATTTGTAGTAGTGGGAATTTTATTCATTTTAATAGTTAACCTACAAGAAAAATAATGTGCCTACTATAAAATACAAAAATATATATATTCTAGAAATGCATTATTTCTAAGGAAAGAAGTAATAATGAGAGAAGTCTTAAATACAATGTTTTTCACACATTGTTTCTGTGTTTCTAGTCTGAACTTTGAGAAAGCCTAACCTCATCCTTAAAATGAAGTTATTAAAATTGCCACATTCCTACCTCATGAAGATGTTATGAAGACCAACAACAACAAAATAAAAACTTTAAATAAAAAAGTTATTATAGTGACAAAGGTGTTTTGGTTTTAAAATCATGCCTTCATATAAAACATTGCTTATTTTGCAACCATTTAAATCCGTATGTGATTTTCCAGTCTTTACAGATTACAGTGAAAACTTTTGAAATGGGATCTATTGTTTGTCCAGCATTTGAATGTGCAATAATTTGACCATACCAGTACTGGCAGAAAATGTAATATTGGGAGGGTTATTAAACACTAAGAATCTGCAAAACAAATTAAGTTGGAGTTATTCATCACAGATGTTTTAAAAATCAGATCTATTTCAATATTTAACCATATTCGCCAGCCTTAAATCTTGTATTTGGCATTTGTTGTTGCATTGAGAGAATGTATAAGACTGTTTAATAAAAATAAGAGAAATATTGTATATAATTCAGAAATCTGTTTTATTTGAATCTTCATTTTTCAAAGCACATGCATTTGGTTCCAAAATGAAATGAATTGGTACAAATGGTAGAGGCACAAAACAGATTACATATGGCAGTCTGGAAATAATAGTCATTTTAAGTAAAAAATACTGACAAATGCCAGTGGGTAGAACTCTGTGAAGACGGGGTAGAGATGGAAAAAAGTAGTCTATTTATTTTAGAAAGTGCAATGATATATTTGGTCATTTTTGTTCCTTTTATTGTTTATATTATAAAATAATCAGTGTTAAACAACTATTTGCATGAGTAAATTATTAAGAGGAAATACACTCTTTAAAAAAAAATAAATGAGAGAGAGAGAACCCCACGCAGGCTCCATGCTGACAGTGAGAAGCCCAAGGTGGGGCTCCATCCCACAAATAGCCTCAGACCATGACCTGAGTGGAAATCAAGAGTTGAAGGCTTAGCCTACTGAGCCACCCAGACATCCCAGTAAATAATCCCTTTCGAGAAGCTAAAAATCCTTACTTTCAAGCAACCTTATTTTATTAGAAATAGCTAGTATGAATCAAGATGATTCCTACTCTAACAATAGTTGGGGTGCCACATACAGTGAAACATCATCAGCATATATTATTGGTGTGGTACTTACTTTGGCTACGACACATGGTTCATAAAAATGTTTAAAATCCATCTTCTCATTCTACTGATAGAGACATTGATGCTGTTCTGCACTACCTTGTAAAAAGTCATGTTATATTTTTGCTGACACACAGGAGCTTAGCAAATGCCAAATCTATTCTATTAAGCAGAAAAAAGATACAGAGAGTAGAAATATCTTACAAAGGTCCAAAAAATATCCAAGTTCTTACCCTGAATCATTCTTTTCTCATTCCTTTTTTCTACTTTGGACAATTATGAAAAAGAACTATGATAATGAGTAGAGCCAAATAAACGATATTTTTAAGAGAGATGCACATGAATGTATAAGGCCATATTCTTTGCTTGTTGTGGGTTCATTATATTTTGTTTTCTTTAGGTCGTTTTAAACAGGATGGGTCTGTAATTTCTGAGCTGGCTCCTTCACCACTCCAACAGACCAAACTTTTCATCCGAAGATTCTGTTTTATCATGGAAATTGGGCTAAATTTGGATTTCTTTGAAGTTCTGTAAGTTGTTTCACATGAAAGCTGCCAAAAAATACGCAGTCATCACTATGGGGTACTTGTGAGTTAGGATGGACTGTGGAAATAAACTTTCCTGTCCTCTCCCTACCCCCACTTTCTGCAGTACAATGGTTCATCTGTGAGGTTAGATGGACTAACACCATTTTTAAACAGAGCCTAATTTTTAGCCACTCATGTATTAGAAAAACTGTAAAATAAATGTCAAACTGCTTAGTCATTTCTTTCTTAAAATAATTGACCTAAGTTCAAAAAAGGGCAAGAAAGACAAACCATTAGGCACAGTAAGAGAAGGATTATATTAAACAGCAGTTTTCTTTTAAACATTTTAAGTATTTCCGATGTGTGCAAAAGTTTCCCACCCCTGTAATAATTTCTCATTCAATAAGTCAAATTTGATGCAATGGTTTTAGTAATAGTAAAATGTTTGGAGAAATGTGTATGTATATACTAGGCATATATATGAATATATTATCTATTGTATTTATTACAGACATCCATATCTCTGCTGTGTGTAACAAAAATAGGAAGGATAAAACATAAAGATGAGAAAAGAGGAATTAATGCCAAACGATTTAAAAGATGATGTATCTTTTCTAAAATTTTGCTACTTAATCTATTTCTTATTTCCCATAATTCTGCCTATGATGATTTAGGTCTTATTATGTACTACTTACTATTATATAGTAACTACCTATAGGTAGTTGTCTCTACCTCCAGCACTTTATTATTATTAGTATTATGGGCATCCAGCTCTGGAGAAGGTTTTGTCAGTCCCAGCTTGGTTGCTGAGGTCTCCATATTTAAAACATTGGTTCTCAGTCTGTATCTCTGGATTCCTAGATATTTGTGAAGATATTAAGGGAAATCTATGAACTTGTCACATTGTTTACTAAGGCACTTAGAACTCTAAAGATTGTTTAGAATTTTTATATTCCCCTAATCTGACCTCTCAATCATCAAATTATTATCCTAGTTTCTCTGAGAAGCCCACATGGATTGTCAACCTAAAATATTGCTACAAGAGAAATGACTAATTTTTAAAGTTTATTTATTTATTTTGAGAGAGAAAGTGAGAGTGTGTGTATGCATGTGGAGGAGTGGCAGAGGGAGAGGGGAAGAGAGAACCTCAAGCAGGCTCCATGCTGTCAGCAGACCCTGAACCAGGCTCTATCTCAAGGATCTCAACTTTGTGAAATCATGATGACCCGAACTGAAACCAAGAGTCCGAAGCTTAACGGATGAGCCGCCCAAGTGCCCCAAGACCCATTTTTTTTCCTCTAAACTCTTTCCATCCTGTTTCTGAAAGGCTTACAATCAGAACAAACTTTACAAAGCTGAACAATCATCTCCAATCATTGTTTTTTAATGTGACAAGATAGGAAATGTCATAGAGCTAACTGTGCTCCAAATTAAAGACCTAGGTCAGGAATCCTGTTGTATTGTTACATTCTGAATCTAAGTGTAATCAGCAAGGACTGCTGAGAGGTGACCTACGAAATGATGCCCCAGGAAGTTATCCTTTGAGAAGTTGCAGGTGGTAAGATATGTGTCTCTAGCTTTCCTCTGTTCCTTTTGTTAATGTCATTCTTCCTTTTGCTGAATTTATCTCCTGTCGATCTATAAGCTGGCTCCTGGGAGGCTCTAGGTCTGGCAGCTGTCTACAGACTTGAGGAATTAGACCTAATTACCTACTCCTTACCATGAATGTACTCTATTTCCTTCCAGAGGTATTAATTCAGACCCAGGCTATGCCTAGCTGGGCCTTGGCCAGAGGAATTTAGACCACAGAGTACAGAAAGCATAAGGTAGTAATAACTCTATTTACCCAAGACACGTTGCCTGAAAGGACCCTTTCACCCCAGTGAGAAGACCTGAGATGTGACCAGAAGGTGGGGCTTCTACTAGACTGACTGCATCATTTCTCACTTTCTAGAACAGTATCAGGCCATGGAATTCTCAGTGAATCAGGGAGCTATTAAGAAACAATTTAGAATACCATTCCTACATGTTGCTGCAAGCACTGTAACTATCTGTCTCTGGCTATTGAGTTGAATTAGGATTCCAGCAGCCTCACAAATATGTGTTTCTAAACTTTGTTATCTATTGTGCTCTTTCACATCTAGGAGAAGACCTATAAAATAAATCCAGAAATATACAAAGTATTGAACAGAAAAATCATGTTTCAGAAAGTTTGGAAACTGAAAATACACACATTTTTCATTTTGAGAGAATGAAGGATAATTAAGGTGGTAAATTGACCTATATTTCCATCATAAGGTTCTTAATTAGTAATTTTACTTTCCATGTTTAAACAGTATGATAATCATTTTATGAAATTAAATTAGCAACTTGAGGTTGGAATCTGAGAAGCTAGTTGGTGATATTTCTCTGCAGCTCATGTAAGTCATCCCAAACAATCAGCCAATAGAATTACTAGTATAAAGTGGGGTTTTTATTGTTACTTGTTACCTAACAGGTTAACTTCTTGATGTGGGAATGGTTCTTTGTCACAGAGGGTGACAATCATGTTGAGGGTACTTTTTAGTTGCTTATTTTATATGCCTCATATATGCTGTTAATTCCATTTTGGGCCTCTATCTAGTCTCTGAAACCTTCCTTTCAACTTTTAAACCACATAAATGGAGTATCTGACTAACATGATGGATCATGAGCTATATTTTGATAACAGAAAACTAGATTCCTAGAGACTGGTAGACATATATGCACCTCATAAACTTAGTTGAGAATCCTTAAGCACCATAATGTCTTAAATACTCAGCATCAGTCTTGGTCAAATCTCCCAGTCAACAGCAAAATGTATTCGTTCACTCAGCCCATCTCTATTGAGTGCCTAATGTATGCTGGCTACCTTGTTGGGCTCTGTTCCAGAAAATTTTTGAAAGAGACATCTCGGGAAATATTAAGGAACAAAAAGAAGCCAACAGGAGGGAATAATTTAAACTTGGAAAAAATGACCAGGGAATCTATATTCCAGATTTAAGTGGATTACTTTAAGGAAGGGTAAGTGGAAGGAATTTAGAAACCTGCCCCTTATTATTTTCACTGTAGAGTGACCATGTTGTCATCTCCAGAGGCCTTTTACCGGAGCTGTGGGCCTAAACGCTTGGAGATCTTTACTAGTAGCTTTCTGGTCTCTTCTTCTCCGGCTTGTCCCCTCACCCAGGCTCAGGTCAGAATCAGCTGGAAAATGAAATTACTCACCCCCTCAGTGTCAGTTCCCATACATCTCTTTCTCCTGCTGTCTCAGAGTACACTCAGCTCTTTAAGAGACGAGAGACTCTGAATAAAGCTAGTGCAGATTTTAAACATTTAAGAGAGAAACTTGTGAGTTTCAGATCTCCAAGGACAGCTTCCCTATAAGAGCAAGGATTTTGACCTCCTGGGTCCCTCCATCTCACCTTCATCCTTTCTCTCAGTTAAAAAAAAGATAATAAATAAGCATAAATATACTTTTCGGAGCGGGCAGAGCAATGTGTCCTCTGGTTCCACGTCTGCTATAAGAAGCAGATTTTTGCACAAGGATAAGGTTACGGCTGCCAGCCCAGAACTCCAGCGGTGTGGCAAATCAGACGCTGGGCTCCTCCCCTCCCCCGCCGACGAACGAGAGACTAACAGACGGGTGCAAGTAGACAAGTAGCTGTTTTTATTGAATACAGAAGCTCCTTGAAAACTCTGTGGGCTCCGGGGCTCTCCTGCAATTCCTTTCATTCCCAAAGTGCTGGAGCCAAGCACGCGTCCCGCGTAACTCCCTCCCATTTCTACTCGGGGATTTGGGTAGGAGAGGAGGGAGGAGAGAAGAGGGGAGATGAGGGTGGCTGGTGGGTTGGGCTTGCCCAGAGTCCTGATTCTCGGGCAGAAGGCGAGGGGGGCGGGCTCGGGGCCGCCCGAGAGGCATGTGATTGGGTCTGACCCTCAACCGGCTTGTCAGTTTCGCAGGGGTAAGGGGGGCGCGGGAGGGAAGTGGGCGGAGGAGGGGGCTGCCCGGAGCTTCTCGTCCGGCCCACTGACGGCATGAAGCCTTTAGGGGCTCGCAGTCTTCCTAGATTTTCGGTTGAAGCCCCTTATCTGCCTTCAGTGTGAAGGCAGGGCCCCGCAGAGGACGGATCGGAGGGTCCCGGCCGGCGGGGCCAACCGAGAGGGAGAGGAGGGGGCGAGACACAGGAAGGAAGCAAACCATCAAATTTTAAAGAAAAAGCCCTTTGACTCCCCCCCACCCTCCTCGATGGCTGTGTAGCAAACATCCCCGACGACACTTTGGAAGGGACGAAGCTGGTCTGCAATCGCAATTTCGTGGGTTGAGTTCACGGTTGAGTGCGGGGCTCGGAGATGGAGCGGTGGTCCTCTAGGTGGAAAACGAAACGGTGGCTCTGGAATTTCACCATAACAACCCTCGCATTGACTTTCCTCTTCCAGGCTAGTGAGGTCAGAGGAGGTAAGAAAAAAAAATTGGTTTTGGGGAGGTGGGAGATTGCCGTCGGGCTTTGTCATTCTGTGCCCCTCCCCCTCTTTACCCTTCCTCCCCCGCCATTCCCCCCACCCCCTCTCCAAACCCCCAAAACAGTTCTCTTAAATAAAATCCAGATTGTAGCTGCCACCAGGTTGAAGTGAAGGCTGGAGAGAGAGATGGTTGTAGGCGGGACAGTAATGGGAGAAGAGGTAGCAGGAAAAAAGATCTGTCAGGCACAGAGCCTGCTGAAATGCCCTTCACCACTTTCCAGCGTCTTTGAAAAGAGGAAAAATATTACCTTGAACACAAGGGCAGTTGTACAGAGCTTTTGTTTGAGGAATAGTCCCTAGATTGCCCTTGGAACACATCTTCTGGTTTCTTCAGATTCTAACTAATGGAAGTATCTCTTTAAGGGTGTGCTGAAATATAGAGAAAGGGTATAAAATGAACCTTGATAAAGTTCTTTGTGTGGAACAAAGTGAGAAGCAGGCTCTTTTACTTTTAGGGATATAAGAGAAAAACAGAGGTGATGAATCTAGAAGACTGAGAACACCGTGTGTGTGTGTGTGTGTGTGTGTGTGTGTGTGTGTGTGTATTCTGGAGAGATTTTTAAGTGGAAAGCAATTTGGCAGGTTATGAAAAACGGGTTGAAGATTGGGGAACACTTCTCCCTGAATTTCAGTCCACTCTTCTCCACTCTGAACCCTCCCCCCCCCCACTTCTTCTTGCAGGTTGGACGTGCAGTTCTCTTGGAGAATGATGAAACTCGCCAAGCAAATGGGGTGGGGGAGGAGGAATAGGGATTGGGAGGGAAGAGGAGGGGGCCTGGGATGGGGTGGGAGGGGAGAGGTAAGGAAAAGTTCCTACGTGGCACCACCAAATATTCAATGACCAGACCTGCTCAGAAGACTGCAGCCCTGTCAGTACCCGAGGAGGGAGAGCGACTTCACTCCTCCCCTCCGCCTCCTCCCTCCCCCTTCCCCCGCCCTTTCCCGCAAAGGCATCTGGCTGGAGCGGTCCGTTAGGTGCTGTAGACACGACTGGCGGGCAAACGCCTTTGGAGCTAACGGAGCCCAAACAGCTTAGATTAGAAAAGCAAGCTTTGTTAGGAGTGTAAAGAGAAGTAGGGGATAGAAAGGAGGGTGGCGAGGATTGGCCAAGGAAGAAAGAAGTTGTCAACCCCAAATGCGCAGGCTTTAGCAGAAACCTGAGTCTGGCCCTGGTAGATGCCAAGATCTGAGTTCTCCCTAATGGGAATTCGCGCTCCCGGAGGCCGAACTCTGGGAAACCAGGTCTGTGTTCTTTCCCCAAGCTTAGTGGTGTTCACCTTCCTAAGTAGCAGGCAGTGCTTGATTGTTCTTCTTCTTGACTTTAACTGTTAAACACAGTCAGAGCCTCCTTAGGACTGTGCTTAAATTTTTGTATAGGTTATGCTAATTATTTTGATTCATTCATTTCAACGTTTTTAAGGATAAATAGTGTTTTTGAGAGTGGAATCCATTAAAAGTTTGCTTTTTACCTTTGGTACCTGGTCACCAGCTGGGTTGGTCATTTCTGTCAGCAGTTCTGCCCTCTGCTGGTTTTGTTTGGAATTTATTTGGAATTTAAGCCTCTGCCTCAGTACATTGGCCTCTTAAAATCCCTCTAACTACAGTGATGCTGGAAAAGGACACTCGATTAAGAAAGGACAGATATACTGTTTTTTTTTTCAGCTTGTTAGACACATATATGGACAAATGTACCATAATGACATCTCTCAATTTAAAAATATAGAAACCAAGAGCTTCTTCAATGAAGACATGAAATATAAACTCAGGAGACACCATTGTAGGCATTCAAAGATTATTTCACTGAAGATATTTCTGTTTTCTTTTCCACATTTGGCCTTCCTTACAGGTCTAAGGATATCAGAAAGATCAAATTTCTACACTTGTGTTGCATAAATTGGCTCTTTTCAATCTAGCTTCAGATGTGAAACACTTTAAAACAAACATTTCAGTACCATGTCAAGTAAATGGTGGAAAAAGAACCTTTCCTATTATTATAAGGCCAAGCAATGTGAGAAATAGCAAAGTTAAAGGATCATGTGTTGTTTTTATTTGTCATTTCTGATGACATGTCTCAAAAGTTACAAGAGTGGATATTCATGCTGTAAGATTTGGTATGCGCGTCATCAGGTTGCTAGGTGCTGATTACTTAGTGGGAAGATACATATTTACAAAAGGACTCGGCAGGCATTTTGTCACTTAATAAACTTAATAAAGGAAGTAATAGTATACTAATGTTCAAAAAGGAAACCTTGGTCTGAATCATCACACAAGGGAAATATAAACCCAGTGTCCAGTTCTTATACCAGCCATTAGATTTGCAACTGAAGTAACAATGAATATGATTTCATTCCAGTTTCTAAATAAAGGTATTATATACTATAGTTTATTGATATCACTGAGATGCAATGGTGCGATTTGGTTGCTAAATCAAAGGTAATTTAAAACAGACTATTTTCATCTAAAATTTGCATTTCTTGGAGTTAGTACATTAAAGCCTTAAAATGTTCTGGGTTCCTAATAAATTAGACTCTAAAGAAGGAATAGTTAGGATCCTAAAGCATCTTCCTTACAAAGAATAATTTTCGGAATGAATGGATTAAAATAAAATTTATAATCTCATACAGATTTATATTATTTTACTTTGCAAATCCAAACTATAACTTAGTCATCTTTCACATGCATATTAAATATTTTAGTATTTATTATGATTTAATATAAAAGTGTTATTTTTGTAACATATTTACTTGCATTAACTTCAATTTTATGACTCATATATTTTCCTGTGGTTAACATAAATATTTTATCTCAGAAATTTATGGATTTCTTTATCAATTAATCTATTGCTTATCATAGACAGGACCTGAGATTTACCTGGAATTTACAGTGACTATGCTGTGATTGTGTTAAAAATGATGCTTTTAAGAGTTTTAAAAAAGAGTTAAGCTATCATTGAATACTAAGAAAAATAGTATCTAATTGAATCAATTTTCACTAATTAAAATGGTATTCAACCTTTCGTGGTTAAGCCAATACTGTGTCTTGCAAAAAGTTGATTAGTTTTATGGAGGACTTTTAAAGCTTGTCAGCAGTTGATAGTGAGCTTTACTGTAGTGTTTTGAGTGCCCAGGATCAGCAGGTGAAATGGTGCTGGCTTCCAGGGTATGTGCTAATCCAACTTTGTAAAGAGATCAAGTTTGCCACTGTGCCTACTTAATCAGAAATCAGTTAAAAGATCAGATATACTTCTGATAACAAGTGCAGTACCTGCTAGGATTATTTATTTTGTCTTTCCTCCCTCTTGTTTTTTAAATAAAAATTGATAAAGTCGGTAATAAAGAAATTAGGTATCTAATGAGATATGCTTATTTTATTAGGTATCTTATGAGATGCTTGTTTTATATAGATTTAGGGGCACATATATATTCAATTAAATATAGACTCCATCACAAAATTGTCTATTAGTTTTGAAATTAAGTTTGTTAATCTTAAGTGAAAATTTGGTTCATAATAAATACTTAACAGAGTCTCTACTTTACAAAAATTACTCTTTAAGAGGCATTCTCATAATTGTTAACACAATTGTAAAGTTGTAAATGAGAAATATATATATATACCTAAGTAGTGTGATTGCTTACAATTTATTTAATTAATTTTTTGGGTTCTATGTTTGTCTTAGGGTGACTAACATAGAAGGAACACATTATTCAAGTTAAGTTATTCCCAAAATATAGCAAGGCAAATATGAATCTTTTTTTCAGATTTTTGGATAGGATTTCTGACCCTCCCCTAGAAAAAACCCAAGCTAAATAGTCATCTTTCTTTTCTAGAAATTTGCTTTCTTTCCGAAAATACTCTCTTCACTCTGCCTAATTTATTGAAGCATTACCTAGTTAATGATAATGAATGAACTCAAATCAAGTTTCGTGGAGAGGGTGTAATAAAAAGCTGAATTTTTCAAAGAAAGAAAAGATGTTTAGATAAGATTTTTTAAAGAGAATGCTAGAGATAGACATTATTGTAGAGATTGTTTCTCTTTACTCCGTTCTCGCTTTACTAATGAGGAAACTAAATCAGAAAAGTTATTAGCTGAACGCTTTCTCATAAAAAATATTCTTGTAATATGCGATGTTTTTCTCAGTAGAGTGAAGGTAAGAAATAGTGGCAAAAATATCTTTAAATAATAGTGGTCTGAGACTTTAAGTAATGACCAATTATTGCTTAAATGTACATATCTGAGTTTAGATTTAGTGAGAAAATGGATTAACTTAAAGAACTTAATGAAATTGAAGAAAATCAGATAGGAAATGGAGTTATAGAATGCATTTAAACATTTTTCAGTTTCTTAAGTTTGGAGACAGGTAATTTTTGATCATTTGTATTGTTAATATACCTGATTATGTGATTCTGTAAGATTATCAGTATCAGAATAGAAAGCATAATAGTTTGTAAAATATCTTTGGTGTATGTTTGTTGCTGGATTAGGAATGTAATTTTTTATCCACTTTAAAGTTGTTAATGGAGGACCAGGGACAGCTTCGAATGTTAAGAAGCTAAGAAAATTATATATTTATTTCAAATACTATATTTAATAATAAATCTCTATATTTATTGAAAATACTTTCAAATTTCTGTGCCTTCCAAGTTGCTTTTATAGTGATTGGAATAAATATGTACATATTAGGTTTTATATACATAATATAATATGTATATTATTACTAAATCAAATAGTTAATTGATTATTCAATTACACATATTAGGTTTTATTACTAAGTGAATATATGTATTAGGTTTTATTACTAAATCAGTGAATTGATTATTACTTGCTATGACTTGTGTGTTTAATAGATAATCTTTTTCCAAATAAGTGGCAAATGTTGGGGGAAAATAGGAGACTGCTTAGTCGTGCAAATTCTAATTAATTTTCCTTTTGGACTGTTAAGGCATCTAAGACTACATAAACAACCTCTACCTCAAGAATAAATGGACAGTTAATCTACAAAGAAGTAGACACTCTTAGGTTACTACGGTGTTTGTTGTGCTGGCAACAACAATGGTAGGGCTAGTATTTCCACCAAATCAAGAGTTTTCCCATCTTTAGGGAAAGCAGTGCATGTCCTTAGTGTCCTGAAGAAGATACTGTGGAAGCTAAATATTTATACTCGTGATCAACTCACAATTTATATGAACACAAGGTTTTATAAGTACTGAGCTCTCCCCATCATTTTATATTGCTTTTAATGATTATACTTAGGTATTCAAAATCCAGAATTCCATTGTATCCTAAACATACTCTTCTTTCCTCTTACCTTTGGATGAAATAATTGGGAACAGTTGCTGTAATCATTAGGCACTCAAGGCACCTGCAGAGTGGGAGCTGAGAGCTGGTCTGCACTTCTGCTTTTTCTCCTCCACTTCCCTCATTTGATACTGGGGAAATGTGACCTGAGCTGGGAGTGGTGAGAGGAAACCAAACTTTGTTTTAGACCATTGAAGTTTTGTTCCTTGGCAAAGGAGAAAAAGAGGTATACACAGATGCTGTAAAAAGTTGCAGTGTTCCCTAACTTCTCTCACTGAAGAGGCAACTTTAAATGTAGATCTCGCTGTAGCTTTTGGTATACTGTAATGACTTCCCTAAATTTGGAATTTTTTCTTCTGATTTATCTTGTGATTTAATTCCTAACATAAAGTTTTAATTTTTTTTCATTTTACACTGTCTTCTTTATTATGTGTCTGATTATGTATTTGTTTTCTTGAAAAACCTAATATGATTTTATTTTTATAGTTCCCCCCACTTTCTGTTGTCTCCAAACTCAGCCTGAATAATACTAGCTGGTAAAGATGAAAGTCGATTTTAAAGTGATTTAGTGAGTAGTATCTATTGGTTGCAGTCTTTGGCCTACTACTGACTTGGCTAGTGGTTCTTTAGACATTGGCTGATCACCAGACCTACTGTTATCTGGTAAAATAAACTCTTTGCTTGCTGCGCATGGAATTAGAGACAGTGCTATTAATTTAGGAGAAAGAACTCAGAGAAAAGAAAGGTTATCATATTTCAGAGTAAGAGACCAGCTTAAATACGACTTGACAATTGAGAACTAAAACAAACCTGTGTAAAAGTGCTTTAGCACAATCAACTTTTGCAATCCCTTCAAACCTTCTTTTTTTTTTCTTAAAAAGCATTTCTTTCTTATTTTAAACAAATTTAATTGCTCTTGAATGGCACTGTACTGCACAGGCAAATGAAATGAAGGTCCCTATTCATAGAACTTGAGCGCATAGAGTGTCAGTGGAAGCTTCCTTCCTCTGTCTGACTGGTACACTGGCATCCGGGCTTACAGGCGTGAACCTTCCACTGCATGAGGTGGTTGGCTTTCCTTCCTCACTCAGCTCTTCACAAACAACTTTCCAAAAGGAGACCGCCAGAAAGAGCAGTGCTTGCAATTCCTGACAAAGGCTAATGAGGAACTCTATAAAGCACTTTTGCACTTTGTGCTCTTGGAGAGCTCTGAAGAGAAAGAGCTGTGTATATTGAGTGGTATTTTCTCTGACCTCTCTCCTTAGGTTAGAGTCTAACAGTGGAGCACAACCTACGAGCTGTCACTCTTCTTTTTGAATGCGGATGAGTCTTCAAAATATTTCACTGGTTTTGAGGATAAATGTATCCAAATGGCTTGCCATGATATAAAGCGCCCTTCAGGATGGGACCCCCTCTGTATGTTCGGCTCATGACCATTCCCCACCTGCCACAAACCTGCCCCCATGACCCTGCTCTCCAGCCATCTTAAATCTCTTGCCCTTATTCTCCCCTGTCACAGAACGCGCTATTCTCTTTCCCTGGAATATCTGTTCTCTTCTCTCCCACCTAGCAAACCTCTTCTACTTCAAGGTATAGATTAGGTTTCATATTTCCACATAACACTAAATGCATGCTTCTTACATACCAAGTCCTGTTGTCAGCACATTTTGTATAAAATCTCATTTCTTTGTGATAATTGCCCTGGAAGTAAGCCAATATAAAAATATCTATTTTACCCATGAAGGAACTGAAAAAACAGAGAGGTTAATTATCATGCCTGACGTCACACAGCTCCTATGTGATAGACCCAGGATCTGACCCTAGACACTCTTGCTCCAGAGCCCGTGCTTATGCTCATTCGTCCAGGCTTACTTTATGGTGTGTTCTAATGTTTGCACACAGCATCCCTGACTTATGGTTATGGTGCACCGAGGACTAATATTAATGCACAAAATCATGCAGCTGCACCACAGTAAGCATCATGGCAATTGTGCGAATAACTTGAATGCCACCAAGGGGAAATTTAAAGAGGATTTGGCAAAAAGTGATGTTACAATTCAGGTAGCTCTTCAGCCTGCATTACAGTTCAGTAGTGGAGACGGTTCCACTCTTTACACCTAGGACCTAATGATGGTGGAGAACACAGAGGGCTGTTGCTGGAAACTAGTAAGTGTTACTTTGTTTCCTTTGACTTATTTGGGGAGAAGTCGACAGCTGTATCTGTTAGCGTTCAAGGTTCAGATTGGGGTTGGCTTAGTTACATTAAGTAATAAGGACACTTACACACTGCTGTCTGTTTTAATCAGTATCCTTTGCAAGGAACAGCAGGTCTTATTCCACTTTGGGAGACCCATATATAGTAGTATGCTTATTACCTTCACTGTAAAAGTGTCAGATCTGATTATCTAAAATCTGTTTGGAGTGTAATCAACTGGGAGAATGTAACTAAAAGATACATAATTTGCAAAAAAAAGATCATTATTTTTAAAATTATTCATTTATATGTTAGTCTTCTGTAGGAGTTGCTGACTGGTAATGACTATGATTTAGTTTTATTTCTGTCCCCAGTGTCTACCAAAACGCTAGAATGCACAGCATATAATATTGTCACAATTTAGATTATTAATTATCTTTCTTATGTTGCCCAGTGGACTGGAACAAGGTTAAATCTAGTTAACTTGGAGTGGTATGAAGTGACTTCCTCACGTCATGTTAGCAGTAATTAGATCCTCCCCTCTTTCTTCTTCTCTGTAAGTGAAAGAATTGGGATCTCTGTCTAGCTTTCCCCATTTGGAGAACATTTTGCACATTCTTTCCAAATATGCTTCTAGATAGTTGAAGCTATTGACTCATTAGAATACTTCTACAAGTGAATACCTCTAAAATTGTAGTTTGCTTTAGCATAGGAATATCATAGAGAAAAACACCATATGAAGTGGTATTTTTACTTTGAAAGCAGCGTAAATCATCATTTCACCGTCTGCTGGTGAATAAAAAAGTTTAATCCAAAATCCGTTAAAGTAATAATTGGGAAAATGCCTATCATATACTTATTTTTAAACTTTTATCTCACTTTTCTATGCTATTAGGAATTTCTGATTTTGCTTAGTAGCCATTAGAGTAGCCTATCTGTATTTATTGCTTTATGATTATTTTAGTAAACTCATTCTTCAGATTAGAAAGTAATTTGCATATTATACATGTAATTATATTATGAAGTATCATCTTTAAGCAAGGAGTATATAAAGGTTCAAGTGCCTAATAAGACTAATAGGTTGTTGTAGGATTGTTTTGGAAGAATATTATATATTTTTTGTATTCTGTTCTTATCCATTCTATATTCCTAAAATCATTAGGCTTTATCTGTTTAATTTAGTGTGTCCCAAGCACATAGAACAGATCCTGTCACATAGTTAGCATCTGATAAATCTTTGTTGAATGAAGTGAAAGTATTGGTCAAGCTCTAAGGAACTGCTCTTCAATGGCCTAACATCCTGAGATGATATATATATGGTTACATATATCAATTATTGCCAGTGTCTACAAAAGTATATTGAACAGATTTGTGCTGATATTATTATGGTTTCTCAAAAATGTCAGTCTATGTTTTGCCTCCAAGAAAGCTATGATCTCCACCTTAGGTACTCTTCCAAACTGTTTACCATTGCTTTTTGCTCAGGATTTAGAAACTATCTCTTAAAGAAATACCTCTCCTCAACTATGCAGACTGAGGTAGTTGACCGTACAAAACATCCTAAAGCACGCTACACCACAACACTTACTCCAAAGTTGAATGCTAATCACAGAATATTTTTGATGCTAAAATGAAAACAGGGAATGAATCTTTTTCATCTATGTAAGAAACTTGGCTTCTAGCATTATTCCTGGAGCATAATAGATGGCCAATAGATGTCTATCATATGAATTAGTGACCTCACCAGCAAGGGATTTTACTAAAGTCGAGAAGCCGGGGGCTGTCAACCTTGGCTTGGTATCACAATCATTTGCAGTCCCATCTCTGTGGCTTTTTATTTATTTTGATGGATTCCAAGCATAGGTGTTATATAAAGCTCCATGGATAATTCTGATGCCCTTCCAATGGCTTATGAATCTTCTGTAACAAGAAATTAAATACACAAAAACGAGAATGTGTCTGACTTGTATAACAGGGTACTGGAAGTCAAGTAAAATGTTATTTATCTGCTATGTACAGATCATTTGATAAATAGCCAATTACCCAAGAGTAGTGACTCTGCAATAACTGATTTGAATAGATCAACTGATTATAATATAGATGATGTTTTTTTCTGATCATCCCCTCCATAGCATGTCATAAACTAAATACTAACAAATATTGCTTCTCTCAACATTAAAATCAAATATTTGTATTGTAATTGTAATTTTATAATATACGTTTTAATAGCTTCAGACACTTGTAAATCAGAAATGCCAAACTTTTTAAGTATCACACTCTGAGCTGGCATTTGTTCTTTCCTTTGCCATCCTACGAGTTGTGATAGTATTTCTGCTTTCAATTTACAGTTCCTAGAAGCTTTTTATGATACAAGAAAGTTTGGGGTTGAGGTGTTCAATAACCGTGAAAATTAAATGACTCTCTTCTATGTGCAATCAAAGTTAGGTGCCCTGACTACACGGATAGTATGTCAGTGTCTATTCTCATGGGGCATGTGTGTTATCAGGAGAGTGCCGGGGTTAGGACAGTGGGCTGGGGCCACATAACACAAGACCGCATGTATGTATTTTTCTGCATAGCACAGAATCATGTGACTAATTAAAAAAATACAAGGAGCCGGCTAAGTTGGCAAAGTCAGTATGTGCTTTGATATTTATCCTTACTAGGTGGTTCTACTTGCCTGCAACCATTGGGTCTTCTGACAAATAACCAGAGAGAACCGGGGCCTTGCGCCATTTCTGGAATAGCCAACCCACTGTAAAGTCACTTGGGGTTCTCCCACATAATTAGTACAGTCACACTTGATACAGAGTTATGGCCATTATGAACTTGAAAATATATGAATCAATTATCATCCTATTTTATAAGGGAGTACGTACAAAATGTGTATATATAATATTATAAGCCAAAGATGAGTCTGACACTTTTAAACCTTAAATGTGATCATTCTTATATTTATCCTAATGATAGCATGTTTTAGGACATAAATTATAAGTAGGTTTTTTTTGTTATTATTGTCTCTGAGGATTCATATATTGGACCAAGATCTCTAATTAGATTATTTGAGAGGATAAAATATTTATTATAAGCATTTAAAAAATCTTTTAACATTTATTTATTTTAGAGGGACAGAGAGAGGGAGAGAGAGAGAGAGAGAAAGAGAGAGAGAGAGAGAGCACACACGAGTGGGGTAGGAGCAGAGAGAGACAGGGAGACACAGACTATGAAGCAGGCTCCAGGCTCTGAGCTGCCAGCACAGAGCCCAACGTGGGGCTGGAACTCAGAACTGGGAGATCATGATCTGAGCTGAAGTAGGATGCTTACTGAGCACCCCTATTATAAGCATTTTTAAGTCATAATGATTTTTTCATGGAAAGTTTTATCAAATAGAGCTTTAAAATAAGTGCCATTAATTAATTACAGTTTTAAATAAAGTTAATGGGCTGTCAACTCCCAAAGTTATATTTCTACCCCAGATCTTTGCCCTGAATTCTAGACTCGTGTACCCAACTGCCTATTTAGCCATTTCCAGTGGAATGTATTAAATGATCTCAAAATTAGCATGCCCAAAACAGAATTGCAGAACTTACCTCCTGAAACCCATTGTTCTCACAAAGTTTTCCATGCCTGCTACTGGCAGCCCAATCTTGAGTAGCTTTGATTCCTATTCTCTCCCACTCCAATACCCAACCCATCAGCAGTCCTGTCTGCTGGGTCTTTGGAATATACCCAGCATCTGACCCAGTACTGCACCACTCAGTCTAAAATCGCAAAACTGACCAAGTTTTACACCTCTGGGGTGGCCATTTCTTCCTGTTTGCTCTCTAGACGGTCTGTTCCACGGCAGTGCCCCTCTGTAGTGGGTTCTCAGCACAGAAGCCACAGTGGTCTGGAAAACGAGCTCATTCACGTTATTTCTCTCTTTCCTTAACTTCCAGCGGTTTTCCACTTTACTTGGAATAAAATCTAAACTTCATGAACATCTTGCAGGACCTTTAGTCTGCCTCCAACCTGCTTCACCCTTACTTCTCTGACCTCATCTCATACCCCTTTTATTTTCTTTGCTGGAGACATAATTGTCTCCTTGCATTTCCTCCAACTCCTCCCATCTGGGGCAGCTCCGACCTCAGGTTCTTTGTACGTGCTGTTCCTTTAGCTTAGAATGCTATTCTGTCAAAATATCAGGACGGGGGGCCTTTTATGCCTTGCTAGACTTAGCTCAAACATCATCTTATTGAGGCTTTTCCTATCTTCGTTACTTGATATTAAAATCATGCCTCCTCAACCCTCGTTCACTGATTTATTTTTCTCCTATGACTCAATTTGTCATTTATAAAAAGTAATGACTTATTTAAATTAAAGGTGGAGATTTTATTTTAAGACCTTATACAAAATGTAGAATTAGGTATTTTTGGAGTACAAGGAGTACAAGTACTGTCTTAAAGTATTTGGGGAGCTTCCAAGCCATTTTTATCCAAATAATTTCTACAGTTTTTAATTTTTTTAATTAAAACAATTGTTTAATGTTTATTTTTGAGACAGAAAGAGACAGAGCATGAATGGGGAAGGGGCAGAGAGAGAGGGAGACACAGAATCCAAAGCAGGCACCAGTCTCTGAGCTGTCAGCACAGAGCCTGATGTGGGATTCAAACTCATAAACCGTGAGATCATTACCTGAGACAAAGTCAAATGCTTAACTGACTGTGCCACCCAGGCACTTCAGTTTCCCTAGGTTTTAATTTTATTTTACATATTTAGGCATAGTCAATGTGACACTTCAGTTCCACTTTGTAGGGGCTCCTGGGTGGCACAGTCGGTTGGAACCCTGACTCTGAATTTCAGCTCAGGTCATGATCCCAGGGTTATGGGATCAATCCTGTTGTCTGGTTCTGTGCTGAGCATGGAACCTGCTTAGGATTCTCTCTCTCTCTCTCTCTCTCTCTCTCTCTCTCTGTGTCTCTCTCTCTCTCTGTCTGACCCTCTCCCCTGCTCACACACACAGTCTCTCTCAAATAAAAAAATAAAAATTATATGAAATATTGTAAAGAAATGCCATGCATTCTGAAATGCAAAGTAAATTTATTTGGTATTTCCAATCAGTGCTAAATCTAGGCTAGGATCCTGGGATTTATACATTTTTCCCAACCATTGAGTAGGTCAGAATTAGAATAGTGGGATCTGGGTACAATGGATTGTGGTGGGAGTCACACTTTTTACATTATTTCAATTTTAGAATATTTCACTATGTATTTCTTTTACCCTGACTTTTCCAATTTTGAATTTCACTGTGTAACTATTTTTTTTAAGCTGGTATTTTCATGATATTGTAGGGAAGTGATTCACATTTGATCATTGGGTTTCTGTTTTCTGAAATGGTATTGCCATTAATCTTTTTAGATACCTGGTTTTGATGAAATTAAGTATAAAATTCCTAAAACTACAGGCCACTGTTTTATATGTGTCTTTGTTCATGCCATTATCAGTTTAATGCTGTTCTTTGTTTGAATAGCAATAATTCAGTTTTTCCAAAATGCCCATCAAAAACTTGAGCCTTGAGATACTTATATTTATTTTGTTCTTTTTTTTTCTGTAGGGAAATATACTCTTTCTAAACATAGGTTTAAAATGACAAAATATTAAATTTATTATCAAATCTCTTGGGGACAAAATGAACTCTAAACACTTTCCATACCCAGGCATATTTAAGTGTAAACTCTACAACCATAATCTTATAAGCTTACAATTTATTAATGTATTCAAACAGTTAACTTCTCCCAAATGTTAGATTAGATTATAGAATACAGGCAAAAATCTGACCATTTCAGCTACAAAGAGTTGTATTGAGATATAGGAAATTTATGTGATTTCTGTTCACATTATTTGTGCCACATAGTCACTTAAAGATGAACTTGCGTACCTTTTTTTCTTATTATGCGAGAACTTTCAGTATCTTTTATTTTCTAATACTTCATGTTTGTTTGGAATACCAGGTTGGTATGTAGGATATATGTGTTTGAAATAAATATAGAAATATGATCAGCGGAAAGACTCCAAAGTATTAGTTTTTTTAAACTTTTTTAAACCTGTGTAATTATTTTTTTTATTTTAGTTAACAAATCTTTTACTGAATAACTCACATCACAGTTGCTGTATTTAACTTATAGTTATGTTAACATGTGTGTGATACAAAAGAGAAATTATTGAAAGGGGAAACTGCTCAGGTCAAGTTGTGGGAGTGGAGAATATAAAGGGGAATGGAGCTGGGAACATGAAAACACAGAGTCAAGACTCATCTGGTTGCATAAGCTGCCAGGGAGTTTCCTGGGCTATATCTGATGGACCTTTAGAGACGGAACCCTGTCCAGTCTTCTACCCTTTTGTAAGATTTCCCAAAGTAGTCAGGAGAAATGGATAGCAAGAATCAAGGTAATTCTAACTCTGGGGAAACATGGGTGGTGCTCACGTGAACTATAAAAGATGTTGAAAAAAGTTGAAAATTTAAGGACACAGGGCTTTTAGATATTATTTTTAATGTGTGCTTATTATGTGTTAGACACTATCATCAGAGATTGTTCTATTCTATTTAATTCTCAAAATGAGGCTAAGTTGGAGCAATTAAGTCTTAGGGGGGTAAGTATGTTACCCAAAGTCTCATGGATAATAAATACTTGGGCCAGATATTGAATAGAAGTTGGACAAACTTGGATTAGAAGTTGGGAAGTTCCAGCCATAGAGGCTGAGTTATTAATTGTTGCCTATTCACCTGTCATATCCTACCTTTTAGACTCTTTATTAAGAGCTCTTGTGATTTTGAAGTGAGCAGGGTATTGGTAATAGTTAAATTATAATAATAGTTACTTGACTCTCACATTTTCTTTTGTCAGTCCTACATTCCCCCACCACATAAACACAGTAGCACTCCTGGTGTTTTGATATTTATCTAAAGCATTTGACTGAGGGGTGTGGGGAAGATGGTTTATAACTCTTTCTGTGTTTTATTTTATTTTTATTTCTCCCTATAATAATATGTTTTATATGTAGCCTATGATGTGAGATACAAGGTGAGGACTTGCTAGAAATGGTAAAGCACCTACCTTAGAAAGGCCACTTAAGAGCTGTATTCTTGCTACACTTGAATCAAAGGGAAACAATCTGATTTGGAAAGCTCTTCTAGGTGCTGTTTGTAAAGGGCATTTCCAACCCTCTTGGTTTTCCTGCTCAGACTGGTGGGAAAGAAACTTTAGCTCTGAGACAGGATGTATCGGCTCATTCATTCATTTATTCATTCATTCATTAAGCTTACATCTATCGATTACTTACTATGGGCGAGCTGCTATGTTATTTATGAATACTACAGTGAACATCAATAGTGTTGCTCTTTGCTGTCAGAGGATTTACAGTCTATCAGGGGAGGCAGACATCAAACAATAAATTGCAAGCTTAGCAGAGAGAGAGAGAGAGGGAAATTAGGTAGTATGAGTTTGTAACGGGGAGTTTAGAAATACACTGTGCCTGAGTGAAATGAGATAACTAAGCAAGCAAACAAAATGGAGTGTGGAGTTATCTAAGGGGACTATAGGGTACTCAGGATCATATGAGTGGGTCACATAACCCAGCCTGGGAGAGATAAGTAATGATTCCTGAAGGAAGTCATGATTACGTGGAGATCAAAAGGTTGATTCGGTCTCAGTCCACTTGGCTTTAATCCTGGCTACCCCTTAGATTCATCTAGGAAACTTAAGACATGTATACCGGCCCTCCCCACCTCCTGCCCCACCTAGTCTTTCTAGTTATTAGTTTTTACATATGACCTAGGCATCCTTCTGTTTTAAAAGTTCTCTAGGAAATTTCAAATGACAGCTAAGGTTAAAAAAAACAATTATCCTTAGCCAATTGAGGAAGGATTGAAAAAATAAATCGCCAATAAAGATAACACAATATATTCTAGAAACTAAGAGAAGTTTATTTCAGCTGGAGCATAACACTTGGGGTTGGAGAAGCAGGTAGGAGTTAGTGTGGATGTTTCCTTTGGAGAGGTGGCTCTGAATATCCATGTCGGACATCTGAGTTTTCTCAAGAGGTCCTCAGCAGCTATGGCACACCCAGGGAGAATCTGGACATCTAAATTTATTCAGTGCGGATGTCTTGTCAAGCAACTATGATTACTTTCATTTCCTTACACTCTATGCTGTCTTGTCTCTGTGTTGCATATTTGATATTTCTGTTACCCTCCTCTTGGCTTATAAACTTTTACCCATCCTTCAGGACTCAGCTTAAAGGCACCACATGGTAGATAGTTCAGCTCCTGCTAGCTATACAGACTCCATTACAGCTATACAGCTCTTATTGTAGGGCAAAGGCAGCTATGGGCAATATATAAGTGATTGGGTGCAGCTATAGGTTAGTAAAACTCTTGTTTGTGGATGCTGAAATTTAATATCATATTATTTCCTTGTGACACAAAATTATGCCTCTTTTAATTTTTTTAACTATGTAAAAATAAAACCATTCTTCTGTCACGTACCTTTACAAAAATCGTCAGCAAGGTCTTATCCCACAGGCATAGTTTTTCCTGCCACTGTGCTAAGGCATTGTCACAAATGCCAGCTCACAAACTTAGGTAAACATTTTCATTATTTTCATTTTACAGATATAGAAACTGAAGCAGTTAAATACTTAGTCCAAATCACACAGATGCTAAGTGCCCGGGGTGGGATTCAGAGCAATTCCAGTTCTTCGACACTATGTATTGCTGTTATTTACTCCTTTCTGGTCATGGGAGTGTGTGAAGTTTAGAGGAGGAATTAATTAGAGATGAAACAATCAAAGCATTGTGAGGCTTTACATCAGTAATCCATGTGGACACTGAAGGCAACAGAGGGAAAGAATTAAAGACTCGGGAAAGACTAATCAATGAGTTGGGATGTTTAAGAGATCAGCAGAACATAATAAAAAAGACATATTGGGCCCTCAAATTTTTTTGTTTCAAGACAAGAGAGCCCTGTTGACTACAGAGAAAGTTGCTTCCATGTATTTTCACATTATTGTGTTTCACATTCAGCCTGTATTTTATAGAGCTCAAGTATATGTTTGTATGTGTGTGAGTACATGTTCTCTTATAGTGTGGGTAAAAAATAAATCCGTTGTAGGCAAATAATTGAAACCAAGTGTGAAAAGTGCTGTAATAGAGGTGAGCATATCTAAATGAGCTTGGGAGATATGAAATGCTTTCTGGAGCAGATTACACACCACTTGTATTCTATGCATCAGGTGAAGTGGAGCTAAGTGTTTCAGACAGGGGAAATGGGATTCAAGGGCCCACAGGTGGGAGAAAGATGAGGCGTTCTGGGCAGTCTGAGTTCAGTATAGCTAAAGTGCTGAATGAGGAAGGAGTTAGAGGAAATGAGAATGAAAAAAAAATAATGCATTCCACATTAGGGGTGGTACCGGGAGCCCAGATGGACGTGTTCAGATCTTCAGGATTTTATGTGTGAGCTCTGTGCATACCATCTGGAAGTTAGTGGGTTCACTGAAGGAATTTAAGCAGCAAAGGGACCTAAAGCTGGTGTTTTGGAAGCTTGCTCAAGTTGTGGTATCCAGAATGATAAGAAAAGACATGGGAACCAGGTAAATGGCTATTGTAGTAATGCACTGGGTTCTGCTATCTTAGTCTCCCATTTAAAAAACTGTAACAGTATGCAAATAAAGGCAGGAAAAACATTGTTTAAAAAATATTATACTGATTGGATACATTTGAGATTCTAATCATGATTCTAGTCATCAGTTCTTGGCAACAAGGAAACAATTCCAGTATTAAGGGCATTTAAGAATTGCTTTGAATATTGAAATTTTGCTTTTTTAGATATATCAAGTTAGGCTACAACAAATTACTGCCTTTAATCTTTAAAGACTTGCAATTCAGTTAATAAAATATGAAGAAGAGTTTCCCTGTGTGTGTATATATATATATGTGCATGTGTGTATGTATAAAACCATGGAATCCATATTATAAGAATTTGTTAAATGCTGTGATTATTAGATCAAATAGCAGACAGATTTCAAAGTGGCTTCATGTATTATTTCATTTACTTGAAGAGAAAAACTTAAAAATTTGTTTAAATTTTAAACTTAACCAAGTTTTATATTTTTATAACTTAATATGCCTTCTTATTTTTATTTTTTTAAGTGTTTATTTCGGGGGTGCAGAGAGAGAGGCAGACAGAAGATCCTAAGTGGGCTCTGTGCTGAACCCACTAACTGTGAGATCATGACCTAAGCCAAAGTGAGACGCTTAACCAATTGAGCCACCCAGGTGCCCCTTGCAATGTCTTTTTAGAAAAAGAAAAAAAAAAAAAAACCTAGTTGAAATCTTTACTTGTCCCTATTTTTAATTGTTTAATTGATTTAATTGATTTTTGAAGAGTGAATCTTTCAAATAATGTCTCTATAAAGAATTTTGTGAGGCTTGAAAAATAGAGTTCTTATTTTGAATCCTGTAGAGATTCACATTTTCAAAGTAGGAAAGAATGCATGTGACAAAATCTGTACTCTTGGAAAAGATCATCCTGTGAAAAGATATTTTGGGGAGAAGAGATGTGTGGTTTGTTTTATGTATTATTTACCTATGAGCAGTTGGGACCATGACCGTGGGACTGCATCATTTTATTTATAGAATTACAGCCTTCATAGCTGTGTTCATGTCTGCCCTTGATTCTTTACCCTATTCAGCTGTACTTTTGCTAATGGCCTCAGAACAAGAAGATAAGATAAAATACGCAGATAAGATGCTGTGACTCTTAGAAATAGTCTCTTTAAGAGTAACTTATACCCTGAAACATAAATTGAGTGTAACTTAAAACAAATATAAACATCAGGAATCAATTAACTCAAGATAATTGTAGTATGTTAAATTTTTGTTTCTTTTACAGAGTTTTTGTTGATGGGGTATAACAATGAAGGTGGTGAAGTGGAAAGAACCTAGATTTGATATTTACTTAGATTTCATGAATATCCTTAGTTTGCTTTCTGGCTCTCAATTCCTCTCAGTTCCTTATCCTGGGAATAAGAACATATGCCCTACAAAATCTGTGAAGATCTTAGCTTAGTGACTGACACGTTAGGCTTTCTAGACATGGAAGCCATTAAAATGACTACTTTCTTGGGCACCTGGGTGGCACAGATTTTAAAGAGTCCCAACTCTCAGTTTTGGCTCAGATCATGATCTTAGAGTTGTGGGATCAAGCCCTACATCGGGCTCTGCTGAGTGTGGGGCCTGTTTAAGATTCTCTCTTTCTGTCCCTCAGCCCCCTCCCCAGCTTTCATGCTCCCTTCCCTCAAAAAATTAAAATTAAAAAAGTATAACTTTCCTTTTACTTTATAATAAGAGAAAAGAAGAAAGTTAAGAATGTCAGGTATTCCTAAAATTCCTAAAGAATTCCCAAAATAATTGACCATCACAAGCAGGACTACTGCAAAATTTTCTTGAGTGCTCTTATTCTTTTAAAATATTCCAAGGCTAAACTAGGGAGTATCATATTTGGTAGAGTTAATGGTCCCTTTGAAATGTCTGATTTCCATAAAGATAATGTTTTTTGTTTCTTTATAATAATCTTGAAGAATATCTACTATACTGGATAGTGTGTTGATTTTCATCCAGAGGCCTGATAAAATAGGTAGACAGTGTATTATTAAAAGAAAGTATGCTAGTTATACACAAAGAGGAAATTTATATGAACTGTAATCCACATATGTTTGTACATATGGAAGTCAGTACCCCTAAAATTTAATTAACTAAGGAAATGACCAAGTATGTGCTCATTCATTCATTTATTCATGTATTCTGTAATGAACTGGTAGTTACTATAAAAAATAGTTGAAAATAATAATTTTCTTTTTTAGATATTTTTAAAGTTTATTTTGAGAGAGAGAGAGAGAGAGACAGAGAGTCAGAGAAAGAGAGACAACGCCCATGCACAAATGGGGGAGGGGCAGAGAGGGAGAGAGAGAATCCCAAGCTGGCTCTGCTCTGTCATTGCAGAGCCTGACATGGGACTCGAACTCATGAACTGGGAAATCATGACCCGAGCCAAATTTAAGAGTTGGATGCTTCACTGACTGAGCCACCTAGGCACCCCCAAATCATCATTTTCAAAGAACAACACCCTGTTGCAGGTCACTCTCTATGGACTTTGATAAATTGTGATGGTATTTTCTGATTCTAAAATCACTTCCATTTCCTTTCTCACTGAGTCCTTCCAGAAACAGTATATTTATAAAACTCAGCATATTTTGAAATTTGAAGGCAATTCTGTTTATTTTTAGCTAACAACTAAACTTTTCAAATCAGTAATATTAGTTCGCTTTTAGGTAGAAGTGATCTCTTTTACTTCTGAACTAGAATCTAAATACTTGGAGTAAGGACTTAGTCTCAGACATCCTCAGTAATACATTAGCCAACACATAGCCTTCTCTGAATATTTTTATTTTTTAATAAAGAGAAAAAGTCAATAGAATATAGGTATATTGAATAATATGGAGTCTACAGTCTGTTTTTGTAACATGCTTATACTATATAACTCATGTTTTGACTTGCTTAATGCATTAAGCAGATATTAAGTTTTGGGTCAGGGAATTTGATGACCTAAAATTTGTTCTTTTATGTCTGTTTTATTTCATATAGTGCTGTTTTTTGAAGGTTGATCTGTGTTGTAGCATGTAACAGAATTTCATTGCTATTTATGACTGAATCCTATTCCATTGTAGCCATGTATCACATTTTGTTACTCTGTTCATGTATTGATAGAGATTTGGGTTCTTTCCATTGTTTTGGCTATTATGAATAATGTTTTGATGAACACTGCCAGTGTTCAGATTTTTGGGGGTATATACCTAGGAGTGTAATTGCTTGGTTGTATAGTACTTTTTTGTTCACTGCTCTGAGGAACACTGTATGATTCCACTCATATGAAATTTCTAGAATAGGCAACTTCATAGGGACAGAAAGTACACTATCAGTTACCAGAGGCTGGGCAGAGGAGTTAAGTAGGTAATCATTACTTAATGGTTACAGAGTTTCTGTTTGGGGTGATGAAATGTCTTGGAATTAGATAGTGGTAATGGTTGCAAATCATTGGGAATATAATTATGCTACCAACCTGTACACTAAAATGGTTAAAATGGAAAATTTTACGTTGTATGTATTTTACCACAATTGCAAAAATGACTAGTGTGATATACCAAAATCAATGAATTCTACATTTTAAGTGGGTGAATTGCATGGTGAATCAATTATCTTCTAATAAAGCTGATTAAAACATCGTTTATCCAAAGGGATTACACTTCATTACACTTTTATCTAAAGATTACACTTTTATCCAAAGTCTCCAAGGACTTTCAATCTAAATCGTAAAACATTAAGCAATGTCCATGAAGATACTCTGGCAAATTTAGAGGGTAAAAATAAACAAATTATACACAAATACATACATACACACACACATACAGACCAACATACACAATACACACATTCACACATGCATAATTGTATGTGTACTTTGTAAATGACTAACATAGGAAAGCACTCAAAACAAGAGCATTGAGTTTTGTTACCTATTCTTTTTAACAACTTTTAACGTTGTGTATACAATATAGCTTAGTAACTGCACATTTTATAATAATTACGTATAACATTCATTGTGAATTTAAACCTTGAAAATCACTTTAATGTAGCTTATATATAGTTGAATAGTAAATCATTAGAAATTAGTGGACTATGTTCAGATGCTGGCTTTCACTTTAATTCCAAATAATTCAATTACTTAGAATGACTGAAGACTTTATATAATGGAGATGCAGCAGACAGGTTGTAAATTCACATATATCCAATTACATATTAAATAGATAATATATACCATGCAATAAATATTTTGTAGGCTTAATTCCAAATCTGCTTATTCTTCCTAAATATGAATACCTTCTGTTTGCTTTTATTCTTGATTTCAGATATTTTGTATTTGAAAATTTTTAGTTTATATTTTGCCTGCTGCCCACTTTTCAGTCTCCCACCCAGATAATAGGGAAACTTGGCAAGGATAGATTTGAGAAGTAGAACAGTGAACTATTTTTTCTTTTAAAAATACTGATTTTTATATCATCTAAAATAAATTAATCTAATTTGTTCAATAAAAATAATCTAATTTGTTCAATTTTTCTTTACTTTTAACTTATTTTTCAGCTGCTCCAGTTGATGTACTAAAAGCTCTAGATTTTCACAATTCTCCAGAGGGAATATCAAAAACAACGGGCTTTTGCACAAACAGAAAGAATTCAAAAGGTTCGGATACTGCTTACAGAGTTTCAAAGCAAGCACAACTTAGTGCTCCAACGAAACAATTATTTTCAGGTATGTTCACTTTTTATTACAACTATTATTACTTAGCTAATTATTATTGTTTCCCTTTATCATGCTATATAATGCACAATTATTGGGGTAGAAATAATTCTTTCCTATGTGGGACACTGAATACATTGTGGTCACTAAGGTGACTTAATGAAAATAAATGATGATTTAATAATTGCCAGTTTTAATGTGACACAATCACAGAAGAGATGCTTATTTGAAAATTTTATAATTTATCATTTTATTTCCAGATGACAAAAATTGAAGACAACCTTATTTCTAGCTCATTTTTGCATCTAATCTTATAGAATTTATTCACTGGGGGAATAGGACAGTTTTGCCCGTAATGACTACTCATGTGGCTTGAATGGGCATGTGGACTTATACATACTTAGTGAGTGTCTTTATAAAATTCATTTAAGTTTTTGTTGAAAGAAATACTTCTTCAGCAGATATTATAAAACAGATTATTCAGTATTATCCTGGGATCCTGTTCTTCTCTTAAATATAGTAAAAGTTAGCCCCATCACAGAGTTATAAGGAGATCTGGGATTAGAGAGTTTGTAAACCTTTACCTGGAAAGTTTTCGTAATGGTATTGAAAAATACCTGGTGAATATTTTTTCTTTCCATGAAAGCATTGAGTGACCTAATAACACTAATTACATGTGGATCATGATCATGTAGGGAAGGCAGTTGAGTGATGAGAGGAGTTTCTGAGCATCACGGTGTCGAAGCAGGTAACTCGTTACACGTCTGCTATTGTGCACACCTCAGTTATTTTTTTTTTTTACAACTGTACTAAATTGAGTGTCCTCATCCTTATTTGATGGAAGAGGAAAAAATTTCACTCAAGTTCTTGGACTTGTCCAAATTACAAGGGGTCATGATTTAATCCAGGTCTTGTCTGTTGCCAAGGTCAATATTCACTATACTATCAAGTGCTTCTTTCTGGTGCTTTGGGATCGTCTCAGAAATAATTTATCATTTATTTTTTAATTTTTTAAATTTTTAATTTTTTTTTTTAATTTTGAAAGAGAAAGAGAGAGAAACAGAGTGAGAGCAGAGAAGGGGCAGAGACAGACAGAGACACAGAATCTGAAGTAGGCTCCAGGCTCTGAGTGTCAGCACAGAGCCCAATGTGGGACTCAAACTCACTGACTGAGAGATCATGACCTGAGCTGAAGTCAGATGCTCAACTGACTGAGCCACCCAGGTGCCCCAAAATAATTTATCATTTAAATTCTTTATATTCTCTCTACTGTCTCTACCCAGAGGGATTTGAATTCTCTATTTTCACATGAAACTATTTTCTAACAATAGAAAAATTAGAAATCAAGGGACTAAATAATTAGAAAGCAAGATAGTGTATTTTTCATGGATGAAATTTTAAAATATTTTTGCAAACACATTATTTTTATTAATTCATTGATCTTTCCCAAATATTTCTTGTTTTGCAATCATTTGTGATGGACAAAAGCAATAATCCTCAAATATGAAGAATGCCAGTGCACAATTTTTCTGACTTTGGAATTAAAAATTAGAAGTTATTAAATCCATAAAATATCTTAAAAATCAAATAAGTTGCAAATGTAAAAATTATGTTGCTTTTCTATTTTTCTGTACTCTGATGCAGAGATAGGAAAGGGATGGGAATTGTCAACAGGAAAAAAAAACCCAGGGAAAAATACATTAATGGAAAAGCTTTAGAAATACTCAAGAAGTTAATTTTTAATTTTTTATACTTTGGTTTATCACCTCAGGGTCAGTTTTTCTGCCTTCCAAATTGGTAGTTAGTTTGATTAATTCACTCACTTCTTTTGTATTACCTTCAGAAAAGAATACAGCTCATGCCTCTGGGCTCCCCTTTCATGAGAGTTAACAAAATTCATTTATAACAAAGGTTTTTGTTTTCCCTTTCTAACAATATTGTGCCTTAGGCACATAATTCTAATAACAAATATTTTGGATAGGAGGAGACTTCTCTGAGAGAGACCTCATGCACCCCACCCCCCACTCAATGCAAGTGAGTTTAAACTTAATCTTCCATTTGGGTAAAGCTTCCTGTCGAACAATGTGAAATGGCAGTTAATAAAAATGATCAATGGAATTTTCAGAGTTTAAAAAATCCAAACAGTGAATATTATTCTTTATCAAATGAAGGAAAAAGGTCTTTGAGAAGTTATTTGGAATATTCTTTCTTCGATTATGGGAAGACATAATAGCAACTTATTTTCGAATGAAAAAAGTAAGTAGTAGTATTGGAAACTAGAATATTGGGGTTGGGTTGGAAGGTTACCAGATGGTCACTGCAAAATTCTGTTTAATTAGGGTACATACCCTCTGAAGTCCTAACTTGAGACCTTTAATTTAACTGTCTGAGAACACTGTACATGTGACCTGAATAGAAGCTGTAATTTGCAAGTTCTATCTGCCCTCTTTAGAACACCTGCTGTGGGACAGATGCTACACAAGAGACGTTGTATACATTGGTCTTTATCTTCATATCCATCTGGAGAGAAGACTATTTAAACCCTAGTAATGGTTAGGGCTTAGAGATGTAAAGTACTTCAATATAATCACAGAACCAGTGAATGATGTGAAGCTAAGAGACAGTCTCTGTCTCTTTTAGACTAAAGTGAACTTTCCCACTATGCAAAAATGGCCATCCCTCCTCATTTTTAAAATCTTACTGACTACCAAGCTACATAAAAAAGGCATTTTAGTTAAAGGGAGACATATGCCACCTGGAAATATATTAACCACAACTTAAAAAAAATTAAAATCAAATAATAAAACTTTGTGTGCCTTTTCTATATAAAATTTAGTCATGCTTGCAATATCTATTGATATTAAAAGCCCATTCTAAAAATCACTATTGAATTTGATATATTCAGTGTTAATTATGATTATTGCATATATATATATGATTTATGTACACATGCATATCAAAAGTAGTAATAGTATTTTTTCTTTAACAGCAGTCATTCAACAGAATGGATGCTTTTAGTTTATATTTATACATTTCAAAACAAATTATTCAAGTTGAAAATTTTCACATATTACTTTATTATGTATACTGATCACTGTTAGTTTAGATAAAATTTCACACAGTAAGTGGTTGTATTTCTGTTGTTGAAGTAATATCATATTGAATTCTCTCTGATACATTTAGTCATTATGGACATTTTGCTCAGTGTCTTATAGGAAGAAACTGAGGCGGGGTGCCTAAGTTAGACTGAACATTTTGAAATCAAGTCATGATTTTTTAGGTAACTAAATTTTCTTTTTTAAAGGTCATAGCATAAAGATTATAATTATAATCTTATTGCCTAATTTTAAATTGAGAAATACTTCAGGGCACCTGCATGGCTCAGTTGGTTGAGCATCTGACTTTGGTTCAGGTCATCATCTCACAGTTTGTAAGTTCGAGTCCTGTGTCGGGCTCTGTGCTGACAGCTCATAGCCTGGAGCCTGCTTTGGATTCTCTCTCTCTCTCTCTCTCTCTCTCTGCCCCTCCCCACTCATGCTGTGTCTCTGTCTCTCTCTGTCTCAAAAATAATATTTGGAGTATGATGGTAAGAGGGGAAAAAAAAAGAAAAAAAAAGACAGTCTGCCCTCTTGAATTTAGAATCAAATTAACCAAGTATCTGATAGTTTGGATTTATAATGCCATAAGCTTTTTATTAGTGAAACTGCATTTTGTGTCATAGGAAAAACTGGTGAGAAACTCTGTAGCTATTAATGGATGACAAAAAATACCTTCATATACTGTGTCCTTGGAGTGCCTCTTTAAAGAGAGGGTGTATGGCCACAGTTTAGAGAAGGCTAAAATACAAATCTTACATCAAAGTGTTGCCTTCTTATTTTAAAACTTCTTACTGTGCATTTAATATTTGCATCATAATTGATATTGTCTCCTACCTTTGAATTGAATTCTACATAGTCATTGTGCTTTAAATGAGTAGGTTTAAAATTTGAATATAGCCTGGACAATCATGACAGAGAAAACTTATCTCCTTCCTATTTGTTTTTTAATCTATATTGTTGTTACTGTTTGAATTTACATGAGTTATTTTTAAAAATTTATTTATATTTAAGTTAGTTCCCATACTGTGTAGTATTGGTCTCCACAGGAAATCCCAGCGATTCATCACTTCCATGTAACACCCAGTGCTCTTCCCAACAAGTAGCCTCCTTAATGCCTGTCACCCATATAGCCCATCCCTCCCACTTCCCCTCTAGCAACCCTCAGTTTGTTTTCTGTATTTGAGTCTCTTATGGTTTGCCTCCCTCTCTGTTTTTATCTTATTTCTCCTTCCCTTCCCCTATGTTCATCTGTTGTGTTTCCTAAATTCTACGAGTGAAATTATGATATTTTTCATAATACATTCTAGTTTCACCCATGCTGTTGCAAGTGACAAGATTCATTCTTTTTTATCGCTAAGTAATATTCCAGTGTGTGTGTGTGTGTGTGTGTGTGTGTGTGTGTGTGTGTGTATACCACTTCTTCTTTGTCCTTCATCTTTATTTATCTTTATCTTTATTCTTCTTTATTATCAGTCATTGGCCGTTTGGGATCTTCTAATACTTTGGCCATTGTTGACAGCACTGCCATGAACGTTGTTGTGCACGTGCCCCTTCTACTCAGCATGACTCATTAAGGCTACCTAGGAAGTTGAAAAATTAGGGTGATCCAGGAATCATCTGGGAACTTGAAATTTCTGAGTCTTTGGCCTTCTCTTCCTCAGGAGGAACTTTTCCAGAAGATTTTTCAATATTATTCACGATAAAACCCAAAAAAGGAATTCAGTCTTTCCTTTTATCTATATATAATGAGCATGGTATTCAGCAAATTGGTGTGGAGGTGGGGAGATCCCCTGTTTTCCTGTTTGAAGACCACACTGGGAAACCCGCCCCTGAAGACTACCCCCTCTTCAGAACTGCTAACATCGCAGATGGGAAGTAAGTATCCTAATAAGCCAGGGCTTTCACTATGTTGAAAGCAATTATTTCATTTAATAGTCATAAAGTATAATGCAGTTTTTCTGGAGATTAGACATACGACAATGAACAAAACAATAAAATACCTAATTTCACGTTTTACAGTCTGGGTAGATAGTGAAGAAAATAGGAAATGGTGGTGGAGAGTACAATTTTAAGAAGTTGGATTAGAGAAAATCTCACTAAAAAGGTGACTAGTGAAGAACCTGGGGTGGATGCCCTGCTAATAACTAATAGTGTACTCTCCCAGGAGGAGTGGAAGCACATTCAGAGCCTCGGATTCGAGGTGTGGCTGATCTGTCTAAGCAATGTCAAGGATACCATCATGGCAGGAGCAGTGTGGGATGATGAGGATGGAGAACCAAATAGGGTAGCACTTTGTAGATGCTTATAACACTTTGGGCTCTATCTTGAGTGAAATGGGAAATCACTGTAGACTTTTTGAGCAGAGGAATGACCTGAATTGTCTTGCCTTTTTTCAAGCATGTTATTATTGACAATCATAAGAAGTTGTTTAAAATGCTTGTTATGTGCTATGTACTGTTTGAAACACTTTATACATAGTCAACTCATTTAATTTTTCAAAACTCTTTAAAAAATGTTAATAAACCCATTTTACAGAATAGAGGACTGAGTACAGTGTCAGTAACCTGCCTGAGATCATATATTTGCAAAGTAACAGAGGTAGGGTTTGAACTTAGTTAGACTCGATAGCAACCATCATACTCTTCTGAAAATTATGCTGAATTCTGAATTCTGCATTTGAACATTGCCTTTCACTTAGCGAGCAGCTAAATACCAATAAATATTTACTAAATATACTTGGCATTTATTGCTGAATCTAGGCTTCTAAAATTAGCCTGATCTGAAATATGACATTTAGGTCTAAATATAGGAAGGAAATGGCCATTCAGATAGGAAAAAAATCCACACTCAATCTATCTTTGTCAGGACCTTGGAGAAAACTTCATCTTAGTGTAAGGAAAAACTAGGCTTTTATGAGTAATTTAAATACTATCCTTAATAATGGATATGAAAAGTGGTACTATGAAAATAGATCAGGGCAAAGAGTTTAAGGGTATGCTATTTTTGATAGACCATCTCTTTGATGTTGTTGCACTGAACAAAGGCATGTTGAAAGTGAAAGAGTGAGCCATGTGCGGATAGGGAGGAAGAGCAAGTCTGGCTGAGTGAAGAAAATGTGCAAAGGAGAGTAAAGAGGTAGCAGTGTGGCTGGAGCATAGGGAGCGAGAAAGCAAAAGTTGGGCGTGAGGTCAGAGGGCCAGAGGACACTCCTGTGAGGCAAAGTAAGGACTTCACTTTTTACTGGGAATAATACATGGTTGTTAGCAAGGAGACTTTATCTGCCTCATATCTTTTTTTCTTTTATAGTTTATTGTCAAGTTGGTTTCATATAACACCCAGTGCTCATCCCCACAAGTGCCCTCCTCCATGACCATCACCCCCCTTCCTTCTCCCCCTCTCCCATCAGCCCTCAGTTTGTTCTCAGTATTCACGAGTCTCTCATGGTTTGCCTCCCTCCCTCTCCCCAACTATTTTCCTCCTCCCCCTCCCCCATGGTCCTTTGTTAAGTTTCTCCTGTTACACTTACGGGTGAAAACATATGGTATCTGTCCTTCTCTGCCTGACTGATTTCACTTAGCATGACACCCTTGTATTTTAAAGTGGTCACTCCAGTTGCATGAGAGTGGAAGTAGAGACCATTCAGGAGTCTACATGAGAGAGCTTCCAGACTGGATAAAGTTGAGACACACTGGATTCTGTATATACACTGAATAATGGATTTTTTGATAATGTGAATGTATTGTATATGAAAAAGAGAATAAGAATGGTTTAGTGTTTTGACTATTATATATGATACCACGATTAAAACATATCATTAATTATCAGAGCTGAAATTAATCAACAATAAGGTCAAGTTTAGAGTTCTAATCAGCTTTTACAATTGAAGTCATTTTTAGTTTCTGTTAATGAAAAGCAAATACTTAAAATAGTGGAGATGGTTTAAGTTAAGACACAGGCTTCTTGGCAGAAATATGTGTAAATTTTACTCTCACAGTATTCAGTGGCTCCAAAATAAATCTTTGCTCAATTCAAACTAAGCAGACGCCTATGCTAGTTGAATGTGCTATGGAAAGACCAAAGATTAAGTGTATATGGAAATATACTTGGTCCTCATCACAGCCATGCCAAGTCACATGAAACAGACACTTTAGAAAGACTCCTGCAACTTTTTGGGTACTTTATTTTATGGATGCAGTCCTAGACACTTCTGCAATATTAATCTAGCATTTGTCATTTGGAAAAAAATAAAATATAAACCAGAGTGGTTTGCAACTCCAAATGAGCTTCACTCAGTGGTTTATGTTAGCACCAGATGCTGTTAATAAAACCCACCATTTTATAGTAAGATTAGGGTATGTATGTTTCCAAAGGGCTGGCCATGTCTACCCCCTTAAGCCTGTCATCGCTGCCCTGAAGCAGCTCGAGCAGTAGTGTCAGAGTGAATTGAGACTCACTCCACACATGGCGTTGACTATGCTTTCTTTTCAGTGTTCCCACTTCCTGCCAACCCTGGAAAGAAGGAGAGATATTGTGTCTCAGTTTTGGATCCTGCCCACAGTAGTGATCTATAACTGTCTTGAAATTAAAGTGGAAAAAGAAAATGAAAGCACTTGAAATAAATGTGAATAAAGACAGAGAGGCACATTGTGTTTTACAATTAGAACGTTTAGTTGTTCCAGATGGAGCAGTCATTCAATTAGTAGACATACCCTTTTACAGTTCATCTTAAGAGATCTCCAGAGGGAAAAAAAATTAAGTGGAATTCCATTTGGAAGAAAGCATTTACCTACATAGAAACTATTACTTACCCCAGGTCCCACCCCTGATCTCTATCACACACACTCTTCAGGACATGGTGAGATTAAGCTTTTGTTGCAACAACACAAAGTGTAGCAAAGGATGAACACTTCCTTATCAGCATAGACAACCACCCCCTGTGTGCATTTTATACTGCTTGTATCCTTTTTAGTATCTAGCACTATTCTGGGTAAACTGTAAGTCCTCACCTGTTAACTGACTGATTAATAAATGAGCCTACTTTTGTGCAATTTCAGCTCACTTTCACAATTTAAAATATGTTGTATTTTAAAACGAGTAATGGTGTCGCCACAATATCTTTGAAGCTTACAGAAGAATTACTTGGCTTTTTTAGGTGGCATCGGGTAGCAATCAGTGTGGAGAAGAAAACTGTGACAATGATTGTTGATTGTAAGAAGAAAACCACAAAACCACTCGACAGAAGTGAGAGAGCAATCGTTGACACCAATGGAATCACGGTTTTTGGAACCAGGATTTTGGATGAAGAAGTTTTTGAGGTAAAAATAAATTGAATGTTATTTGAAGCTGAATATTGTTAAATCAGATGAATTGAGTCAATAACTGTAACAATCAATATATACTATAAAGCAAAGTTGCAAACCAAAGGGTGACCTACTTTCTTCCCCGGTGGGTATAGTGGTGGTGTTTTCTATTGTTCGGTAAGAGAATGAATAGACACTGATGGCTGTAACGACTGAGAAACGTTACAGAGATTGGTTGATTTGAACACAGGCATGCTTTTCTCTTGGGAAGGGCAATGGCTTTACTTTTGGTGCTTTGTATTATTTTCTTTGGAAAAAAGAATATTTTTTTTCACTTCCTTCTCTGGGAGTTTAATTTAATGAAATGCACAAGTCAGATATTTTGCCTTTCTCTGTTCTTTGCAAACATTTCCAAGGTATAAAATAGAGATCATATTGCAAAAGCTGAACTTAGGTCATTAAAATCATTTTTTAAATAATATCAAGGTCATTGTAAAAAGTTTTCTCCCAATTATAATTCACCAGTTATGGTAATTACATTCTTTATTTTAATCCTTCAATCATTAGATCTGGTAATTCATGCTTTAATTTCCATTGAGTCAGTTATTAACATAACAAATAGACCTGAGTCCTGATCCCACAAAGGGATGCACTCCTGAGGCATCATTCAGTACTCTGACCATTGTTTTTATACCATTTCTAAGTAATTTATTTTTCAAAGTGTAATAAAGTAAAGTTCTGTAATGTATTTCAGATTAACAGACAAGGTTTACAGAGAAGATTTTCTGTGGTTGATGGTGTGAACATACACATATATACACAGTGTATATTTTCACAGAAAGAACAACATACATTCCAAGTGTCAGTAGAATATTGGATCCCTGTACTTATATACATAACCTGTGGCATAATTTTAAATATAATTAGCACTTGTGACACTTTCAGGTTAATTGAGATTCTGTTGGTTTCTGATTTTTCTCTACTTATATGTACCTAAGCCTTTGACTCCAAACAAAATGTTTTAACACATTATATCATACTAAATTAAATTATAAACTCTTTCAAGCAATATATAATAATATAGTCTCAGATCTTCTAATATCATGTATTGATTACTTATAAATGATAATAAATATTTATTTATTAAATGAATACTGTAAACAAGTTAATTTCTAGTTTAGCAAAGTTCTACTTCAAAATTAAACTACCTGCGAATGTCAGTTTCACAGGCTAAATTTATTTTTTTAATGCACACAACCTTATTTTGCAGGCTCATAAATAAGTAATACAAACAAACCACGTTGGCAGATGGTTTCATTTCATATATTAGTTTACTGTATTGTTATATATAGTTACAGAGCCTATGGAAGTTAAAGGAATGGAAATTAAGAGTAAACTTTGTTCATCATAAATGGTAAGAATATATAAAGGAATACAAAAGAGGGGCGCCTGGGTGGCTCTGTTGATTAAGTGTCTGACTCTTGATTTCGGCTCAGGTCATGATCTCGCAGTTCGTGAGGTCATGAGTCCGAGCCCCACGTCGGTGCAGAGCCCTTCTGTCAGTGCAGAGCCTACTTGGGATTCTCTGTCTCTCTCCCTCTCTCTGCCCCTCCTCTGCTCTCTCTCTCTCTCAAAAAGAAGTAAATAAATTTAAAAAAATTTTAAGAAAGTAATACAGAAGACAAAATATATAAATATGTTATATAAATAAAATATAACTAAAATATGTATGCTAATACATATTAATTATTAATATTCTCAAAATTTACTGCCCTGAGAGAGATTTGTTATATGTGCATGTTGATTAGGTTTCTTTTTTATACAGCCTTTCCCCTGGTCTTCCCCCAGCCCCCACATACAGACTGTACATCCCTTTCTTTGCCATATACTCTACTCATGCCCACTGGGGTCCAGTGTAGAGTTCTTGAATTAGAGTTTTAGGCTATCACAATATGTTAGTTTGTCAAAATAAATAACTGAACCTGATATTGCATCTTTTAAAATATGTATAATAGCCTTTGTGTTTTATAAGCTGATTACAGTCAACTCCTTAAATATATAAAAATGATTTCTCTAAAATATTTCCATATGTTTTCGCTACTTTTATCAAAATACCTCTTGACCAGAGGACCTCTAATAAATTACCAAAGACGGATGTACTAGAAACAAAGATGATTATACATTCTTTGATTAATTCTTAAGTTTCTAATCTGCAACCTAAATCCCAGTGTAACTCTAACTCCAGCTGCTTATTTGGAGAAACTGCTAAACTACTAAGAAGAAGAAGTTTTCAATGACTCATTAATGAATTCTTGAGGAGTGTAACAGAGAGCAGCGAAAATAAGCTTATTATGGGGCTTTGTATCTTAGAATTTTATGAAGCCCAGTGGAGCTTTAAAAAGAATATTTATTTAAAATATCAACTATAAAAAACAATATAAAAAGAACATTTACTTAATAAGAAGTACAGTTAGTTTTGAAAAAGTAAATAAATGCAGATGCTTCACTATAAGGTATACCATTATTACTATGTCCAAAATTATACATAAAATTCAAGTTTTATTTTCTAAATTTTATTATTGTGTAGGGTATATACATTTCAAAAACAATTTAGTTTAAAAAAGAATATGAAAAAATAAAAAATTCAAACACAAATTTTTAAATCAGAATAAAACTTTCTGACTCCTTTTATTAAATTAGTTCATCTTATCTGAATATGATGTTAATATATCTTTCTCAAAATTTTACCCAAATACATTTATTTTCATTTTGTTTCACATTATGGTATCTATCTAGACTTTTGAATCTCTGACACTGAATGTGTAGAAATTAAACTAAAATGATAGGTGATAAGGATGGTACCATATATGCCAATTTTTGTGTTTGATAAACAGTTGTAATGGTGAAGATGATAAAAAGCATTAGCGATTCATTATTCTGCAAACTGGAAATGTCACTTCTTTGGAAATAGTTTCATTCCAAATAGATGCAAATTTGTTCATTATATAATTTCATCTCTATTACCCCTATACTACCCTACATTTATGAAATGGGACTGTTACGGAAAAATGCTAAACATGGCCATACTTGAACTACAAGCTGAAGACACTTAAGAATTCAACAGTAAACAGCTAAAAGCAAAACTGAAAATTTTAAAAGCATGGTAAATTAGTTTATATGGACATGCCAAAATAAATATATACAATCATAATTCAGATTATATAATTTCAGCACAGAGGAGTGAATATAAAAATTGGTTATGGAATCAGAAAAATCTGATTTTTTTCTAATTATTCAAATGAAATAGTAATATAATATCCCTAGTAAGTATATATTTTAAAAAATGAGCTCATGTATGTAAAGTGCTTAAAATACTAGTCTTAATTATACCTGTGTATATGGTTATATATTATGTAGATATGAGATTTAATTATGTGTTACTCTGCAGTTTTCTTAATATTATATTATTACGTACATTTGAAATCATCTTACAACTATGACATGTCAAATATTCTTTTTTTTTAAGTTTATTTCTTTTGAGAGAGAGCAAGCTTGAGTGGGGAAGGGGTAGAGAGAGAGAAGGAGAGCGAGAATCTCAAGGAGACTCTGCCCCAGCAGTGCAGAGCCCGACGCGGGACTCAGACTCATGAACCATGAGATGATATCCCGAGACAAAATCAAGAATTTGACGCTTAACCAACTGAGCCACCCAGTGCCCCAATATGTCAAATATTCTTATACATTTTTGGTAGGGGTGTGCAACAGTGACTCCTGTATCAGTCAAAGATTTTAAGTGGTCTTTCGTCTTGTAAATGAAGTACTTCAGTAGTTCTTGGGTTACTGCTTATTTACAAGGCATTTTATGGGGATTAGATAAAATTTCCCCCTAAACAGGTAGCACCTTAGTACAGACCTTAGCAAGCAAAACATCGTCTGGATAGATGAATACTCTGAAGCAAACATAAAATATCCAGCCAGCCCTAATCCACAACCTTGTAGGGTTTTTTTGTTTTTTGTTTTGTATTATTTTTTTAGCTTGATAATACACTTCAAAGATGTGAGGAAAGCTAAATTAGAAAAATAAATACATTGCCTGTATTCACTATCAATAAAATTACTTTTGTAGCCTTTTTTTATTTTTAATTAAAAAGTTTTTGATGCTTATTTATTTTTGAGAGAGAAGGGGAGAGAGAGAGAGAGAGAGAGAGGACATGCAAGTGGGGAAGGGACAGAGAGAGAGGGAGACACAGAATCCAAAGCAGGCTCCAGCCTCTGAGCTGTCAGCTCAGAGCCCAACTTGGGGCTCGAACTCCTGAACTGTGAGATCATGACCTGAGCCGAAGACGGATGCATAATCAACTGAGACATCCAGGCGCCCCAACTTTTGTAGTCTTTTAAACAGGACTTTTCTTCACTAAATATCAAGTTATAGCCATTATAACTCAAGTTTTCAAAGCATTGCTATTTCAATCTTTTTTTCTTTTTTAATGATCAAAGCAGATTTTTACAGTCTTCTGTCTTTGGGCAGATTATTTTTTTCTTTTGAAGCAGTGAGAAGAATATAATGACAACTTAAGTGGAAAATTCTGTTGATAGAATTTTTCATTTTTTGCAACTTCTTAGAAAGGATTTTGGCTCTTCATTTTCTTGGGAGAAATCAATGAATAGTATTTACAATTTCAGTAGTTTTACAAGGCCAAAAAACTTACCTTAAAGTAATAATAGCCACCTCAAATAATTCCAGTAAGAATTTGATTACTGCTTTGCAATGCCTATGTATCTTTTTACACATATATTTTTCAAGGTATATGCTTTTTAAAAACTTATGTCAGGGGACACCTGGGTGGCTCAGTCAGTTAAGTGTCCAACTGACTCTTGATTTCCGCTCAGTTCGTGATCTCACAGTTTATGAGTTAGAGCCCAGCTTTGTGCTCTGCCCTGACAGTGTGGGGCCTGCTTGTGATTCTCTGTCTCTGTCTCTGTCTCTCTCTCTCTGCCTCTCTCTCAAAAATAAAAAATAAATTAAAAAAAATTTCAATTCAGTTAAAAACTTATGTTGGTAGACAGGGTTTGCCCCTGGAATGACAGAACAAGAGGAGGCAGCTTTCCCATTCGTCCACCTTACCCAGGCTAGATGCAGTTAGCTCATAGCTTTTGAGATTTTTAAACTCTATTTATTGGGATATAACTGAACTACAATAAACTGCAAATATTAAAGTGTACATTTGATCAGTTGTGATCTACATTTATACCTCTAATGAAACCACCATAATCAAGAAAATAAACATGGCCCTCACACCCAAAAGTTTCCTCGTGCACATTTATAATTTATCTCTTCTTCTCCCTGAACCCCAGGAAATCATTAGTTTGGTTTTTTTCACTATGGCTTATTTATTTTATCTAGCATTTTAATAAACAGAATGATACTGAGTATACTCTCTTTAGCTTAGCTTTCATTACTCAGTATGTCTTGGAGACTTATCCATGGCTCATTTATATTATTACTTTGCCTTCTTAGAAATTCCTGAGCCATATTCCAGTGTATGACTAAACCACAATTTGTTCATCCATTCATCCTATTAGTGGGCATTTGGGTCATTTCCAGATTTTGGCTTCTACATATGAAGTTGCCATGAACATTCATGTACAAATTTTGTGTGGGCATTTAGTTTTATTTGTCTTACTTTGAATACCTAGAAGAAGAATTGTGAGTTTTTGGTAGATGCATATTTACTTTTCAAAATACAAAGAAAGATTTGAACTGCATTCCAAAGTGGCATTAACCATTTGGCACTCCCTCCCACAGTGAATGAAAGTTCCATTTGTTCTGCATCCTTGACAAGCTCTGATATGGTTAGTCTTTTAGATTTTAGCCATTCCAAGTGTTTGTGTAGTGATAGTCATTGTGACATGGATTTATATTTCCCCTATAACTGATTTTGTTAGGCATTCTTTAGGTTTTCATTGGCCATTTCTGCATCTTCCTTTGTGAAGTGTCTTGCTCATTAAAAATAATTGCTGATATATTTTGATTATGGACTTTTGAGGTTTTTTTAATAAACCCTTAATACTTTACTTGATAGATTTTTGCAAATAATTTTCCAGCATGTGGCTTATGTTTTTATTTCTTTAATAGTGCCTTTTAATTTAAAGTGAATGCTTTTTAATTTTACAAAGTTTAATTTTTCAATTTTGTTATGTTTTACACATTTAGTGTTCTAAGATATATTTTTTAATTTTTAAGTGTTTATTATTTTTGAGAGAAAGAGAGAGAGTGCGAGCCGGGGAGGGGCAGAGACACACACACACACACATACAAGGGCTGAAGCAGGATCCAGGCTGTGTGCTGTCAGCACAGAGCCCAATGAAGGCTCAAACTCACAGACCATGAGATCATGACTGAGCTGAAGTCGGCTGCTTAACTGACTGAGCCACCACGGCTCCCCATTCTAAGAGATCTTTACCAACACTAAGATAGTAAGAATTTTCTCCAGCTATCAGATATGTTGTAATATTAGGTTTTACAGAAAAGTCATGCCTCATTCTGAGTTAATATTTGAGTATGGTGTGAGGTAAAGATCAATGTTGATTGTTTTTCATTTTTTTTTTTATGTTTTAATTTATTATTGAGACAGAGGGAAACAGAGCATGAGCGGGGGAGGGGCAGACCGAGAGGGAGACACAGAATCCCAAGCAGGCTCCAGGCTCTGAGCTGTCAGCACAGAGCACGATGCGGGCCTGAACCCACAAACCATGAGATCATGACCTGATGTGAAGTCGGATGCTTAACCGACTGAGCCACCCAGGCGCCCCAATGTTGATTGTTTTTAGACAAAGATATCCAGTTCATCTTTTATAACAAAGACTTCCCTTTCATGCACTGGATTGCGTTGGCTTCTATGTCAGAAATCATATGTAGTCATACATATGAGTGGATCTATTACTGAACTATTTATTATCCTATTCCATAGATTTGTATATCTTTTCATGAATACCAAACTATCTTGATTACCATAGTTAATATAAAGTTCTGATATTAGGTGGGGTAGCTGCTCTTACTTTTTATCGGTGGTAAATGTTGCTTTAATAGTTTTTAGTTACTCACATACTATATAAATTTTGGAATAAGACTGTTGACTTCTAAAATAAAATTGAGTTTCATATAAATAAAATTTAGTTTTAATTGGAATTTCATTTAAGCTATAGATCAAAATGAAGAGAATCAAACTAAAGCATTGAGTTTTCCATTTTCTGAATATGGTATAATTTTCTATTTATTTTGTTCTTCTTTAATTCTTCTCACAATGTTTCCTAGTTTTCAATGTAGATGTCTGTTTTCCTCTGAAATGAACATGATATGATCTCATTCTATATAGATTTATTGACAATTTTTTTATGGCATACCATGTAGTCTATTTTAGTGAATGGAACACATGCCCTTAAAAAGAATGTCCTGAAATTGTTGGATTGAGTGTTTTATAGTTATAATGTATATTTTAAAGTCTCTAAGTGTTTTAACGTATGGATTATGTGAGTTGGCATTTGTTATCTGAGTTGGAATAATGGAAATTATTCATTAATATACTTTGTTTTTTAGAGTTATTATAGGTTCAGAGCAAAATTGACCAGAACTTAGAGGGTTTCCATATATCCTTGTGCATGTGCCCACACATACCCAGCCTCTTCTCCTATCAACATCTCCACCAAACCATTACATTTGTTTCAATGTGTGAACCTGCCCTGACATATCATTATCAACCAAAGCCCATAGTTTATATTAGGGTTCACTCTTGGTGGTGTATATTCTATGGATCTTGGCTGATGTATCATGACATGTATTCACCAATGCAGTATCTTGTGAAATATTTTCAGGCCCCCAAAATCATTTGTGCTCTCCCTTTTCATCCCTCCTTCTCTTCTAAATCCTGGCAACCACTAATATTTTTAATGTTTCCATAGTTTTGTCTTTTCCAAAATTCCATACAGATGGAATCATACAGTTGTAGTCTTTTCAGGTTGACTTCTTTCACTTAATAATATGCATTTATGTTTCCTCCATATCCTTCATGGCTTGATAACTCATTTCTTTTTAGTGCTCGATAATATTTTGTTATCTGAATGTAACACAGTTTATTTGTCAATTCATCTACTGAAGCATTTCTTGGTTGCTTTCAAGTTTTTGATAATTATGGGTTAAAGCTCCTATAAACATCTATATGAAGGTTTTTGTGTAGACAAAGTTCTCAACTCCTTTGGGTAAATGTCAAAAACTATGGTTGCTGATATGGTAAGAATATGTTTACTTCTATATGAAACTGCCACAATGTCTTCCAGAAGAGCTATGCCGTTTTGCATTCCCAGCATCAGTGAATGAAAATTCCTGTTGTTCAACATTTGGATATTGACCCTTAAAATAGGAATATGGGGGCACCTGAGTGGTTTAGGTGGTAAGCATCTGACTTCGGTTCAGGTCATGATCTTGTGGTTCATGAGTGTGAGCCCCACATCGGGCTCTGTGCTGATAGCTCAGAGCCTGGAACGTGCTTTGGTTTCTGTGTCTCCCTGTCTCTCTGCCCTTCCTCCCCTCACACTCTGTCTCTCAAAACTGAATAAACATTCATTTTTTTTAAATAGGCATGTGGTAGTATCTTATTGTTTTAGTCTGCATTTCCTTGATGACATATTGAACATCTCTTCATATCCTTACTTGCAATCTGTGTGTCTTGTTTGGTAATTTGTCTGTTAAGGTCTTCTGCTGAGTTTTTAAATAAGAATGTTTATTTACTTATTGCTAAGTTTTATGTGTGTGTGTGTGTGTGTGTGTGTGTGTGTATTTTGGGTAACAATACTTTATCAGATGTGTCTTTTGCAAATACTTTCTGTCATTCTGACTTCTCATTTCTCTTGATATTATCTTTCACAGATGTGGAGTTTTTAATTTTAATGAAGTTCAGCTTATCAATTATTTCTTTCATGAATCATGTCTTTGATGGTATATCTAAGAAGGCTTCATTTTACACAAGTTCACAAAGATTTTTCTTTTGTGCTACCTTCTAGGAGTTTAGGTTTTGTATTTTACATTTGTATCATTGATCCATTCTGAGTTAATTTTTGTGAAGGGTATGAAGTTTGTGTTTAGATTCACTTTTTAAATGTGGGATGTCCAGTTTTCCCAGCACCATTTGTTGAATAGACTAGCTTTGCCACATTGTATTGACTTACTTCTTTTCAGAGATCAGTTTACTCTACTTATGAGGGTCTGTTTCTGTTCCTTTGACCTATTTGTTTTTTTCCAACAATACCACACTGTCTTGATTACTGTAGCTTCATAATAAGTCTTCAAGTGAAGTAATGTTAGTTCTCCAGCTTTGTTCTACTCATTCAATATTGAATTGGATATTTTGGATCTTTTGCCTCTTGTTATAGACTTTAGAATCAGTTTGACAATATACACAACATAGTTTAATGGGATTTTTGATTGAGAGTGTTGAATGTGTACATGGATTTGGGAAAACTAGTATCTTGACAATTCTGATTTTCTTATCCATGAATATAGACTATGTCTCTGTTATTTAGCTCTTCTTTGATAACCTTTCATCAAAGTTTTGACATTTTCGTCATGTAGGTTTTATACATATTTTGTTGGGCTTAACCCAAATATTTCATTTTTAAGTGTTAATACAATGGCATTGTGTTTTTAAATTCAAATTCACTAGTTCATTGGTGGTAGATAAGAAAACAGTTGACTTCTATATATTAACCTTATGTCCTGCAATCTTGCTCTAATTACTGGTTATTTCCAGGAGTTTGTTTATTCTTTTGGATTTTCTGTATAGACAATCATGTCATCTGTGAAGAAAGATAGTTTTATTTCTTCCTTCCATATCTGTATCTTTTATTTCCTTTTCTTGTCTTATTGCATTAGCTAGGACTTCAAGTACAATATTGAAAAGCAGTGGTGAGAGGGGACATCCTTGCCTTGTTCCTGATTTTAGTGGGAAAGCTTCAAGTCTTACCAGTAAGTATGATGCTAGTTTTAGGTTTTTCATAGATTTTAAAAAATCAAATTGAATAAGTTTCTCTCTATTTCCAGTTTGCTGAGAGGTGTTTTTTTCCCCCCATGAATAGATGTTGGATTTTGCCAAATGCTTTTTCCTCATATATTGCTATGATGATATGGTTTTCCTTTTTTGGCCTATTGATGTGATAGATTACACAAATTGATTTTCAAATGGTGTACTAGCCTTACATACCTGGGCTAAATATCATTTGGTCATGGTATATAGTTCTTTTCATATACTTTTGGTTTATACATTGTTGATTTGCTCATATTCAGGTGAGGATTTTTGCATCTATGTTTATGTGAGACATTTGTCTATAGTTTTCTTGTGATGTCTTTGTCTGACTTTGGTTTAGGAAATAGTGTCCTCATACAGCGAGATCAGAAGAATTCCCTCTGCTTCTGCTTCTGAAAGAGAATGTAGAAAATTGGTATAATTACTTGCATAAATATTTGGTATAATTTACGAGTGAACTGTTCTTACTGTTGTGTTTTGGAAGACTATTAATTATTGAATCAATTTCTTTAATAGATATAGGCCTAGTCAGATGATCTATTTCTTATTGTATAAGTTTTTGCAGATTATGTCTTTCAAGCAGTTGGTTCATTCCATCTAGTTCACATTTGTGTGCATAAAGTTGTTCATAATATTCTTGTATTATCCTTTTATATCCATGGGATCTATAGCAATGTCCCCTCTTTCATTTATAATATTAGTAATTGCATCTTCTCTCTTAGTTTCTTAGCCTGTTTGGAGACCCATTGATTTTACTTTATATGTATGTGCTCACGCATGCACACACACACACACACACACACACACACACACTATTTTCTTTTTTACTGATATATGCTCAAATTTTATCATTTCTCTTCTTCTGCTTACTTTGGATATAATTTGCTTTTCTTTTTCTAGTGTCCTAAGGTGGAAGCTTAGGTGATTGATTTTAGATTTTTCTTTTATTCTATTATATGTATTCAGTGCTATAAATTTCTCTGAGAACTGCTTTTGCTGCTTCCCACACATTTTGATAAGTCATACCTTTATTTTCATTTAGTTTAAAATGTTTTCAAATTTCCTTTGAGATATCAGCTTTGGACTCATCTGTTATTTAGAAACATGTTGCTGATTATTCCAGACTTTTGGACTTTCCATATACCTTTTTGTAATTGATTCTTAGTTTAATTCCATTGTGTTCCAAGAGCAGATACTGTATGATTCTTTGTTTTAAATGTTTTAATGTTATGTGATCCAGAATGTGGCTTATACTGATGAATGTTCCATGTGAGCTTGAGAAGAATGTGTAATCTATTGTTTTTGGATGAAGTGATGTATAGATGTCAATTACAGTTGATCCTTGAGCAACATAGGTTTGATCTACTTGGGTCCAATTATATGCAGATTTTTTGATGTATACAGTACAGTACTGTAAATGTATTTTCCTCTTACTTATGGTTTTCTTAATGACATGTTTTTCTTTAGCTTACTTTATTGTTAAGAACAGTATATAATGCATATAGCATGCAAACTATGTGTTAATTGACTTTTTATATTATCATTAAGGCTTCTGGTCAACAGTAAGCTATAAATAGCGATGTTTTGGGGGAGTCAAAAGTTACGGAGTTTTGACTGTATGCGGGGTCTATGCCTCTCACCCCCATGTTGTTCAAGGGTCAACTGTATATCTAGTTGATTGACACTGCTGTCCAGTTAATCTGCATCTTTGCTAATTTTCTGCAATTGGATCTGTCCATTTCTGGTAGAAGTATGTAAAAGTTTCCAACTGTCATATTGGATTAATGTATTTCTTTGTGCATTTGTGTCAGGTATTGCCTCATGTATTTTGATGTTCTGTTATTAAGCACATACACACTAAGGATGGTCATTTCTTTTGGCCAGTTGACTCCTTTCTCATTCTTAATGTCTCCTTTTATCCCTGAAAAATTTATTTGGTCTAAAGTCTACTCTGCCTGAAGTTAATAGACAGTTAATAGTTGTTTTCTTCTGACTAATGATGACATGGTATATCTTTCTCCATTCCTTTACTTTTGATCTGTATGTGCCTTTGTATTTAAAGTAGGTTTCTTGTAGACAACATATAGTTAGATCTTGGTTTTGATCCACTCTGACAGTCTCTGTCTTTTAATAGATAAATTTGGACTTTTTATATTTAAATGATTATTGTTATACTTGAATTTATATCCACCATACTTGGTACTATTTTCTGTTTGTTTTTGTTTACCTTTTTTACTCTACAATTTTTCTGCTTTTTTTCTTTAAATTGGACATTTTATATGATTACATTTCACTCTTTCTTTTCATATTAATTGTACTTCTTTTTAAACTTATTTTAACTGTTGCCCTTATATTTGCAATGTACATTTTCAATTAATCCAAGTCCACTTTTAAATAAACCAATACTATTTCACTTTTAAATAAAACTATACTATTTCACAAGTAGTGCAAATACCTTATATTAACAGAATATTCCTAATTCCTCCCTTCTATACCTTGTATCATTGTCTTCATTTGTTGCATTTTTTCATAATCGTATATATATTTATACATATATATTTGAATACATTTTTGTTAATATTAATTTCAACAGTTATCAGATCAATTAAGAATAAGAAAAATAAAACTTATTATTTAACTTCTACTTATTTGTCTCCAGTGCTCTTCCTTTTATTATTTACATTCAAAACTCTGAACTACCTAATTTTTCTTCTCTCAAAAGAATTTCTCTTTAAAATTTTTTTTACATTTATTTTTTATTGAGAGACAGAGAGACAGAGCATGAACAGGGGAGGGGCAGAGATATAGGAGACACAGAATCTGAGGCAGGCTCCATGTGCTGAGCAAGCTATCAGCACAGAGCCCGACGTGCAGTTCGAACCCATGAACTGTGAGAACATGACTGGTGTGTGCCAAAATTAGATGCTTAGCCTACTGAGCCAACCAGGTGCCACAAAAGAACTTCTTTTTAAAATTGCTTGAAAGCCAGGCCTCTTGCCAACAAATTCCATCAGTGTTTGCTTGTCTGAGAAAGTCTTTGTTTCTCTTTCATTTTGAAGAATAATTTTGTAGGAAACATATTTCTAGGCTGGTGGGTTTTTTAATAACACTTGAAATATTTTACTCCATTCTCTTCTTGCTGTGTGGTTTCTGAAGAGAAGTCAGATGTAATTGTGATCTTTGCTCCTTTACAGTTCGGATATCCTTCCTCTGATTCTTCCAAGATTTTTCTTCATCACTAATTATCTGAAGTTGAATATTGTATACCTAGGTGTAGTTTTCCTTTGGCATTTATTCTGCTTTAGGTTCTCTAAGCTCTCTGGAACTTTGGTTTGGTGCCTGACATTGATTTGAGCAAATTCCTAGTCATTATTGGTTCTAATAGTTCTCTGTTACTCTCTCTCTTCCTTATTCTGGTATTCCCATTGCATGAATGTTATATCTTTTGTGGTTGTCTCATAATTCTTGGATATTCTGCTCCTTTTCCCCTCAATTTCTTTTGTCTTTGCTTTTCATCTTTGGAAGTTTTCATTACCATGTCCTCAAGCTCAAAGATTCTTTTCTCAGCTATGTGCAGTCCACGAATAAGCCCATCAAAGAGATTCTTATTTTCAATTTCTAGCATTTCTTTTTTAACTTATACTTAGAAATTTTATCTTTCTGCATACATTATTCATGTTTTTGCATATCATGTTTTTTCTATTAACATCTTTAGAATATTAGTAGTAGTTTTAAAAATATTGCTAGTTGGATATTTCTAAAATCTTGCCACATCTGATTGTGGTTCTGATGTGTGTTCTATTTCTTTAATTTGTGATTTTAGCCTTTTAGCATGCTTTTTAACTTCAATGTAAAAAAATGGACATTATGCTCTGGATAAAAGAAAATTGGTAAAGAAGTCTTTGGTAAAATACTGGTAAGATGCAGGGAGAGGGTAAGCATTCTATAGTCCCGTGATTAGGTCTCAGCTTTGTAGTAGCCTGTATCCCAGGTTGTGAAGTCTATTAGTGCATTTTAGTTATTTTTCCTGCACTAGATGGGGCAGGATGGCTACATGTGGCTGGAGATGTGTATTTTTCTTCTGCCACATGGAAGGGGACTGGAACTGGCTATTTTTTTTCTCCAGTTTGGTTAGGCTCTAATAAAACACCAGGTTAGAATCTGGGAAAATAATTTCTCCTGAGGATAGATAGTCCTTGTTAAGAAGAGCAGAATGCCATGGTGTATTTAAAAATGGTTCATTTTTCCCTTCTGAAAGCATTTTTCCTTCAGGAAGGAGGCAATTTTTCACCAGTATTCACTATGAGGATCTGGTAGAAATCCTGGTGGTAAACTCAAGAGAGGAGGGCCCCTTTGTGATTGGGTGCTATAAGTGTTTGTATAACTGAGTGTCATAAGTGTTTGAAAAATAAGCTTTCTTCTCTTGATTATTTCTGAAATCAGGTGAAAATCCCAGATTGTGCTATAATAGCAGCTACATTTGCCTTGTAAAGGACTTAAGTGTATAGTGTACTAGTTTAAAGAAGACCTCCATAACTAAAAGAAAAAATGAAATGTCATTCTGGAATGGGATTGTATTACTTATTCTCTCAAAGTAGCATAGGGTCAGTAAAACAGAAAAACAACCAAGCTTTGACTTTACCATGGTTGTTTCGTTATTGTTCTGTGAACCTTCAATTAACATGTATATTGGAGAATGTAACTGTGGCTTCTTTTTTTAATTTTGGAAACCATCATCTGGATTCTGTTTTGTGATTAATGTGTGTAATGTAGTAAGACATCAAAATTATTTATTTTCTAAATTTCAGGGAAAATGTATAATATTAAGAGAAGTAACAAGTGTGGATACCAAAGACGAGGTACAAATTTGATAGGGTTGATATTCAAGCACAATCCAAATAAAACTTGATTGTAACAAACACAGATTCAATACAGTTTAGAACAAAACATCCCAAGGCACACTAAACACACATGTAAAATTACGATTCAGCAAAACACTGTTTTGAAGACTCACTCATTCATGGGCATTCTGAATTTCTCTAATATATAGAAAAATGAAATATATTTTCATATGTTTTTAACATATAGAAAAAATAAGTATATTTATTTCTAAAAGGGGAATCTTATGGCTCTCATGAAGAAATAGTCCAATACATCTGCACAACAGTACCTTATACTAGTAGCGTTATAAAGCACATTTTCATTACTTTAGAAGTCAGATTTAATTTAGACCTGGCATTATTATTTACAAATTATTTGATGACAAATAAGATATTCACCTTTTGATTTTTCTGTTTTTGGGAACTTTTAAGTTTGACTACTGACCACGTATACCAGTAAGCCAAAGTATAACCTTGGGTTAAATCTTTTTTTGAGGGTTACCCTTAACCAAGTCTGAAAGGAACATCTGTTTTTGGCTGTTTGATGTGTAATTACATTCTTCATCATGGCACTTTGAGCTGGTATGACAAGTGTGGTGGGGACCAACACACAAAAATGTGCCACATTATTTATGAGCAAGCTTCAGTGATGCTGGTTGGAGATTTCTTAAGTTCCCTCTAGACATCACTCTACTTCATTATACAACAGCCACGTGCCATACTGTTGCCATTCAGACCCTGATCAGATCTGCACCATTGTATGCATAGTATGATATGCAGATAACAGGCTACACTTGGGAACTTTATTGATAGTTTAGTATAATTTTATAGATAGCAAAATTTATGGTTGAAACTATTTTAAGAAACTCAGTGGAGCATTCATATGAGTTGGACTGAGATTTCAGAACTCTATAGAAGATTCAGATACCCATCACACAAGATATTGCTTGTCCTCTCAAAGGGACATCACTGTTGTAGTTTTTTTTTTTTTTTACTTTATGTTTAGTGCATCATTGGATTATCCCTTGCCAACAGTGCACAATAAAATGTCACATTTTAATTTTGTCCCTTTTCCTCATTTTATCTCTGATTACCCTGGTGAAAGGTGATACTCAGCTTTATTATTTTTTCCTTTATTATATTTATTATTCATCTGCAGCATTTTAGTAACTTCTCAAAGAATAAGTCATTTAGAATTGCATTCTTGTTGCCATATCTGTTAGATGGTTTATAATTACCTACTAATGGTTAACTTTCTCATTAGACTATAAATTCCTTGAAAGCAGGATTGATAGACTGTTGATTTAGATATTCCAGCAGCACCAAACACAAAGCTTGACATAGAGTTTATAGCCCCTGGAGATTAGTAGATACACGAATGAGTGCTGTGCCTGGCAGTGACTAAGACTTTGTTAGAAGTGTCTGGGAGGGGAAAGGGCAGGGAGAGCTGTCAGACAGCATCTGCCACTGGGAAGTGAGGTGTTTATTAAGTCGTTGACTCCCTGTTGAAGCAGAATAAACATCACATGGCAAACATTGCACTTGAGTAATTGATATGGACATAAATAAATAGTTATAACAAGATATGATTGTGTCCATAATAAAAATAATGTTCAAGTGAGGAAATCACATCTGTATCCATAATGATGAAACATAAAAACATATTTAAAGATGAGGGCACTGGTACAAAAGATGAAAAGTTGGAATGAGCACAACAGATCTGAGAAATATCATTTGGTTTGGGGGCACTTGGGATATGACCTGGATGAATATGCTAGTGCCTGATTGTGACAGCTTTTTACACCATGCTGAGGGGGTTGAACTATAAACCATAAGTCATGACATGTCTCTTTAAGTTGTGGGGTACAGTTGACAGGACTTGGGATTTATTGGTTATGCAGAGTTAAAGGACAGAGGAACTTACAACTGATAAGTTCTCCTTAGCAAGTAGTTGATGTTTCCTTGTTACAAACATGAGATGTTTGGAATTTTAACTAAGTTTAAAAATCTTTAATTTTCTTTTTTATAGTTTAAAAATTACATGCTTTAAACAAAGCTTTAAACTGACTAAAAAGGCCATAGGATTATCCTGTACAAATAGTCTTGTCTCATCATATTTCTATACCTCTGGAGCTTTGGAGTAAACACACAGTTAGTATGAAATTATTATTTGCTCAAAGGAATGAGATAGACTATTCAAATATATTTTAAGTAATTTCTTGTTAGAAATGAGATCTTTCTAAGGCATGACCCAGTTCATTTCTATTTATAATACGACTTAGTCCTTAGGGGAGTGGCAAGTATACAGAAGTACCAAGTAAGTATTACCTACTATTCTATTAGTGTTAATCTCTTCCTTGGATATTTGCAAGAGCCTTTAGTTGATCTCCACACTTCTGTCCTGCCCTTCTGTTAGTCTGTTCTCTAAACCTTAAGCAAAGAAGAGCAAACCTATTCTTGTCAGTTAGCACCTGGTTGAAATAATGAATAAGTGAATGAATAATGACACCTTTTAAAAAATAACCATCCAGTGTCTTCTCATATTATTTATAAGACAAGTTAAACTTCTTTCAATATTCTTTAGGCTTGTATGTGAGCCAACCCCACCCTCTGCCCCTCTTCATTGACTTCATCAAAGGCTCCTCTTCCCCTTGCTTTCTGTGGTCAGCAGGCATCCTTTCCTTGAACACAAGTCTGCTACAGTCTTGGGGCCTGGGCATCCATTAGTCTGTCCTCCAGATATCTGGAGGATATATTATATCCTCAGTTCATCAGGTGTCTCTGTCTCAATGTCTCTTTATCAGTGACACCTTTTATGATTACATTTTGTATTATAGCATCCTGTCTTCTCATACATCTCCCTTATCCTGCTTTATATTTTTATGGTACTTATCACTTTGTGATATACTATATATTGTTTATTTTCTTTTTCTCCTCTGGAATGTAAGTTCCAAAAGGGTTTAGGGGCTCTGTGCTATATCCACAGGGTCTAGAATAGTGCTTGAAACCTAATACATACATATTTTTAATTTTAATGTTTATTTTACAGACAGAGCACAAGCAGGGGAGGGATAGAAGATGAGAGAGGGAGACACAGAATCTGAAGCAGGCTCCAGGCTCTGAGTTGTCAGCACAGAGTGCAGCACGGGGCTTGAACCCTTGAACTGCAAGATCATGAACTGAGCCAAAGTTGGACACTTAACCAACTGAGCCACCCAGACGCCCCCAAACTTAATACTTTTAATAAATGGAATAAATATACTTTCTACTATCCATAAATTCAAGGGATATAGATCATCTACAGCAAACAAAAAAAAAACGAGGCAAAGTCCGTTACATTTTTGTAACCATTTTATTATTTTATTTTGTGCTGCATAGAGCCACACTGGTAGTTACCTTTCAGAAAGAAACCTTGTTAGAAAGTATAAGATAAATATGCACCTTTTATGTTAGGGTTTTCTACAATTTTAGTCATTTTCTGTGTTACTATATAAGTAGGTAGTATATCAAAAATCAGTGCATTCGAGTAACATAAGAACACTACTCATTTTCTTAAAACTGATTTCTTAAGCTGATTTGCAGATACCGAGAAATGTAAAGTCTCGTGTGGGTAGCAGTTCTGTCTATGATTATGTGGTTTCCCTCATTCTTTCCTTTGAATTATAGCTCAGATGCAATCTCTGATGCATTTTTCAATTACACTAAAATTCTAAGCATTTTGGCAGCTTTCTTTTTCCACACAAAATAGCTAGGAAAGAATTGTTAACTGTATGGAATATTTGAAAAAAAAACTATAATGAGAGTTAATGTTTTGGCATATTCAGAAGTCTGAGTAGACAAGAAGCATAGGTTTTCAATTAATCTTCTGATAATGGTAGTAGGTTCTTGAGAATTTTATGCTATGTTTAAGATTTAATGTCTGTTTGTTCCTGGATATGCAATCAAAAACCTCTACAAAGACAGTTCATACTTTACAATAAAGCTCTAATATCAAATGTGAACAGAAGTTTTAGTGTCCAGGGTGTATCTTATGAAAATGTTGTATAGTTTTGTTAAGCTATTGCTTTTACAGTGACACATGCTGGAAACTGCTTAGCTAAATGTATTATTCTTTCTCTTCTATATGTTTTTTCCTGAAGGGCTTTACCTATAGAATAATGACCTTAAGGCTCCTGAAACTCAACTCCTTTGAATTTATTATTGGAACAGTTGCAGATGGATTCTCCAGCATTTCTTAGATTTCACAGTGTCTATAGACGTGTTGTCTAGAAGTTTGCCATTCAAAGCTGTGTTCTCCTTTAATTACTCTCAAATACTATAATAATTACACCTTATATTTGTTAACATAAAACATTTAAAAAATTTTTAAGTACATATTAATTTTTAAAGAATTTCTATGGAATACAGGAAAAATAATAGTATTCTCAATGTACAGTGATGAAATCAAGTCTTGTAATGCTGAATAAATTAATATCCCAGAGATCCATTTATTAAACAAACATTTGTGTACCCACTATGTGCAGGCCTATTCCAGGAACCATAGAAGCCTTAGAGAACAAAACAGACAGGTTCTTGCTCTCATGAAGTTTATATTACAGTGACTTTACCTGAACAGTATAGACTGGCTGATTAAGTGGAGGAGCCTAGACTATAAACTGTGTCTTTTGTCTAGACTGTTTGAATCCTTTAACTGAGTACTTACATAAAAGGAAGATGTCAGTTACTATTTTAAGGCCTTTAAGTATATGGTATTTCTTTGACTTCTCTCATTTCCTGTGAGCCCACACTGTGTTCCAGCAGAAAACAGAATTTCTACTCAGGTGATTACAGAGGTGTGTGAACAAGGAGGCCAGGAAACCTGGTGATGAACCCTGCTTCCTTAGGGCTAATGAGGCAAGGGGCAGAAATGGTGGCACAGAGCTCACTGAAAGCTGGAGCCTTGCAAATGTGCTTTCTGGCAATGGCAGTAGTGGTAAGGTGGCCAGACCACTGTGATCGACCTAGAAAGTGAAGGAAAATGACCCCACCTCCTTCTCTTCTCACCTTGCAAATTCTTGATAGTAACTTCCACTGTCTGAACTGGATCCAGCATGAGAGTCTAATGATGTTGGTCACAAGGGTCAGGTTTTATGGACACAGAATAGGAAAGAGAATTGTGATTAGGATTTGGGGGGGGGGGGCAACAAAGAATATCAAGCATTTCTATATTTGAAAGAGAAAGTGGATATTTTATCATTAATTGTGTCATTTATTCCAAGTCTTTCTGTATCATTCCTGTAATTTTACCAGATGGAAGTTGTCCCCACTCTCCCCACGCACTAGCTGCCAATTTCTTTCTTCCTCATAATTAGAGTATAATAGGTACTCAAGAAACAAGTTTCTTATATGTTATGTTTTATTTGTTATTAATCTCCTTTATCAGGTTATAAACTATCTGAGAGTGGGATCTGACTCTGATTCCCTCTTTATTCCTTTACCTTCTATTCAGAGAGTCAGCATGTTACTTTGCCTTAATAAATACTTATTGACTTAAAGCATAATGGATGATTGCTCAACCACTAAGGAAAAGGGTTTTGAAAGTTATCTGGCAATTAAATTCTCATGTCAGTTACAATTAAAAGTTGCAGAAGAAAAGCGATTATTATCTGGCTGATAATTATCTATGCCTAGTAGCACAAATTATCACATATGCTAATATATAAAAAAGAAAAATATTTCATCTTGGGAAAATACGTATCTTGTCCTAAAAACGTAAGGCATACAATACCTCCTGAAACTAGGAATGTTGTATAGTAGGTTTGCTTTTGCATTCAAGAAAAATATAGATCTTTCCAAATACTCTCATTTCAATAGGAAATTCTGTCTTTCAACTTTGAAAGCAGGCCCCCTATTTTTCACGGTTCAATAGACATGTGTACAGATTGGCTATATTATGTTATAAACTAAGAGGTTTTCACATTGACAAAATCTTTTTTTTTTCCAAAACTAAAAAAGAGTAAAAGCTGTATTTATTGTTTTACATGCTTATATGCATAAATTTAAAATACTCTTAGGCTTATATATCTTATAAAATGGCCAATTTTGATTTAGTAAAACTTCAGTTCATGTAAGGAAATGTAACACCCATTGTTAGAAGAGGAGGGAACCAGTGTAAACATTAGGAAGTTTTTATTTTTTAATGTTTATTATTTTTGAGAGAGAGACAGAAAACAAGTGGGGGCAGAGGGAGACACAGAATCCGAAGCAGGCTTCAGGCCCTGAGCTCTCAGCACAGAGCCTAATGCGGGGCTTGAACTCACAGACTGTAATATCATGACCTGAGCTGAAGTCATCCACTTAACCAACTGAGCCACCCAGGCACCCCCATGAGGAGGTATTTTAAAGCTCTGTTATTTCTGGGAGAGTGTCACTGTATATACAGCTACAATCAATGATTTCTTTTCATCTCATGAGAGATATTTTCTTTAGTCTTAAAAATAGGCAATAAAAAAGTGATGTCAAATTGATATGTAAAAAAATTATTTCCACGTATCTGGCATATTTGCTTAGAGGAGTAGTGGTTCAGTTCGACTGTTACACCCTTTGTGGAATGATGAAAATAATCTTTTTTTCACATTCAAAAGTGATAATTGCTTTAAAAATATGTCCAAAATTTACTGCTAGTCAAAGGGTATGAAATATAAAGTAAGTGTCAAATTCTGCTGTTAACTTTGTCAGAGAGGCAGTGAAAAATCATACCTACGAACAAAGGCCATACTTGACCTTTAGGCTGACATTAGTTATATGAACTGGTCCTTTGAGTCTGTGTTAAAATACAAATTAAAAATATTAAATAGAGTCTGATGTTTTCTTTCATAGAGATTTTTTTCTTAAAATTATTTTTAAATAAGTCTCAGTATGATTTACATTTTGTTTAAAATCCTCTTATTAGATTTTTAAATAGTATTTTCAATATTCTTTAAGGAGACAGATCTTTATAAAAAGTATCAGATAAGTTTATTTTGGGAGAGTAATTAAATTGTGGAGACACACATTTTAAATGTTTGTTATTTAAGGACAGTTTGAAATGAAGACTCATTCTGTGATTTGAGAATCATCTCAGTGTTTTTCAGACTACTTTTTTGAATTTTACATCTGTTTTTTAAATGAAGAAAGAAATAATTGTGCCATTTTACTCTTGATTTGCATTAGTTTGAACCGATAAAATAAAATACAAAAATGCAAAAGATATGTAATCTGATGTAAATATTAGTGTATATATATGTATATATATCATTCTGATGAGTATACATCTTTCTGTTTCTTTTTCCCATTGCTGACATGAAGTTGAACTCAAATATAATTTCATTAATATAGGGTCAATGACAAAACCAGTAATTTAAAAAAACTTTTTTATGTCTTTTATTTATTTTTGAGAGACAGCGTGAGCAGGGGAGGGTCAGAGAGAGAGGGAGACCCAGAATCTGAAGCAGCCTCCAGGCTCTGCACTAGCTGTCAGCACAGAGCCTGACGCAGGGCTCAAACCCACGAACCGTGAGATCATGACCTGAGCCGAAGCTGGTCGCTCAACCGACTGAGCCACCCAGGCACCCCAAAACCCAGTAATTTTTAAAAAATATATTTGTTTATTTATAAATTTACATCCAAGTTAGTTAGCATCTAGTACAATAATGATTTCAGGAGTAGATTCCAGTGATTCATCCCCTTCATATAACACCCAGTGCTCATCCCAAATGTCCTCCTTAATGCCCCTCGCCCATTTAGCCTATCCCCTTCCCACAATCCCTCCAGCAACCCTATATTTTCTATAGGGTTTGTTCTCTATATTTAAATTACTCATATGTGAAATTTAAGACCCAAAACAGATGAACATAAGGGTAAGGGAAGCAAAAATAATATAAAAACAGGGATGGGAACAGAACATAGAGACTCTTAAATATAGAGAACAAACTGAAGAATTGTTTAATTTTTTTATTATTGAAATATAGTTGCCACGTAATAGTATACTAGTTTCAGGTATACAACACAGTGATTCCATATTTATATACATTATGAAATGATTACTACAATAAACCTAGTTACCATCTGCCACTGTACATAGTTTTTTGCAATATTATGTACTATGTTCTCTATGCTGTACATTACATCTCCATGTCTTATTTATTTTAAGTGGAAGATTGTGCCTCTTGATCCCCTTCTCTTTTATCGTCAGTCACCTTTCAACCTGCACCCATGGGCAACTATCAGCTTGTTCTCTATATCTGTGAATCTGCTTTTTGTTTTGTGTTCATTTGGTTTGCTTTTTATATTCCACATGTAAGTGAATCATATGGTATTGTGTTTCTCCTCCTGCCTTGTTTCACGTAGTCCAATACCCTGTAGGTCTCTCTAAGTTGTTGCAAATGGCAAGAATTCATTCTTTTTTTTGTGGCTGAGCAGTGATATTCCATTACACACACTCACTCACATACACACAAATATGTCATATCTTCTTTATATGTATTAGTGTGTCTGTTTTCTTTGGCTAAATACCCAAAAATGATATTATAAGATCATATGATAGTTCTAGTTTTAATTTTTTAAGGAACTCCATAATGGTTTCCATGGTGGCTACACCAGTTTGCATTCCCACCAACAGTGTATGAGGTTCTCTTTTCTCCATATCTTCACTAATACTTGCTATTTCTTACCTTTTTTTTTTTAAATACTTTTTAGCCATTCTGACTGTTAGGAGGTAATATTTCACTGTGGATTTGATTTGCATGTCTCTGATGATTAGTGATGATGAACATCTTTTCATGTATCTGTTGGCCATCTGTAATTTTTTTTGGAAAAATGTCTATTCGAGTGCTCTGCCCATTTGTGATATTGATTTATATGAGTTCTCTATATATTTTGGATGTTAATCCCTATCAGATGCACCATTTGCAACTGATCAAATGTTTCCGTCACTATGCAAAAGCTATATATTTTTGATGTTTCATTTATATTTTCCTTTTGTTCTCCTTTCCTAATGAGACAGATGCCCCCAAAATATCGCTAAGACCAATGTCAGAGAGTTAATTGCCTATGTTTTCTTCCAGTTTTATACTTTTAGATCTTACACTGAAGTCTTTAATCCATTTTGAGTCCATATTTGTTATGGTGTAAGTATGTAGTCCAGTTTGAATCTTTTGTATGTAGCTGCTGAGTTTTTCCAGCACCATTTATTGAAGAGATTGTCTTTTCCTCACTGTATAATCTTGCCTTCTCTGTTGTAGAATAATTAATTATGTGATAAATTAACTATAAAAGCATTGATTTCTTTTGGGGCTCTCTGTTGTGTTGATCTGTTCCATTTGGGTTCTTTCGTGATTCCATACAAATTTTAAATTTATTTTTTCTAGTTCTTTAGAAAACACCATTAGTATTCTGATAGGAATTGCGTTAAATCTGTGGATTACTTTCTAACTTTTTTACTTGTATAATTAAAATGAATTTTGAAATAATCATATCAATGGCTATTTAAACTTAGTATGAACTCTAGCATAGCTTAATTTGATGATTTTTTAAACCTCTGGTAAGTTTACTTAAAAACATGTTCCCTTCAAATTCTTTATTTATACTTAGAGTATACTTTTTTTTTCATTTCTCACTTTATATTATCTCCAGTAGACTGAAGGATATTTACATATGGTGATAGTGTTAGGTATGTGATAATCTATGATTGCCCTGAATTCTAGCTATTTGCCAAATTAAATTAGTCAATATTTCTGCAGCATCTATTTAATACCAGTTCCTGGATATAGCCAGTTATTACTCTAATTATAAGTAAACAAAACTACTTTGCTAAAAGCATTCTTTATTCTATTATAAAGACAACACTTACAAGGAATACATAAAAAACAAACAAACTAGTATTAACTCAGTCTGTATTAGTTTGCTAGGGGTGCCATAACAAAATACCAGAGACTGCCTAAAGCAACATAAATTTATTTTTTTTCACAGTTTTGGATGCTAAAAGTCTGAAATCAAAATGTCAGCAGGGTTGATTTCTTCTGAAGCCTCTCTCCTTGGGTGGCCGGTGACCCTCCCCTCCCTGTGTCTTCATGTAGTCTTTTTTTTTATTGTGTCTGTGACCTAAATCTCCTTATAAAGAGACCAGTCACAATAAGTTAGGAACCACTATAATGACTTCATTTTACCTTAATGATCTCTTTATAGGTTCTGTCTCCAAATATGGTCACATTGTAAAGTTAAGACTTAAAAAAATATATTAAAATCTGGTTGTTTGGGGGACACAGTTGAGCCCATATCCCTAATCCAGACCAGTTAATCTTATCCTTGATTAGCAATGAAAAAATGGGTATGAATTGCTACAGTAATTCTCCCTGATTCTTACTGATTCCATTAGCTTTGTTTGGCCTCAGTGATATGACCTTAAAATCTGTAGGTAGAAGGACACAATTCAAAAGTAAATGAAGGCAATTTTCTTAGAAGTAAAACTAAACTTATTCTGGAAACAATAATTATCATTCCATTTTGTAGACATTAGAGTTTCATCCACAAATATTTTCCTTTGTTATGTTTTTTAACTGAGTAAGTGCTTTTGCCTTCCTGCTTTTGCTGACTCCAGAAATTAAAGAATTGACTTCCATTTCTCTTTAATGCACCTTCCTCAACCTCTCCTGTCCTTCTCAACCCGCCCGATCATCAGCACCCTATCTCCAAATCAGTCAACCCTGTGTCTCCTTTATATATAAAGGAGATATATCATTCCTCCTTCTGCTTAGTTTAGTTTCTCAACACTTAACTATGTGGACTCCCAAAAGACCCCCATGCTTCCAAACTGGCTGCTTCCAAATCATTTTTTCCTGTGTTGTCAATAATTTTATTAAAATATAGCATTGATCAATATGCTCCATTGTTCAAAACAACGACACTCCATAACTTCTAGAATTCAGTACACACATAAGACTTTTCTTAAATTGTTCCTCCCATTTATCTCTTTCCACTCTCAATGTAGGACCTTTCTTCCAACTATGTGACACTGAGGGTACTTCTCTGGCTTCATCATAGTTTTATATCTCCAAAGTATTGGTTAAGATGTTTTTTTCTATTTAATGCTATTTCCCTTTGCATTTTCTTCATCAAATTAACTCCTACTTGCTTATAACTTATCATCAAGATTTTTTTCCAAGAAGCATTTCATAAAACTTGTATTCCCATTGAAATACCTGAATATTGCAAGTTAATGGAGACAAGAATGTGCTATGGGAAATTTGGAGGCTAGGTGATTTTATACAACACAGTGGTAGTCATGTGATTTACCTCAGCATTAGGGGAGATGAAAAGTTTAATTTTAGAAAGTTATGAAATTCAGTGAGGTACATCATCAATAGATACTTGGAGTCTATTTTTCCTGATATTACAAAAGTAAATTATTCTCTTAGAATAGAAGTAACATCCAAGTTTTGAAAGTCCGAGTCTTCCAAAATTATGAGTTGAATTAAAAGCTTCATGCCTTTGTACAGATACTAGTTACTAGACTGACACTCAAGAGAGACTATTTGTAGATAAACTATTTAAAAAAATGAACTCTTGGGACACCTGGATGGCTTAGTCAATTCAGTGTCCAACTTAGGGTCAGGTCAGATCTCACGGTTTCTGAAATCTTGTGCCACGTTGGGGTCATTGCTGTCAGCAATATCAGTGCAGAGCCTGTTTCAGATCCTCTGTCCCCCTCTCTCTCCTCCTTCTCTGCTTGCACTCTCTACCCAAATAAATAAATATTTTTTAATGAACTCTAGGGGCACTTGGGTGGCTCAGTCAGTTAAGCATCTGGCTTCCACTCAGGTCATGATCTCACAGTTTGTGGGTTCAAGCCCTGCGTCGGGCTCTGTGCTGACAGCTCAGAGTCTGAAGCTTACTTTGGGTTCTGTGTCTCCCTCTCTCTCTGACCCTCCCCTGCTCATGCTGTCTCTCTCTGTCTCTCAAAAATAAATTTAAAAAAATTAAAAAATAAAATAAAATAAAAACGAACCCTATTTGAACAGTTACATTTGAACATTGATCCAGCCTCTGCATTTGCTGTTTAGGTTATATCTGAAGTTCCTCTGCCATTCTTGTGATTTTATTATGTCCCATTCACAGGTCACATTGAATAGTACATGATAGCTGATCAGAGCCAGATTTCCATTGCTCATACTCAGGAATCAGCTGTTGTGCTATACAATTTAGTGGATACTTATGCTGGGAACTGACTTCAACCAAGCACTGATGGCTTCATATAGGATGACAAGCTGAATTTCAAAAATCAGACACTTAACATTGACACATTGACATTTGACCTTAAAACATTAGACCAATTTCATATACCACATTTTTTCAATAAATCTGATCTCTTGTAAATCAGAAAAAAGTTAAATGTGTATTAACTTGTGTACTTCATAGAGAAAATGTAATCATATTGATTGCATAGAAAATAGAAATTGCTAAGCTTTATAGAAAGACATACACACAATGCACACATACACATCATAAACAAAAATGAAAAAAAACAGAAATTATTAGAATATGTGCATTATATTTTAGTTTTGAAAAGAAAACATACTATTCCTTTTTCATTGGTTTTGATAAAAAAATTGGCAGGATCCTTTTGCAAGGGATGTGACATTTAGAGGGACCTCATCTTTATAGATAGGTGCCATTTGGTTTTCTTAAATTTGCTTTGCTTTCCACCTTAGTCTCAACCTGTCTATATGCAAATACTACCGTAGAGACTTAGTTGACACAGCTGTAGATAGTAAGGTAATTGCATCAACTCTAATTATGGCTTTGTAGATCATTAGAGGAGGAGGATGTCTTTTTCATACTTTGTATGCTACAGACACCAGTATTGGTAACTTCACCCTTTTCCAGCTGTGGAAAATTTTATGAGTATTGAATATAAATATTTACAGTTTATGCAACCTGTCAGGGTTCTTTTGTTTATCTACAGACTGTCTCACAACATGTCCTATGATTAACATAAAACACTGTAAAATGCCTTCTGGGAAAAATTATACTGGAGTGTTAAACTGAATTTTTCAGTTTCTTTCCAGTAGTATATTTTATGGCTAAATATTAAACACCTGCAATAAGAATTTATAGTGGAAGGATTGGCAGGGTTCCAATTAATGAAGTCAAGCAGGAACTTAGAAAACCAGTATTCTTCTCAAAATTTACTATTTAAAAATGCCATTTGCTTATAAGACAGGCGTTTTTTTCCTGTTTCAGCAACAGCTTCACTTGGTTCATTGTATTTCCAATAATTAAGTATGGAATTCTAGAGTTCTGCGGAGGACCTTAGATGTGATCTCTACATGTATTCATTTTACAAATGATGAATGAGATTAAGTGACTTGTATAATTCCATACAGTTAATGGCAAAGTTTGGAGACAAGTTAAAACCCTCAATGATGCCCGTACTCAAGATGTACTCATGATACCTCATTATTATTTTTTTAACAGCAAATAAAAAATTGTATATTAAAAATTCTATTTGTTATTTATTATTATCCATTTATAGAATTATAGGATGATTTATATATAATTCAGTGGTGGCTACTCTGTGTTCTATATTCATCAGGTAATGTTTGAAAATTGCTACCAATAAATTTTAAGAACCTACATTAATTTGCCATGAGCATGTTTAAAAATCAGAAAACATTAAAGAAATATTAGAGCCTTTCAAATCTATTTACAAAAAAGAATATTGAAAAAAATCTCAGAAACAATCTAAATTTGATTAATTAATGATATTGCCTCGTGACATATGCAAATATATAATTTTGAGGTTGGAAACACTAATAATACTATAAACCTTATCATTTTCAGCTGTATATTTGCTGATTCTGCTTTATTTTATGTTTTACTGGGAAATAAAGTAGATGTTTTCTTATTTGGGTGTTACCTGACATATGAACATGCTATATGGAGTTTAAAAGCCCTATTTGAATGAATGATTGAATGAAATAATTAAACAACTTTTGTATAAAATTTCTATGAATTCCTTCTTAGTATTCATTGTTAGAGACTCTTTAAATTTAATGTCAGTATTTCTAGACATTAAATAACTCTAAAAACTCCTGTTAACAAAATGTAGAAAAGCTGGAATGACTTTGAAATTATCAAAATGGAATCAGGAGTTTTTCTGTGAATTATTCTTATGTACTCAAACTCACAAGGCTTTGAATCACCAAGTCAAATAGACATTAACTCAGACATTCTTCTGGGCCTGATATAATTGTCAATTAATAAGACCATGACCCATAATTTATATAAAACTAGTTTCATGTTGAGTTAGACCCTGTGTAAATATTCAGATTGCCTCAGGAGCAGCATATTACAATTTTTCTCTTGTTTACACAATTTCCAGAGCCAGTTTTGGCAACCTCCTGAGATTAAACTCTTTAGATAACCCTATCACAAATTATTTATGTTTTTTATTTAAATTATATAGAATTCAAATAAGTGAGTTTTAATGTGTGCTTGGATACTCCATTTTTTCTTAATAAAAACATACCAAATTTATGCTTTTTTATTTACAATATGAATTTTTCTGATCTTTGTATTTGTTATTTGGAATTTGTAGGTAGGAATTCTTTTTAATACTGACTTTTTTTTTATCAGAACTCAACAGTAGGATCTATGTTTTCATTTAAAAATTTTTATATATCAGCCCCTGGTTGACTTCATTGGTTAAGCATTTAGTTCTTGATTTCAACTCAGGTCATGATCTCACGGTTTCATAGGTGTGAGCCCTGGATCCGGCTCTGCACTGACCGTGAGGACCCTATTTGGTATTCTCTTTTCCTCTTCCTCTGTCTGTCCCTCTTCCTGCTCATTCTCTGTCTCTCTCACAATAAATAAATAAAAATTATCATATAAGTTTGCCCAACAATAATAATTCAGTTTCCTTTGATTGAACTCTTTAGTTAATATTGAAAATATTTTACCCTCTGGGCACCTGGGTGGCTCAGTTGGTTAAGCATCTAACTTCAGCTCAGGTCATGATGTCTTGGTCTGTGAGTTTGAGCCCAGTGTCCGACTCTGCTGTCATGACAGCTCAAGAGCCTAGAGCCTGCTTTAGATTTTGTGTCTCCCTCTCTTTCTGCCCCTCCCCCGATCTCTCTCTCTCTCTCTCTCTCTCTCTCTCTCAAAAAATAAATACAAATTAAAAATTTTTTCAAAATATATATCACCCTCTATATATTTACAGTTGTTAAATTTTATTTACTTTTCTATCAGCTTAATACATTTCATTTTCTGATTTTATAAAGACTATACTGTGAATGTAGTAAAATCATTTTACCAAATGGATGCATATAGTATAGATTCTATGAATCAAAAAATAATAGAATAAAACCTTAATATTAACAGCTAATTTGTAAAACAGGTGTGAATTTTTCTCTTAAACCTTGAGATTAGTTTTTATTAAAGTTTTTATTTTAATCCCAGTATTGTTAACATGCAGTGTAATATAAGTTTCAGACATACAATATTCAACATACATACAACACCTGTTGCTCATCTTAATTCCCATTACCTATTTAGTCCATGTTCCCACCTATCTCCCCTTTGGTAACCTTCAGTTTGTTCTCTAGAGTTCAGTCTGTTTCTTGGTTTGCCTCTTTCTTTCTCTCTCACTCACTGTCTTTTTTAATTTATTCATGTGTTTTGTTCTATAAGACTATTTCTAACATTGACATGTAAGTGATAGTTCTTCGGTATTTAAAAATAAACAGCACATACAAAAAAAAGATAAAAATAAACAACACATTGTTTTGGATAAACCTTGCTCTAAATATATGTGTATCCATATATACGGATTACATTCATGTTTGTTTCTTGACAGGGGGACATCCAGCAGCTGTTGATCATAGGTGACCCCAAAGCAGCATATGACTACTGTGAACATTACAGTCCAGACTGTGATTCTTCAGTGCCCAAGGCCGCTCAGGCTCAGGAACCTCAGATTGATGAGGTGAGGTCCATGAGATCAGGGCACATTTTCTCGTTTCAGTGGTACATAGTCTTCCAGGTTTGAGGCTTATCTCTATTATCCAGTTTTAATTAAACTATACTTTCTATTTAATAGTGTTTTAATATTTCTATGAATTTTGGTGTTCTTTTTCTCTTAAGTACTCTGTTTCTTAAACTTCTTAAAAATAGAGATTCCTATCCTAGAGCTGATCAAAAATAAAAGTAGAGATTCCTTACTTGTATACTATGTATATGAGGATATTTCATTTTGGGGGAGGTGAGAAAAAGATAGTTTTCTGAAAGCTATAGTTCTGCCCTTGGCATTTAACTAATTAACACACAGCCTCAAGATAAGGGTGACAATTCTTCTGGTGTACTTGCCTTTGGCAGTTCACACAGGTGAGAAAGTGACATTAGAGCTCTCTTAAAGTTTCAGGCTGTGTTGAATATTTAAAAAGATTTTATTTTCTGTTTCTTATAAGGCTAGGCTACATTGAAATGTTTTTTCTTTTCTTCTACCAAGTTTGATATAAAGAACAATGAAATGAAAAGAAATATGATCTAATTGTAGATAAAACTGTTCATATGCTTTGATTCATATTATGTCACTTTATTTGAAATTCAGGCGTGAAACCATTTTTACAGGCTATTTTTTGCAAGAATTTAATTTACTGTAATTAAATTTGACCCTATTCTCTTCCAGGCTGAAAAAAATAGTCATAGCAATTTTATCAAAATCAAATACAAAAAACAAAAATATAGGATAGCACACACTTATCCAGATTTTTTGGTAAAATCTTTTAATGTGGATCTTCTGGAAATGAAAAAAAAAAAAAAAAACAAGCCAACTGGAAGGCATTTACTCTTTACCTGGCAGGAAAACAACTTATTTAGATCCTTTTTTCTCACGGTGGGGAGTGTTACATTTTAGAAGTGGGGGGTGGAAGTTTGAAAACATCAAGGCTATCTTTATGTTTGAAAATAGCTCAAATGGCATTCTTCTTTCGAAGTATAATTGGTGCCACTTTTTGAGTTTTATTCTTTTAGAGTAAAGAATCCTTACTTTAAAAGAGGTTAGGATCTTTTAATTTATTGGTATTTTTGCATGTGAATTCAATTGGGATTTTACCATTTAAATGCTTGAAATATATTTTTCAACATCACTTTTCTTTTTAAAGTATGATAGTAAATTCTGTTGCAATGATTTTTTTCCCATGACTTAATATGAATGTTTTTCTTAAAACAGGATAAAGGCTTAAGAAGCTGACAGAAAAGCAAATATGAGAGAGAAAAGAGAAATTACTTGGGTAGTTGTTTGCTTGTTTCATGTTCTCCAGTGGTTCATTCTTTTTATTCCTTCATGATTTATTTAAATAGTAAATACCACTAGGTTTAGTGCTTTTATATCTTAGAGATTATATGATAAATCAGTATTGAGATTTATAACATTTATACATGTTATACATGTTTGAGATTGATGAAGTTTATTCTGCTCCTGTTTTAAGAAGGATAAGTTTTGTTCTTTTAGCAACAGATATGGCTCTGATTTTTGGAAGAATGAAGGTATGCTTTCTTAATATATCACCTTGAGTTGTTTGTTACTATATTTTAATGCTATCATACCAGTTAAACTGAGTTATTTTACAGCAAAATAATTTGTATCCATTTTTACCTTAAGTTCATTTAAAAGTGAATTTGCTCTTTGCTACTTTGAGTTGTTGATAATGTGTGTTTAACATTCATTAAGAAGTTCAACTTGTTCTTACCAGTAAAGTTTGAGTGGAAAAACAATGTATTGCTATAACAAAAAACTGCAGGAAATCTGGTTAGGTAATGCAAAAATAGATAGCATTTCTTACCACTCTCTATACTGAATGCTTTAGAGTGGAAAAATATTTTGAAGAATCAGGTCTCACATGTTTTCCAATTCTAACTTCCATTGATACTTCAGTAGTAAGATAGCCATCCTATGTAATACACTTATGAAATAAACTAGCTAACCAAATTAGTGACCAGTTCTTATAATGATAATTTTGAACTATAGCCATTAGTATGTCATTGTATTTCAAGTATGCATTTTAATAATTGATCTATAGATGTTCTTCCTGAACATTGTATTGTACATATTGTATAGTAAGCAATACTATTTGCCAGTGAATAAAGAACCTAAAGTGCAATATAGAGCATCAACCATTCGTGTTGTACTTTATATTGCTTAATTTCCCATTAACAAATGTGTAACACTGCACATTCATTATTCTATTTGGATCAATAGGTACGTCAGTTTTTAATAAATTAACTTGTGTGCTTTTTCCAACTGGTAATTGTGTTTAGCTCATACCTTCCATATAACATCTTCTAAATCATTCTAGGAATTCAACTTTGTATGTGTTTGGCACATCATCATCATAGGCTGAAGTGCATAATGTAGATGGATTTTAATATAGTCAAAATATCATCAAATTTTAATTTTATTTGAACCTACACAATACCATTTACATAGAAGAATAACTAATATTAAAATTACGATGTTTGGGGATTTTCTCAAGTGAGACTATCCTGTTATCTTTATAAGAAATTAAATGTGAAATCTAGATATGGTTATTTCTTAATGTGTTATGCAAACTATAGTGTCTTATACATAGTAGCCAATTGCCATTCTTTTTTTTTCTAGGGAAGAACAAGGAAAATAAAGCAAAGAAAAAAAGAGTATTTTATAGAGAAATTTAAAAAACCAACTGACTTCCGCATATATATTACCCTAAAAGTTTTTGCACTTAATATTTATCACATGTTCTAGTTCTCATAGATGTACAGATATTTACCGATACCACTATTTTTCTAACAAGTTAAATAAGAGCAGATTATGACATTTCTAGAAGACCCTTCCTTCTACCTACAATTTATGCTAGGCTACTCACATATCCAAGCTGAAATCACTCCATCAATGCATATCTTTTTGCATATATTCACCTACTTTATTACAACTAGTTCTCTCTGTTTTCAAGATACTCCCAAACTCCATAGTAAGAAAAGAGGGCCATCTCTAGACATAGGTTATAAAGCTTCATGTTGCTAAACAAACTGCTAAGTATACTCAATACCATGACTAAGGGGAGGTTGTTTAGAAAAAGAAATAAGAACAGAAGAGGTGACTCTTTACACTGACTCCTGAAAGACTAAGAAAAAGATATGCTTTAGTGCCTAAGGAGGTGAGAATATTATTTTCTTCATTATTCCATAATCACAACCAGTTTGGTTGATCTTCATTTGGAAGGAGTTTAAAAGAGAAGAGGCTTATGGATGTTAGGAGATGTATCCTCCTACGAGAAAGAGAAAAACGACATGAAGCTAATGTATATCAATATATTTTTGAATACCATGCTTCATTTGAGATGCATTAAACCGTATACTTTAAAAGTCAGCCATTTATAAAGCCTTTGTTTATTGTCTTCTGTTTTTAAAATTAATTATAGATGCACATGATTTTGAAAAGTTTGCTTAATTTTAAAACTCTACAGCACAAAATAGACTATCAAACCTTTTTATTTTTTTTTTAGTATTTTACTTCCAGCTGGCAGCTAGTTGTTAAATTTATTATTTATTTCAACATGAGTGACTATTACTACAGGAAAATTATTCATTAAATATTTAGTCACCATTAATGTCTTTTTAATATGTATCTAAATCCAGTATTTAGTCATTTTAATTACCTAATGATGTTAATAATGTTTGCATTTACTTTCCTAGAAATAGTTGGCATTATATCTTGGCTGGAGAGGCATTAAGAAACAAATGTTTAGTGTTGTATATGGGCATTTTTCTATTTAATCAAATTCTATACAGTTAGAATAAAGCTTTGTTGAAATTCTTTAAATGTATATTTGTTGATGATGAAGCTGTTACTGAATAGATAAAATTATGAATCCATTTCAGCTCATGTAATCAAATTAGAACGTTGACAGTCCTAGAGAGCACTAAAGACATGTCTATGTTTATATTTCAATATGACTTTCAGCCGAGTCATCTAGAAAAGTTTACTCTAGTGAGGGTATTTCATGAAGGGCCAGATGTATGATATTGCCAGGAGATCAGTTTTGGACATGTCTCATTATATGTCTGTGAAATTTGCACTCATTTGCATTGCTATAGTTAATAGAGCTAATTAGAAGTCACACTGATCACAATTTTCTGAAAGACATATGGTCAACAGTTCCTTTTCTGGCAGATTAAAAAGTATTTTCTGGCAATTTTGAAATGCCAAGAAGTCCAGTTTGGATATAATTGGAATTTTATCAAGTATAATACTGGAGGAAACCCAAATAGTTGCCTTTAGCTTATATATATATTAGAAACACAGTTTGTTGAGTTTGCTGCTTAATATTTATGTATGTATTACCTTAGTGTATTTACAGTTATTTTGCTTAAAACCAATGATTAATGTATGTTTCACAATAACAATATTCTTGTTTATAAATTAAAGTTTTGATAGTTGGATTTGAAGGTGAACATACTATTTTCCTTATCATTTAGTATGTATGACTGTCTTGTAAATCCCCCTATTAAGAAACATAACTTTAACTAAATTACTTTAATACAGAGGAATCTAGTTTAAAACGCTCTTTTTCAATTTGACTTTAAGTAGGTTACAATGTCAAAGTGCTATGCTTTTTTGATAGAGGGGAAAAAGAAGCAGTGTTTTTAAAACATGAAATAGGGGCGTCTGGGTAGCTCAGTCGGTTGAGCATCTGGTTTCAGCTCAGGTCATGATCTCACAGTTTGTGAGTTTGAGCACCACGTTGGTCTCTGTGCTGACAGTTCAGAGCCTGGAGCCTGCTTCAGATTCTGTATCTCCCTCTCTCTGACCGTCCCCTGTTCGTACTTTCTCTCTCTGTCTCTCAAAAATAAATATAAAAACAGTAAAAAAAAATTTAAAAAGTGAAATAGTGTGTTAATTAGAAACAGATCTAACTTTGAATCTTTAATGTTTTACAAGTATTCTGAGCTTATTTTGTTCTTAAGTTTATGGGAAATTAGAGATTTCTAAACAAATTTTATATTTTATTTTTTCATTAGTTCTAGTGTTTGGTGTAGACTCATCTCATGTTCCTTGCATTTCCTTTTCCTCCTCTCCATCTCTGACTTACAATATAAAGACTATTCTCTTTGTTTAAAATGCTAAGCATGTAGTTTAATGAAAAAAAGTACCCACTGGAATTATACTAAAATTGTATAGAGGAGCCTTGTATAACAATTTTTACAAATAAAAATTAACAAGAATACTTAACAACTGTGACCAAGAACATAACTGCTGTGTTCAAAATAAGTCATTGACTAAAAAATTTGAATATTAATTAGTTAAGTTTGAATTAATATTCACAATTTTTAGTTTCCTCACAATCCTAACCACTGTTTTGCTCTTTAAAAATTGGCTTTATGCTCTTATATTATACTCTGTACACTGACAGTATAATACTTCTTGTAATACAAAATAACATTTACAAACTTCCCTCTTAACCTTTACCTTATGTAAAAGTTAAGATGAAAACCACTTTGTTATTAGTATTACCTGCAACTAACAAAATCGCTTGATATTTTTTTCCTTTGCGAGGTAGTATCCTCCTGAGGATATTCTGGAATATGACTATGAGTATGGGGAAGCAGAGTATAAAGAGGCTGAATTTGTAACAGAGAGACCCACTGTAGCTGAGGAGACAATAGCGCAAACTGAGGTAAAAACAAAGTAACACCTGTGTGTATGGTGTCCTGGTGTTTGTCTTTCGTGGTTTCTATGTCCGCTGTTCCTCAAACTCAGTGTAAGCCTTTCATCCGCCTGATTTCTGTGACCTGATAACTATGATTTTTATTTGACAGTAGCTGTCCCGAAGGAATGATGCTCATTTTGCTTTGCTTGTCTTTCCTTTCATCCATGCTCTGCATGTCCCTTTTCACTGTATTTATGTTTTCCATTCCATCTTTCACCACATTTTACAGAAAAAGAAATCCAATTTCAAAAGGAAGATGAAGACAGTGGCCACTAAATCAAAGGAAAAGTCCAAAAAGTTTACACCCCCTAAATCTGAAAAATTTGCGTCCAAGAAGAAGAAAAGTTATCAAGCAACAGCAAAAGCCAAACTAGGGGTAAAGGTAGCAAAGAAAAAGCAATCAAGATCTCTCCTAGATAAGCTGGAAGATCTCTGATGATGAGTCATTGTCCTAACCCAACTAGATAAATCCTCATTTGGCTAATACGAAAACCCAGTTAAATCATATTTTTCCTAAATTTGAGATTCCCTTACATTCTTAGAATTGTTTTTCTTTTGAATTTACCACTAGGCAAATATTGTTGATGATTTTCAAGAATACAACTATGGAACAGAGGAAAGTTACCAGACAGAAGCTCCTAGGCATGTATCTGGAACAAATGAGGTAAGCTCACTGACAGGGTTTAATCACAGACCAGATTTTTTAAGCGTGTAATTTTTCTAAACGTACTTCACTCTGGAAGAATATAACTTGAGAGAAGTTTCATCTTTTTATTCCTTTACTGAGGTAGGAGAAACCATAGCATTGGTTCACTGTTACTAAATTAGTCCATTCAGGTTTTGCATGACCCTTTGCTTCAGGTAGATGCAAACTGATTAAACTGGATTGGCTGCTATTATTTTCTTGACTATTCCTGGAATTGAGCAAGCTTCTCAACATGTTGTGATGAAAGGTATTCATAACATGATCTTTCTGTGTGGGGGAGACTCCTCTAATGAGAAAATTGTATCATGAAATGATACAATTAGAATTTATTTCATCTGACCAATAATCATGCATTTTTATTATGGCAAACTTCTTTTTTAATAGTATTCATTTATTTATTAAAGTGTATTTATTTATTTTAAGAGAGAAAGAGCACAAACAGGGAATGGGCAAAGAGAGAGGGAGAGAAAGAGAGAATCCCAGGCAGGTTCCACACTGTCAGCACAGAGCCAGACATGGGGCTTGAACTCACAAACTGTAAGATGGTGATCTGAGCTGAAATCCAGAGTTGGACACTTAACCAACTAAGCCACCCAAGAACCCCGAAGCAAACGTCTTGAGAAAATGTAGTCAATGGATTTTAATATCTACTTACATTTTCATACTTGTTAGGAGAATGATGTTAATTATGATTTTTAAAAATAATGTGTCTTAACCTTTTCATTCTTTTCTATCAAAATGTTTAAGCACATACAGGTATACATGTAATAATCTTCATATTATGCATATATTATTTCATATTATGATTCATAACATATTCATATTATTCACAATATCCATAATATATTCATATTATGCAAACATTCATAATATTTCATATTATGCATATATTCATATCATGAAAAAATGAGTGTACAATTCAGTTTAACTTTGAGAAACACCTGTCATACCAGGTATGAAGAATACCTGAGTCATTTAGCTATAAGAAGATTTATATAACATTTGTACCAGTGAGGCAACTAAACCCAGTAGTGTATGACATGCAACCACATACTTCAGAAAATAAAATTTTAGGGTAAGAACAGATTTTAAGTTTCATCTGATCCAAACTAATCATTTTCCAGAAATGTACATCTTGATTCAGTGGATATGTATCTAACCATATTCAACTAGCTTTTTAGTTCAGAACTATGAACATAGCAATATTTGGTTTTTGGATGACATGCATTCCCTATAGATACTATATCCTCCTTGGCTAAGAATACAAAAATATTATGGTTACTGGACATTTTATTTTGGTTAACAATTGCTAAATTAATCATTAGCTGTACTTTTATTCACATGATTTTTTGTACTTCTACTTATTTATTTAATACTATTCTGTCATCTAGATTGACTATGTCTTGGAAATCAAGTAACTTAGAAATAAAATATCTAAAATGGGCAAGATAAATTACTTAATTTGAACATCATCAAAATCATTATATGGCTAAAAACTGCATAATAAATGATTCATATTTGTGCTACTAATAAAGAATTACTTATGTGTAAAAGATAATTATTCTAGGTTTATTTTTATATCTCTGAGGGAGTTTTATGTATATAAAATTTCCTTGTAAGTGCATATTTATTCTCTACCCTTTATGAGATAATGCAGTGATATATCTCTTATTTGCCTTAAAGAGCTCTTTGGTGATATAATACTTCCTTATATACTACATAATCTAAAAATTGCAATGATAAGTCTCAATATTGATATTAATATTTTATTTTTGTGATTGAGATTCAAATTTACATGGTTTTACTGGTAGTAGTTATATTTTCTAATGATTATCTGTGAGATTTGAAAATTAAGCAAAGCTTTAACTATGCATATTTCATCATTCAAATTTTAAACCATAAAGTAAATATAAAATTGACTAACAAGTTTTTTTCAATGGAACAAGCAAATACACATGTTGAGTCCATGTGAATATTTGCAGCTTATTGGGAAAAGTACTTTGAAAGCAATATTTCCTTGTACATACCAATGTGCAAAAATATTTCTTTCAATGATACTGAAAGGCTCTCTTTTTCAGTCTTCAGACTTGCTTGAGTAGCATTTAAATTGCTTCTCGTCACGTTCCATCAAACTGTAATTGCAAATGCTTACCTTGCTTTACTAACAGTAAACTTCATGTTCTTCAACTCCTTGCAACTTAAATTAATAGCCAAATCCAGTTGAAGAAGTATTTACTGAAGAATATCTAACTGGAGAGGATTATGATTCCCAGAGGAAAAATTCCGAGGATACACTATATGAAAACAAAGGAATAGACGGCAGGGACTCTGACCTTCTGGTAGATGGAGATTTAGGCGAATATGATTTCTATGAATATAAAGAATATGAAGAAAAACCAACAAGCCCCACTAATGAGGAGTTTGGTCCAGGTGTTCCAGCAGAAACAGATATCACAGAAACAAGCGTAAGTCAGTATCACGCTCTGTGTCATTGTATGTCTTATTTTTGGAGTATTTTCACATTTGTCTTGATATCTTTTCAGGTTTAAAATACAATTGTATTTTATGTAAATTATGGGTTGTTATCATTACCAGGACACCTTGATAGATTCTTCCTCATGGGAATCTATAGCACTTGTATCTCTGCCTCCACTACCAGAGTCACCATTTGAAACTATAATCTTGAATAGAATGGTATCTGAATGGTCCTGTCATTGATGAGATTAAAATAGTCATTATTATTTGGGGTCGTAAGTCTAATTTCTGAATTTTAGACTATTTTATTTGTTAATTTTTTTCTTTTATAGTTTACTGTCAGGTTGGTTTCCATATAACACCCAGTGTACATCCCAACAAGTGCCCTCCTCCATGCCCATCACCCCCTTTCCCCTTTCCCCACCCTCATCAGCCCTCAGTTTGTTCTCAGTAGTCAAGAGTCTCCCATGGTTTGCCTCCCTCCCTCTCCCTATTTTTTATTCTTCCCTCCCCCATAGTCCTCTGTTAAGTTTCCCCTGTCCCACTTATAAGTGAAAACATATGGTGTTTGTCCTCTGTCTGACTTATTTCACTTAGCATAACATCCTTGAGTTCTATTCACATTGCTACAAACGGCTAGATTCCATTCTTTTTCATTGCCATGTAGTATTCCATTGTATAGATAAGCCATATCTTCTAGATCCATTCATTAGTTGGTGGACATTTAGGCTCTTTCCATGATTTGTCTATTGTTGAAAGTGCTGCTATGAACATTGGGGTGCATGTGCTCCTATGCATCAGCACTTCTGTATCCCTTGGGTAAATCCCTAGCAGTGCTATTGCTGGGACATAGGGGAGTTCTATTTATAGTTTTTTGAGGAAACTCCACACTGTTTTCCAGAGCAACTGCACCAATTTACATTTCCACAAACAGTGTAGGAGGATGCCTGTTTCTGTACACTCTTGCCAGCATCTATAATCTCCTGATTTGCTCATTTTAGTCACTCTGACTGGCCTGAGGTGGTATCTCAGTGTGGTTTTGATTTGTATCTCCCTGATGATGAGTGATGCTGAGCATTGTTTCATGTGTCTGTTGGCCATCTGGATGTCCCCTTTGAGAAATGTCTGTTTATGTCCTCTGACCATTTCTTCACTGGATTATTTGGGGGTTTTTTTGGTGCGGAGTTTCATGAGTTTCTTATATATTTTGAATCCTAGCCCTTTATCCGATATGGCATTTGCAACTATCTTTTCCCATTCCGTCGGTTGCCTCTTAGTTTAGTTGATTTTTCCTTTGTTGTACAGAAGCTTGATGAGGTCCCAATAGTTCATTTTTGTTCCTGATTCCCTTGCCTTTAGGGATGTGTTGAGTAGGAAATGGCTGCTATTGAGGTCAAGGAGGCTGCTTCCTACTTTCTCCTCTAGGGTTTAATGGTTTTCGGTCTCACATTCAGGTCCTTCATCCATTTTGAGTTTATTTTTGTGGATGGTGTAAGACAGTGGTCTAGTTTCATTCTTCTGCATGTTGCTGCCCAGTTCTCCCAGCACCATCTGTTAAGGAGGCTCTCTTTTTTTCCATTGGTTACTTGTTCCTGCTTTGTCAAAGATTAATTGACTGTACATTTATGGGTCCAGTTCTGAGTTCTCTATTCTATTCCATTGGTCTATGTGTCTGTTCTTCTGCCAATACGATACTGTCTTGATGATGACAGCTTTGTAGTAGAGGTTAAAGTCTGGTATTGTGATGCTTCCCGTTTTGGCTTTCTTAGTCAATATTACTTTGGCTATATGGGGTCTTTTGTGGTTCCATACAAATTTTAGGATAGTTTTTTCTAGCTTTGAGAAGAATGCTGGTGCAATTTTGATTGGGAATGCATTGAATGTGTAGATTGCTTTGGGTATGAATGGCATTTTAACAATATTTTTTCTTCTTATCCATGAGCATGGAATGTTTTTCCATTTCTTGGTGTCTTCTTCAATCTCATTCATAAGTTTTCTATAGTTTTCAGCATACAGATCTTTTATATATTTGGTTAGGTTTATTTCTAGGTATTTTATGGTTTTTTGTGCAATTGTGAACGGGATCAGCTTCTTGAATTGTTTTTCTGTTGCTGCATTATTGGTGCATAAAAAATGCAACCGATTTCTGTACACTGATTTTGTAACCTGCAACTTGGCTGAGTTCATGCATCAGTTCTAGTAGGCTTCTGGTGGAGTCAGTCAGGTTTTCCATGTAGAGTATCATGTCATCTGTGATAAGTGAAAGTTTGACTTCATCTTTGGCAATTCTAATGCCTTTTATTTCCTTTTGTTGTCTGATTGCTGATGCTAGGACTTCCAGCACTATATTAAACAACAGTGGTGAGAATGGACACCCATGTCATGTTCCTGATCTCAGGGGGAAAGCTATCAGTTTTTCCCCATTGAGGATAATATTGGCTGTGGGCTTTTCATAAATGGATTTTTTAAAAATAGTTTATTACGAAGTTGATTTTCATATAACACACAGTGCTCTTCGATGCAAGTGCCCCCCTCCACGACAATCACCTCCATCACCTCCCCCGCTTCCTCCTCAGCTCTCAGTTTGTTCTCAGCATTCAGAAGTCTCTCATGATTTGCCTTAATCTGTCTCCCCAACTCTTTCCCCCACCCTTTCCTCTTCCCATGGTCCGCTATTAGGTTTATCCTGCTAGACCTGAGTGAAAACATATGGTATCTTTCTTCTCTGCCTGACTTACTTCGCTTACCAAGACTTCCTCCAGGTCCATTCATCATAAATGGATATAATGATGTTTAAGTAAGTTCCTTCTATCCTGACATTCTCGAGGGTCTTTATTAAGAAAGGATGCTGTATTTTGTCAAATGCTTTTTCTGCATCTATCGATAGGATCATATGGTTTTTATCTTTTCTTTTGTTAATGTGATGTATCACATTGATTAATTTGTGAATATTGAACCAGCCCTGTAACCCAGGAATGAATCCCACTTGATCATGGTGGATAATTCTTTTTATATGCTGTTGAATTTGATTTACAAGTATCTTGTTGAGAATTTTTTGCATCCATATTCATCAAGGATATTGGGTTATAATTCTCCTTTTTTGTGGGGTCTCTATCTGGTTTGGGAATCAAAGTGATGCTGGCTTCGTTGAATGAGTCTGGAAATTTCCTTCCATTTCTATTTTTTAGAATAGCTTGAGAAGAATGGGTATTAACTCTGACTTAAATGTCTGGTAGAATTCTCCAAGGAAGGCTTCTGGTTCTTATTTTTGGGGAGATTTTTGATAACTGATTCAATTTTTTCACTAGTTATAAGTCTATTCAGATTTTCTATCTCTTCCCTTTTGAATTTTGTTAGTGTGTGTGTGTTTAGGAATTTGTCCATTTCTTATAGGCTACCCTTTTTGTTGGCATATAATTTTTCATACTATTCTCTGATAATTGCTTGTATTTCTGAGAGATTGGTTGTTATAAATCCATTTTCATTCGTCATTTTGTCTATTTGGGTGCTTTCTCTTTTCTTTTTGAGAAGCCTGGCTAGAGGTTTACCAATTTTGTTTATTTTTTCAAAAAATCAATTCTTGGTTTCATTTATCTGTTCAACTGTTTTGTTGGAGCCTATATTGTTTATTTCTGCCCTGATTTTTATTATATTTATTCTTCTAGGTTTGGGGTGCTCTTACTGGTCTAGTTTCTTTAGGTGCACTGTTAGATTTTATATGTGTGCCTTTTCTATTTTCTTGAACTAGGCCTGGATTGCAATGTATTTTCCTCTTGTGACTGCCTTTGTGGTGTCCCAAAGAGTTTGGATTGTTGTCTTTTCATTTTCATATATTTTTTAATTTCTTCTCTAATTGTGTAATTGGCCCATTTCTTCTTTAATAGGGTGTTCTATTACTTCCATGTTTTTGGAGGCTTTCCAGACTTTTCCCTGTGATTGATTTCAAGTTTCTTAGCACTGTGATCTGAAAGTGTGCATGATATGATTTCAGTTTTTTTATATTTATTGAAGGCTGCTTTATGAACCAGTATGTGATGTATCTTGGAGAACATGGCATGCACACGTGAGAAGAAAGTGAATTCCCTAGCCTCAGAATGTAGATTTCTAAATATATCTGTCAAATCCATCTGGTCCAATGTGTCATTCAGATTCATTGTTTCTTTAGTGATTTTATGTGTAGTTAGTCTATCCATTGCTGTAAGTGGAGTATTAAAGTCCCCTGCTATCAGCACATATCAATAAGATTGTTTCTGTTTGTGATTAACTGTTTTATGTATTTGCTATTTTATTTATTTTACATATTTGGGTACGTAGATGTTTATAATTGTTAGCTCTTCCTGATGGATAGACCGTGTTATTATTATATAATGCCCTTCTTCATCTCTTGTTACTGCCTTTACTTTAAAGTCCAGTTTGTCTGATATAAGTGTGGATATCCAGCTTTCTTTTGACTTCCAGTAGCATGATAGATTTTTCTCCATCCCCTTACTTTTACTCTGAAGGTGTCCTCGGGTCTAAAATGAGCCTCTTGTAACAGCAAATAGATAGATGTTGTTATTTTTATCCATTCTGCTACCCTATGTCTTTTGATTGGAACATTCAGTCCATTTACATTGTGTTATTATTGAAAAATATGGATTTAGAGTCATTGTGTTCTCTGTAGGATTCAGGCTTGTAAAAGTGTCTCTGGGACCTTGTGTTCCTTGCAACATTTTCCTCAAAGAGTCCCCCTTATGATTTCTTGTAGAGCTGGTTTAGTGGTGATAAATTCTTTCAATTTTTGTTTATTTGAGAAAACCTTTATCTCTCCTTCTATTCTGAATGACAGGCTTGCTGGATAAAGGATTCTTGGCTGCATATTTTTTCTGCTCATCACATTGAAGATTTCCTGCCTTTCCTTTCTGGCCTGCTATATTTCAGAAGATAGGTCTGCAACTACTTTAATAGGTCTCCCTTTGTATGTTAGGGCCCTTTTATCCCTAGCTGCTTTCAGAATTCTCTCTTTATCCTTATATTTTGACAGTTTCACTATGATATGTCATGCAGAAGATTGATTCAAGTTACGTCTGAAGAGAGTTCTCTGTGCCTCTTGGATTTCAATGTCTGTGTCCTTCCCCAGATTGGGGAAGTTCTCAGCTATAACTTGTTCAAGTACCCCTTCAGCCTCTTTTTTTCTCTCTTCTTCTGGAATTTCTATGAAAAGAATAGTGTTATGTTTGATTGCATCACTTAGTTCTCGAGTTCTCCTTTAGTGCTCCTTTATCAATTTCTCTCTCTTTTTCTCAGCTTCCTCTTTATCTATAATTCTGTCTTCGAATTCACCTATTCTCCTCTCTGCCTCTTCAATCCATGCAGTGGCTACCTCTATTTTATTATGGACCTTATTTATAGCATTTTTTAAATTCATCACAACTATTTTTAAGGTCCATAATCTTTGTAGCAATAGTTTCTCTGGTGTCTTCAATGCCTTTTCAAGCCCAGTGATTAATTTTATGACTATTGTTCTAAATTCTTGGTCAGTTATGTTGCTTATATCTGTTTTGAGCAGTTCTTTTGCTGTCATTTCTTCCTGGAGTTTGTTTAGAGGAGAGTTCTTCTGTTTCATCATTTTGGCTAGCTTTCTGTCTCTTGTCCATTTTAAAAGCTTGTTATGCACGCTGCACCTTTGATTTCTGCTATATTAAATGAGGCTCATTGATTGTCCATGGCCTGTCCGTTAAGGAAGTTTTCTTTTAATGGTGTCCCTTGGTCTCTCTTGTTGTGTCTTTGGTTGTTTTATTTCTCTACTCGTATTGATATTTGGGACTCTCCACCATGTGTACTTTGGCTTCTTTTTTGAGGTAGCCCTGGAAAGGAAAACAGACAGACAGACAAACAGGGAACAAAAGCACACAAACACACAGACAAATCAAAGAAACAAGCAAACCAAAAGGTAAAGAAACAAGACAAAACCAAAAACAACAAAAGACAAAGGGCAGTCCAGAAACATAAAACCAGGATTCCCAGCTAGAAATAAAGAGCAAGGTGGAGGCAGTGCTGATGAAAGAGCATATACAAACAGAATTGACAGGGGTAGGGAGAAAGAGAAATTGAACATTGACCAGACAGAGAGACTAAGAGGCTTAATTCAGAGAGAGAAAAAGGAGAAACTGGGAGGAAGTGAGGAGAAAGAAATGAAGATAGTTTTACCCAGAGAAACTATATAGTCTGATTTTTCCAGAGAGAAAGAGAAAGGAAGGTAACGATGGAGATGCAGAATATGCATCAAGAGAATATCCGTCAAGAGAATGGATTAAATGTGACTGTTTAAGCAAACCTATAACCAGAGTACCCAGTGCAGTGGAGAGGAGAGACAAGAATGAGATAAGGGAGAATATATCAGAAAAGCAAGAATTGATCTAGAGTTAATTACAGCAATGCATCAATGCTGGTCTTGCCCAGGGCTCTGGTTAAAAAAAAAAAAAAAAAGGCAACTTTCCAGTGCACCTGGGCCTGGTTTGGTGTAGGCGGGTCTTGCTTCCACTGTGAGTCCAGCAGGCCACTCCCTGAGGCCCCGCCTTGGTGATTGTCTGGAGAAAAATGGCGGCATCCAGTCTCTTCTCGGAGCAAGCATTGCAAATCACTTTGGGTACAATCTCCCTGTGCCGTGGGGGCACAGACAAGGTGTGCTGTGTTCTATGTCAAGCACCCAGCCTCTTTCCAGATCTTAGTGAGCTCTAATGATACCTCCCAAAATGTAATCCTGCAGGCCTGGGCGCTTTCTAGCCGGGGATAGCGTAGTGGGAGTACAGGAGCAGCTCCTCCTGGTGCCGACTGAGACTGACTGGGGCACCCAGCCCAAGGAAAGTGCCACAGTTAGAGTTAGGCTTCTCTCCAAATGCCCTGCAGTTAGAAATGGGATGACAGGATCTGTCTCTGCCCTGGGCCAAGGTTTTCCTCTTCTCCAAGGACAGTTCTGTGAGAAGTTTCAGCTGCTCTTTCTCTTCCCCTTGTTTTCCTGCAGAGAGGGCTCCCTCCCACCCTGTGCCTCTGGGTCCTGGCCCATTTTTATCTTCCTTAGTTGGCAATCACACACCTATGAGGCTATCTTCTTAGTGGACTCTCTCTTTTCCTCCCAGTCTCTTGTGGTTCAGTGTCCTTTGGCTTCGGCCCCTCTTTGTTTGAGATGCGGGTGGGATGTACCAAACTCCCTATTTCTCTGCCATCTTGCCTTTCCTCCTCTCATTCTATTTTTTAATTTTAAAAAATGTTTTCTGGTGATGTTCAGTAAAGGTGCCATATTTGTTATTACTGTTTGTTTTATTTTTTTACCTTTGACTCCTTCACCCATTTTTTCCACCCCTCACCCCCACCTTTATTTTGTTAAGTTCAATTTGATGATATTTTCTGCTTAATGCCTTGGATGATAATTGAGGTCTACAGATGTCTTTAACTTTCTATAATGTGTCTTTAAGAAACGATTGTTTAATCTCATTCAAGATTTGTATTAATGTTTATTATGCTTTCCTTTTTATATTTTTAGTATCTATACTCTTAATAGGTTTCTATTTTTTAAAACACATTTTAATAGGTTGTTTTAAATGCATTTAGATGATCAGTCTTGAAAAAACAACTTAAGTGGCCTTAATTACTTAAGGACAGGTTGCTTGAATTTTTCACTCAACAGATAAATGGCCATGGTGCATATGGAGAAAAAGGACAGAAAGGAGAACCAGCAGTGGTTGAACCTGTAAGTACTGATGTGAATACATTGTAAGGTTGGTAACAATTATTTAATTTATATTATGAGCCACCATCACCTTATCTTATTATATATGTTTACATAATATCCTTAAAAATTCTGATGTCCAAATATTTAATATTTTCCACAACAAAGTGAGTTAGTAAGGTCATTTCTGGCAAGTAACATTTCAATCAACCAAAAAATATAGCTATATGAATTTTGGAATTTAAAGTAGTTGAAATTTGTCTAATCTAATTCTCTCATTTTATGTAACTAAGGAACCTGGGACCTTGAGACCTTAAATAACTTTGCTGAGGTTTAAATGTTGGTGGTTGGGATATAACTGGACATGAACCTTTCTATCTTCTTTCAATTTCTCTACCTTGGCATTATCAGGAATATAGTATTTGACCTAGATACTTACTTGTTCATATCCAGATAACATCATGTAACAATATGAAAATAGTCCTTTTAAAATTCACTTCCCTTTCTTCCATTGAAGAAAAGGTGTAATTCATTTCAAAAGTGATTTTAAAATTCATATTAATGTTACACTACTCAAGATATTGGTAAAAAACAGTCCTAGTGGAAAGCAATTTTACTATTGTTGTCCTTAATCAGCAACTCGGGAAAACTGTCACATGAAAACTAAAGATGATATGCCTAACTGTTTGCCTCAAGATCATGAAAATCATTTCAGAAATTGCAAGGACATACAAATTGAAAAACTGGCTGAAGGGAAAGATACAGGTTAAAAAGATAAGGAGATACTGTGTATCTACTGTATTACTCCTAAATCTCATAAGTCATCCCATATATTCACCAAAGAATTTAAAAATATTTTTCAGAATGAATTTGCCCTTATTACAAAAATTTACAATCATATTTTTAATGATAAAACAATTTCTGGAAGTAGAAGCATAAACTTTGTGGAATGAGTTTCTTATCCTGAGACAGTACTCTGTTCTCTTATCTATTTAGACCTATCTCATGTTTATTCCCAATTCTTTTGCTTGGGCTTTTTCTAGTTTCCCTGAATGAAAGTTTGCTTACGTGCCACCTAACTTCCATTTCTTAATTTATGCAGTAAATATTTATTAAATCATGGCTTTGTGCCAGGCATTTTTCTGGGTGCTAGGGAGAACTTGGTCAAATGTCTTTGCTTTGCCCTTTTTGGGAGCACTTAGCATATTTTCCTTTAATATTACTTATCTGAATATTTATTACTTTTCTAATTTGTTCACAGATCCTCTGAGGACAAGGTCTATGTTTTCTATCATTTTAAATTCTTTCCCTTCCCCAAGGAAAATTTTTTATAATTGGTTTTATATGGTAGAAATAGAGGATTTACTTTTTAAAATTCATTAATGTACTTTGTTAGAGCTTCTTAGATGAGAGTCTATGGGTTACATTTCACTGGAAATGAATCTCTATCTTGTTTTATCATAGGGTATGCTTATTGAAGGACCACCAGGGCCTGCAGGACCTGCGGTATGTAAATGTGTTGAGATTATTTTCATCTTGACTTTTTAACTAATCAGACATAAAATTTCTGTTACATTATTGAATTTACATATTTTATACTAATTTGACTCTTGAGTTATAGAGGCACACAATTCAGATGGCCTGGTGGCCTTGAATTGCTTTCCGATTTGGCTATTCAGATTTTAGTCTTTTGAGAGAAGTGGAATTAAATTTAAAAATTTTTTTTGGCTTAAATATCTCTGTATCCTCTAACCTCGTTTTCAATTTTCTATCTGAAAGTTATGATAGTGAAAAAATTCTTGTTTGTATTAAAGAGGTAAAGATATATCTCAATAGATGGAGTTGAGAATTCTTAAGTAGACAGTAGCAGCCTTATCTGTACTTCTGAATGGAGTGCTTATCAGATTCCATTGTCACTTCCTAGTGAGGCCATTGTTGCTCAGTGTGTCTTTATTCTCAAATAGTTAACTGATCTGACAAAAATCTCTGTCTTTTGTGGAATTAATTAAATTCTTGTCATCTGAAATAAATATATTATACTGATGCCTTTAAATACTTCTTATCCAGAAAATGTGCAAATACCTCCAGGCTAAATGATTTCTACATTTCAAGTTTGCTATCACATTTTTGAGGTCTAATTGTCTGACTATTACCATTTCTTCATTAAGAACCAGGAACAGACTTCTACTTCAGTGACATTATATTGGCATGTTCTTCCTTCCTGTTTTTCCTTGGAGTATTTACCGCTACCCTGAGATCAGCTTCATCAAGGAAGAGTTAAGCTAGCTACAGAGTGGTTCCTATATGTTGCCTTTTCATAGGAAGATATACAGAGCAATTGATAGGAAGACCAATGTATGTTTATGAAATATAAAATAAGCTCTTCTTTGATTTTGGTAGGATGGATTTGCCTGAATGATGAGAACAGGAATCAGACTCATCATGGTTTATTTCTCTGTAGGGTCTTATGGGTCCCCCAGGTCTACAAGGCCCCACTGGACCCCCTGGTGACCCTGGAGAGAGGGTAAGTGAAGGGACTCTTTTTATAACAAAAGAATATAACACAGATGAAAATAATTAAAATATATTCCACAAGTTAAACAGGTTATCCTTCTCTTGAGAGAGAAGGAAGTCTGTGAATTCAATGTGTAATATTTTGGTTAAATTTTCTAACTATAATTTTAGAAGTGAGGATAAAGAATGTGCACTTATCTATGTGATAATTAATAAGAAAAACTTTTATTTCCAATAAATTGCAATGATGAGATAAACTTGTTACATTAGATTAAGCTCTTTAATCTGAATTGAGACCTGTTTTCCATAAACTCTGGTGAGTATTTAGCTGGATTCTGATAGACTGAGTTAATAAGCCTAAATTATAATTTGAAGAGCATGTCCTAGATAATGTGGTGAAATAGACCATTGGTGTTAAGTCTTCCAAACTCTTCTTGTAAAATTCCTTCCCTTTTTTTCCTCCATCCTTGAATAGCCAATAACTTCTTGTATGATTAAAACCCTGTAAAACTGGGGCAATGAAAAACAACCCTTTCTAGGTATACTTACTAAAAGAAGGGAGGGGACTAATGCAAATTACTTAATGTAGACTATTCTGTTTCTATTAAATTTATTTGAATTACTTGATTAATTTTGCTGATTTACTTTTCTAGGGTCCCCCAGGACGTCCTGGCTTACCAGGGGCTGATGGTCTACCTGGTCCTCCTGGGACCATGTTAATGTTACCAGTATGTTTTTTTTTTAATACTGTAAAAATGACAATATTTCATCATCTTATTGCTGAAAAACATTGTTGAACCATATTACAGAGCAATTAACTAAAAACCATTGTGGGAGGTAGAGATACTTGAAATCAAGCAGCCTTTGGAAATTATAGGAAATTTTATTAGAACAAAATTCTAGTAAATATCAATCTCTGTGTTAGAGGTTTCATTATTTGGTTAGTTTTTTTTTTTTTAATTTTGAGACAGAGAGGGTACAAGAGAGGGAGGGGCAGAGAGAGAGAGAGAGAATGAGAGAGAGAAAGAGAAGTGTGAGGCTCAAGCTCACCAGAAGTGGGGTTCCAGGTAACCCAGTGTGGGACTTGAACTCGTGAACTGTGAGATCATGACCGGAGGCTAAGTCAGATGCTTACCAACTGAGCTACCCAGGCACCTTCCATTATTTGATTAGACTTTGACAACAAAGCTTATAGGTTATTCTTAGTGTTTCCAGTCATGTGCTTTATCCTGAGTCATATAATTACTATGCATTTCATGGATTACTTAACATAATATTAGTATGCTATTTATTACCATAGACACAGTAGCTGATGCTTGTTAAAGAATATATATCTACAGGGTCATTATTCATTGCTCAAAATTGCTTGGCCATAAGATTGCTTTTTAAAATTGCCCTTGTTCTCTGAGGGGAAAATGTGGTTTATTTGCTTAAGTGTAATAAAATTTCAAGTAATAATCATGTAGAGTAAGAAATTGATTCATGCTGTATTTTGAATTAAAATTAAGAAAGCGTAGGAATTTTAAGATTTTATGTAAGTATACAGGGAGGGTGAATTTCCCATTATAATTATTTGAGAAAATGTAAACAAAATGAGTATATCTCAAGGAAGATTTCCTCTGTGTTCATATAGATTCCAAAAGTTTGTCTCAACAAAATAGCAAGTGATCTATAAACACCAATGAACTGAATACACTTGGAATTTTTACAAATGAGTGAATAGAAATGGGTAGCATTTGTGTAGATAAACTGTATGGTGACTTATTTCAGATTTTTTAAAGATTATGGAATTTAAAATTGGAAGTCTCGGGGCACCTGGGTGGTTCAGTAGTTTAAGCCTCCGACTTTGGCTCAGGTCATTATCTCATGTTGGTGGGTTCGGCCCCTCCCCCGTAACACTCTGTATCTCTCTCAAAAATAAACATTAAAATAAATAAATAAATGGATAGATAGATAAATAAATAAATAAGTCACTATTGCAAGTCTGTATTCTCTTCTATAAATGGTAAAACATGGTCTAGGGAACTTCCAGAATGGGCAGGAGAACCCCTAAAAATCTAGGTATCTTGATTCATAATGAAGTTATCTTGTACTTTTATAAAATCACACCATTTTCAGCAAGCAAGTTTTAATGTAGTGATTAAGGAACCTATTTGAAAAAAGCCAATTTTGAGCTTCTTTATTTTCTTAGTTCCGTTATGGTGGTGATGGTTCCAAAGGACCAACTATCTCTGCTCAGGAAGCTCAGGCACAGGCAATTCTTCAGCAGGCTCGGGTAAGAAAGAATATATATTCCTGTAAACTGATTCAATGTCAGGGGTGTGTGTGTGTGTGTGTGTGTGTGTGTACCTGGAGGATGCTACTATTATAAACAAAACACTTCTGAAAAATACACTGGATTTTAGATATTAAAAAATGCTAAGATTCTATTTATTTTTCCAGTGGCAATATTGTCTTTAATTGAATACTAAAATTAAATGATTGACCCTGACAGTATTGCCATCTGTAATTCTGGCAATAACACACAAACAATAACACACACATTTTCTAAATTTTTTTCAAAGAGTACTGATGGATTTATTCCTAGCACTCTCTATTTTTCACATATAGTTTTTGTCTGCTAAGACAGAATTTGATGTTAAAAAGAAGTAAGAGAAGAAGGTTTGAAATAATTTTTTTCTATGCTTAAGCTTTTTAAGCATTATCATATAGGAAAGAAACCTACAAATACGTATTTGAGTTCTAATCATTCTAATCTATGATGTTTTTGCAAAATCCATTTAGTTTATAAATCCTTCATTAGCTAAATGCTTCTACTCTATCTTATATATATCTTATATATAAGGAAATCTAAAGAATGGAGTAGGAAAGAGGTGAAAGTCATATAATATTTTTATTCATAGTATAGGTTTTGGTTTTCTTAAGGAAAAAGGAAATAAATGGCTCATATTTGGTATAGACACACTTTCTAAGGGACCAAAATCGTTTCTGTGATAACTTTGTATAAATTTATGAATATATAAAATTTAACATTTGTGTATTTTATACACATATACATTTACCTGTGTAAAATATCTGAAAACATAAGTGAAGATTGTAATTCACTGTCATATTTATTTATATGTTTACTACATCTATTAATCTGAAAAGATTCCATTATTTGGTTATTTCATGTATAAAGACAGAAAACTTTAATTATTTGTTTTCTTGACCTTGGTGTAACACATACCTAAAATATTTAAAATAATTTGCTAATGATTCCTACATTTCATCTTATAATTTATATTACTTTCAACAAATTTAAGGTAATTATTTGAGCTTAAATGTTTTATGAGGCCAATGAATTCCTCCTTTAATTAGTCCTTTAACCTACTTGGAAATAGGTAGCAAGCATTATAATTCCAATTTTTCAGATATTTAATCTCAAGGATTAAGAAGTATATTGTCAAAAATCTCATGGTGAGTCAGTAGTGGAACCTTGGAGATCCTACTGTTTTCATCTCGTGCACTTTTCTAATATGATTTTACATATTGTTTCTATTACAGTATTATTTTTGATATCTGTTTTGACAGTCTAAATATTCATCTTTTGGAATTACTAATATTCAAAATAGCTCACCATACTAATTTAACATCTATCAAATATTTATCCTTTGTATTCTACTTGTTCCAGCTTTTCAAGTATGCTAATTTCACATTTCTAATATTCAGTTATCAATAGTGCATGTGATCAATCTATCATGCCTATGATTATATAAAATGAATGTATTTTTCTTGTAATGTTAAATTTGAGATTTGTTAAAAAAGAAGTGTATGAGCATATTTTCTGATCAATTTTGCTTGCTATGTGTATTTAATTGTCAATAGTTTTTCCTATTGCTCGAAACCTTTTATTTCAAGCACCTCAAATTTTTCACCTCTAACAGGATTTTCAATGATGATCATGCCAGCATGTTTAAGAGAAGTCTGTGCATTATTCTGAAGTATGCTTCAGTGTAGAAAAATTTCAAAATATTAGATTTCTTATACTAAAATCTATTTTAACTTTTATCATTGAATAAATCATAATATATGGTATAAGATTGTAAACAATTTATAACAGTTCAGAGCAAGTCTGATATTTAGGTCATTCGTCATTCTAGAACCTTATAATTCTTTAGTAATCAGGCCTCTTTCTAGCATGTAGCTAATATACCTTTGCTTATTGTCTGTTATTACAGGTAGTTTGTGCAAATGAATATTGTGGTTTAATATGCTTGTCAAGAAGGGCATCTCTGAGTTTGATCTACTTTATTTTCTAGATTGCTCTGAGAGGTCCACCAGGCCCAATGGGTCTAACTGGAAGACCGGGTCCTGTGGTAGGTTACCTACTAAGATAATATGTGTTTAAAATTATATAGTAGTATTTTCCTGTGCAACTTTGGCCAACCATTGTTTATAATTCTAGCTGGTGAAAATAGGATATGTATCTCTACCTATGCTTGATTTTTGTTTCCATTTTTAAAGTCTATTTCAATTTAGTCCTCAGTAAGTTTTGATAACAAAGTTTCAATGAGGAATTTTTAAATCAAATAAATACAGTGAAAAAAATAATTCAGTCATATATCCTCTAATTTTTTGAATTATAATAACTAAACTTTATTTGCATAATATTCTGTTATTAAAGTTCAGTTTTACATTAAATTATTGAGTCTTAATGTTACATGGAGTTTTCATTAAAAAAGGAAAAGGTATTTGAGGTCAGGTAAATTATTCCATGATTTAGGGAGCAAGCAGGATACTTGGCTTAAACAGTTTGCCTTCCATATTCCACAAAGTTTTCAGATATTAGAGTAATTTGTCTTCTGGAGACTTTTTGAAAATGACAGTGTTTTATTTTTCCATACAAGCATGCTAACAAGCTAATACTTTCCAAGTGGTTAATTTAAAATATCTTCACATTATTGAAACATATACCAAATGTTGAGCAGTGTAGCAATTCACAAAAAAACACAGAGGTTCTTTTCAAATCATGTTTTTCCTTAAAGGAAAAGAAGACTGCAGGAAACCAACTTCGCTTCTGAGTGATCTTAGAATTAATTGAATAAATAATTTCTATCTTATTTATTCTTCTATATAAAAAATGCTATTCCTCCTGTTCTTTCATATGATTTTATATGCTTTCAGTATGCTTTATTGAAATAATGGTATTATAGAAATTGTTACTATGAACATTAAAATCTTACATGTGATTTACTTAGTAGATACAGTAAAACAATGTTATTCACATTTACATTAAGTGAATAGTCTTCTAATTAGTTTAACTGATCTTATTAGGGTGATGAATAGTTTTATTCATATACTTTATTCAGTCTGCATAAATTTATGGTAATTCTAATTCAGTCTTCAAAGTTTGTACATCTCATATATTTTGAAGGGGCTCATGTGGGCTCCTGTAGAACATTTGTCTGACAAAATAATAAGAAACATGGAAGATTCTATGCAACTTGACAAAGGATAAAATAGTTAATATTTCATTTTTTGTTAGTGATAACTCAAATTTATATGATTGAGGAAAGTCAGTAGTATGCTAATGTTTTATAAATCTGGAGCAGAAGAATTATCTGTTTATTTTATTAAAAATAAAAACTCCTGGGACCCTGAACTTGAGATTTTGATGATAAAGATTCAGGATTCGAAGTGGCAAACTATATTTCTAATGAGTGCACGCATGTTTGGGAAATACTGCCATATGTTACAAAATGTAAAAATATCATCAAGGATCTCTAAAACTGCTATTCCCAAAGGAATCTTCCTATATATCATCCTGAGAAGCATAAGCTCAGAGGATCTGTAGAGGGTCAGGGCAGTGATGAGCAGAAATAGTGAAAGCACGTTCCATTAGAGATTCCTGTTTTCAGCAGTCGTTGACCGTCAGCCTTCCCAGTTTGTTGGCAGAGAGAAAACAGTGGCAGCCATGAACACATTGTCAGTATCATACATTGGATACCAGACTAATTAATTTTACTACTTAAGTCTTTGTTATGGAAAGAGTTAGCTTCCTTAAATATTAAAGGTAGGTATTGAGAGAAAAACATCATATTGTTTTTTTTCACCATTTTCTCTTCTATTATCCTTTGCTCCAAAATATCAAATTACTACAGATTGTCAAATTCTAGAGCCTTATTTCATATAAAAGAAACAGAATCTACATAACTGTATTAAGATACAAACATGCATTCTTCCAATGAAAAATTCTTAATTCAATCGTATTTTCCAATTACTTTTTGAGACAATGGAGGCTATAAGTATGCAAGAAACAGAAAATATTGTGGTTATTTTTCCTATTCTGTTACTGTCAATTATTGAATGATAATTCTTAGAGTGTTTAGACAAAGTATTTATAATTTGCTGAGTAGGTCGTGCCTATTTGAGAGAATATAATTTAGTAAATTAATTAAAAACAAATGAACTGTCCTATAATTGTTTTTAACTCAGTGATTAATAATCTAATTTAATATAGAACTCAGGTTTTCTCTTGAAAAACCTTAGGTGCAAGAATTCTTAATTAGGAGCTTGAAGGCTATTCTATAATTTTCAAGTTTAAAATATTCATGTTATTTGATTTTTTTTTTTTTGTATTTTTTAGGAGTTAGATTATTAGTTATTTTACTTTGGAGCCACCAGGAGGCTCTAGATAGCTAGCATTTTCAGACTTAGCACAGTTTTGATCTTCTTGTATAATGATTCAATGCACTACTATTTGAATATGTATTGATTTAAATAAATCAGAAACTTCTTAAACACCTAAAATATACCTCTTTGGTATAAAGTAACTATTAACACTGTGTTCAATTTTAATGTTCTAAAGCTTTTTAGGGGAATGGACAGTCCGGTATTTATCTTTAAAACTCATGACACTTTTATAAAGTGATTTTATATTTTTTCTAGTTAATGTGCTAGGTTTTTGTTGCACTTTTTGAGTCAAGTAAACTTTTGTGAGAGGTTTTTGTCATAAGAACGTATTCTTCTGGGAAATAAACCATTTTGGGGAAAAATGCTTTGACCTTATTTCAGGACAATTATGATGATAGTGGCAGCATCTGTTCTTGACATTTTATTGCTATAGAATTCAGTGTCTGAGAAATTTCTGAGTATAAAAGCAGTAGCATTTCGGCAACTCCTTGCTGTTTAAATGGATTCAATACACACCTGATTCCGTAAAAATGTGTTGCCTCTGGTCCTGTATCACAGCTTCATAATAAATAATACCTTGTGTATAATCATAAGTACTGTGATGACACACACATTAAAGAAAATTTCAATGTGGTTTCATGAAATTGGTTTCAGTGTAATTATGTGTGAAGTAGACTTTTAAATATAGCTTTCACACTGGAATACATTCAAAATCTGAGAAAAGATGTATTTCAATAAAAAGACTTAAAATTTTATTGTATTGATTAATTAAATTACACTAATTTGATGAAATGTATTTTAAACAGCATTTAACCATTTCACGTGAAAATGGTAGGATGAAAGTGGTTAGGGAATTATTACTCAATTAAATTATTATAGCCTTACTTTTTCTTTACAGGGGGGGCCTGGTTCATCCGGCGCCAAAGGTGAAAGTGGTGATCCAGGTCCTCAGGTAAAAAATGAATCTATTTCACTTATTTTATTTTTGACTTAATTTTACCTAGTAGGGTAATTGAAGTATCTGCCATCTGTTTTATTAGTAAAGAAATTACTGACATTACTTTTAAGTTCACATCACCTCCTTTAATTGAAAAATCCCTAGTGGCCAGTTGACTGCCAATAACTTGATTAATTTAAACAATATTAAAAGAAGATAATAAGCTGGGATAGGAAAGTCTTGATAGTAATAGGCTTTAAGAATATTAAATTGGCTTGAGATTGTACAGAGCAGAGAACTACTGCAGTTGTATTTTTTAGTAGCCCTGCCTCAAACCCAGGATATTTTCTGTGGAAAGTGAACCTAGCATATACTTTCAGAAACAATATTTAACATACTTTAAAGAAGATAACTTCAAACCTTTTGTAGAATTGAGGAAATTATGAGTATTGAAAACATCTGAGCTGAAATATCAAGAAAAGATTTTAGATTATATTTACATGATAACAAATTAAAAGTATTATTTTTCCTTTAATGATAATAAGGAAGTAGAAACATTCAATATAAGCACATTAGGAAGGATACTCATTCTGGAAAACAAAAACAAAACATTTTTTAAATGTTTATTTATTTTTGTAGGAGAGAGGGACAGAGTGCGAGTAGGGGAGGTGCAAAAGAGGGAGGCACAGAATCCAAAGCAGGCTCTAGGCTCTGAGCTGTCAGCACAGAGCCTGACAGGGGGCTTGAACTCGCAAACCTCGAGATCATGACCTGAGCTGAAGTCAGATGCTTAACTTACTGGGCCACCCAGGCACCTCCAAACTATATTTATTTTTAAATAAAAATAGTTGTTTCTTTTTTAAACATTTACTTATTTTGGAGAGACACAGAGGAAAAAATTAAAAACAAACCATGAGCAGGGGAGGGGCAGAGAAAGAGGGAGACACAAAATCTGTAGCAGGCTCCAGGCTCTGGGCTCAAACTCATGAACCTTGAGATCATTACCTGAGCTGAAGTAGGTCACTTAACTGAGCCACCCAGGTGCCCAAATGAAAATTCTTCTTGATTTACTCAATAAATGGAAATTCAGATTGGGCTGCAGGAACTCTCAAGTGGCCATCCACTAATTATTTTCCTTCTTTTAAAATTAATTTTATTTTTGGGGGGCACCTGGGTGGCTAATTTGCTTGAGTGTCCGACTTCAGCGCACGTCATGATTTCATAGTTTATGGGTTCAAGCCCCGCGTTGAGCTCTGTGCTGACAGCTCAGAGCTTGCAGCCTACTTTGGACTCTGTGTCTCCATTGCTCTCTGCCCCTCCCCCACATGCGGTCTCTCTCTGTCTCTCAAAAATAAATAAGTGTAAAAAGATAAATAAAAATAATTTTATTTTTAAAATATTACAAGGTGAAAATGAATTTCAACACCAAAATATATTCATTGTAACCACTACCATAATCATCAAGATAGAGAATGGCTCAATAACCTTAATAATTTCTTGGAGCCAACACTTTATGTATGACACATCTTCCTCCTCCACCCCTAATACCTGATAGTCATTGATCTTTTCTTTATTACTACACTTTTATCTTTTCAAGAATACTGTAGGGGCGCCTGGGTGGCTCAGTTGGTTAAGCGTCCGACTTCGGCTCAGGTCATGATCCCAAAGTTCATGGGTTTGAGCCCAGCATCACGTTGGGCTCTGTGCTGACAGCTCAGAGCCTGGAGCCTGCTTTGGATTCTGTGTCTCCCTCTCTCTCTGCCCCTCCCCTACTCATGCTCTTTTCTCTCTGTCTAAATAATAAACATTAAAAATTAAAAAAAAATCAAAAATTAAAAAAAAAGAATATTGTGTAAATGAAATCATGCATTATGTATCCTTTTGAAGACTGGCTTCTTTCATTTACCATGGTGCCTTTGAGATTCATCACAGTTAGTGCATCAGTAGTTCATTTTTTTGTTGCTGAGTAGTATTCCTTTGTATGGACACATTACAGTTTGTTTTGGAATTAGAAAAAAATCAAAGAAAATTGAGAAAAATATTTGGGTGATTAAGAACATGGCAGCCTTCTTTTTCATGCTTGGCTGCATGCATGGCTAATATTGCCTTAGGAGTATGGAGAGCATTGGAACTTAACTGAGAATGCATAAAAATATTGAAAGGTCACTATGTGAAAATCTAGGGAACTTAATCATTTGTAAAATTTATAAATTTTTCATCAAATTTATCCCTTTATAAAATAGTCAAATATGAAAACATTTTACAGTAGTTTTCATGGATTCTATGGCTTTCCTTGACTCAAGTCCAAAGAGATACAATATCAGGTGAAGAAGGATCACTTTCATTAAAAACAAAGGTTTGTCCTGTTAGTATTGCCTTTTGCCTTCCAGCTGAGATACAGGGTAGAGTAATTTCACAGCAGTAATTTTCTCTAAAACCTATGTTCTTTTAAACTCCAATTATTAGACAACCTTAATTTCATATTTCTAAAATCAACATTTTACAGTGATAAGAATTATTTATAATTTCTAATGCGTGTTATATTTGCTACCACACTCATTCTATGCATACTGTCTAAATTAACTTTTAAAAAGATATAATTAAGTAAATACAAAGGCTTATATCATTTTTACACTAGAACTACATTTGATCTATTATTAACTATAATTTTTTTTAAAAACATGTGGATCAAACTCCACATAAGACATTGTTTGTTAACATAACATTAAATTGTACTGCTCTAAGAGAGAATCTTTAACCTGTGATCTGACATGGCATGGTGGCAGGCAATAATTTGCATTAGGGATCACTAAATCATCCTCCAGCATTTTGTAGAAGATTGAAAGAAAGATGTATCAGTTACTATGCTAAGTTGTAGAAGTGCAATGGAGAAAGACAGATTTAGTCTAAACCCACAGCAGTTAACAATTTAATGGGAGATTCAGTTATGAAAACTGGCAATTATAATCCATGTGATAAGCCAAATAAAAGAATAAATACATAGGAGAGAATCTCCAAAAAAATAAAGGGAAAGGGAAAGGAAAAGTGAGTGAAAAGAGAAAGGAGATGGGTAGTTAAGAGTGTTTTCAAAGGAAATGTTAAAAAAAAAAAAAAAACAAGGAATAAATATATTCGAGAATAAAATGAGTAGTTGAGGATTATTTTAGTGTTAAAATATCACTTCCTATTTCTTTTATTTAAATGTAATCAGCTGTTTCTAGAAACTTAACAAAAATGATTCTTCTTGTTGTGAGAAACCTTTTAAAAAATTGTTCTCTTGCCTTCTGATTTATATGAGATTTTACATAAGAAATAATTCTCTTTATGTTAAAGTGATGAAGGTAAAACTAAGAGGATATAAATTTCTAAAACTCTCTCTCTCAATGAGATTCAGTTTATTGATAAAAAATTCCATTAAATGAATAAATGATGATGTTTTGATATAGGGCCCTCGTGGTGTTCAAGGCCCACCTGGTCCAACGGGAAAACCTGGAAAAAGGGTATGACTGGTTTTCATTGTGTATTTTGAAGTATCTGAAATCATCAGTTATCTGTTTTTATTTTTTATTTATTTTTTTATTCTGTGCCAGTAGGAATCCTTTTTGCTTAGTCATGTTCTTGGCATTACCAGGGTCGTCCAGGTGCTGATGGAGGAAGAGGGATGCCTGGAGAACCTGGGGCAAAGGTCAGGAGCTCAGACATTTTTATATTCAGATCGTGTATGTCAGTTCACCTCTGAAAATTTTATATTTTAAAACAGAATTTCTTAATATCAATAAGTATTTCACAATTAAATTATAGTATAGAATTAGATTGGGAATGTGATGATGATGATGATGATGATTTTACAGGGGGATCGAGGATTTGATGGACTTCCAGGTCTGCCAGGTGACAAAGGTCACAGGGTAAGAAATACCATTCTGTTACTTTGCATGCAGGGATAATATAGAAATATTATGAACTATTTTAGAATCAATAGACCTCAAGATATATGAAAAAAGAGGGGGGGAGGCCTGGGTGGCTCAGTTAGTTTAGTGACCGACTTCAGCTCAGGTCATGATCTCGCGGCTTGTGGGTTCGAGCCCCGCGTTGGGCTCTGTGCTGACAGCTCAGAACCTGGAATCTGCTTCAGATTGTGTCTCCCTCTCTCTCTGTCCCTCCCTCACTTATACTCTGCTTCTCTCTGTCTCAATAGTAAATAAACTTAAAAAAATTTTTTAAAGGAATTTAAAAAATAATTTAAATATTTGTAAAGCCAATAATTTAGTAAATTAATGAATCTATTATATATCATAGAATGATAAATAGAATTACACAAATAGAATTATACATGCAATACCAATATGAGTTCTTTAATTAGCTTTAGACATTAATCATGCAAATATAAGTTCTGGCATAATCTTTATGTACATGTATGTGGAAGATATATTTATAAAAAGTCCAGAGTGGAGATTTAATTTTGCCTCTTATTTTTTGATATCACCTTAATTTCCCTCTTATATTTACCTGTGGACATATACTCAATAGAAGCTCTTTAGGCAGTCTGTCACTAATATACTGGACACCGTATTTTGTTATCCTAAGTTAAATGGTCCCCATAGACAGAGACACCACAGGCTATTTCTTGTGATAGTATGAGCTTGTAGCCCAATACAAGAGCTTATAATTTGCAAAAGCTAAATAAACCGCCATGCTGAACAGGACTGTAGGGGATATTTTTAGTGAGAAATTAAGCAAAGAGGCAGTCTCTCAGACAAAGAACAGCCTCAGACCTTCACATTTTACTTCTCCAGAAGTTAAGAATGAAGATAAGACAACTTTTATGTAAATTAGAGAATATGAAAAGAAAAGAAAGAAAAAGAAAAGAGAACAAGAACACTATGGATGCCTAGCAAGATATTTAGTGTATACCTACCATATGCCACAAGGAGTATATAGTATTCTTTTTTTAAAAATCCAAAGTTTCTTTAATCTGGAGTTGTGCTGATTTGTTATAAATGATTTTAAAAGCAGAAAAATTTAAATTAAATTAAAATAAAGTGTATCTCTGTTTAAAAGAATCTTCAGCAAAATAATTTTCTAAATGTTTTAGTTTGTAATAATTATGTTAGGTGTTTTATTTGAACCTTTTTGCTTTTAAAATTGAAGGAACTTATTTTCTAGCATAGTAATATATGAAATCAGTTAATGTAAAATATGATTTATCTTTGCAGTGTTCTGAGGAGGACATCTAAGAAAGCCTAAGTTTTCCCACCAAATGGTCTGTTATATTCAGCAGGATAGCTATAGTGTAGACCTCTGAATATTCTGCTTTATTTCATTTCCTAATCATATTTATATTTGTTTAACAGGGTGAACGGGGTCCCCAGGGTCCTCCTGGTCCCCCTGGAGAAGATGGAATGAGGGTATATTAAACTTCATTTCTTTTAAGAAATATTTAAAATGGAAACATAAGAGAACAAAGTCTCATTGAATTGACAATTGTCTAATTGCATTTCCCTACCATTCATTTTTTCAATGACAGGGAGAAGATGGAGAAATCGGACCAAGGGGTCTTCCAGGTGAAGCTGTAAGCAACTTTATTTCTTTTAAAATAATACCCTGTTTTGGAAGAATAGTGACTGGTGACACACATAAAGTCACTAATAAACTCGGGTGATTATAGCAGTCTTACCTACACTAACCAGGTAGTTGTTACAGGAAAACCTTTTAAAAGAAGGGCTCATAGAGTTCTAAGTTATAGAGAAAATCAGAGGAAAGATAATAACATCTTTTCAGCCAAGGGACTTACTAGTTTTTATTGCTTTTTAAAAAATTTTTTATATCATCAATAGCTCCAGAAACTATATATTTAAGATAAATGGATCTCATAAGCAGAAGAAACAAAAAATACGGGTTTAGTACGTATCATATATAAGGATAAAATGTGCTAAATTATATTATTTTTTTCCACCAAATTATATAAATGAGGAAACTGACCTGGAAAAGTTTACCCAAAACTAGTTAATCAAAACACCAGACTAGAACTCAGGCCTCTTAATTTCAGTCCTAGCTTGCCACATTATAGAGACTGTCAGTTCAAAGGCATAATAACTCAAGGGAATATGAGAGGCGATAAATTACTGATTTATCTAAAGAAAGAAAAAAAAGATGGAGTAGATAGAGGAGAAGAAAAAAAGAAAAGAAGATATCGATTAGGTTTAAATAATAATAATTTTTAAAAAATCTTATTTTAGGAAAATGGCTTCTATAATCTGTATGTATAGTTATTCAGCTGTCTGATTTTTCCCTTTGTGAATATTCTCTCAAGAAGGAATTTACCTAAATATGCAATGAGTGAAAATCAGGATTTTTCTTTTTGTATGTTCTATTTGATTGAATAATAAGACTTAGTAAGATTGAGGATTGCCATTCAAAACAGAAAATGTAACCTAAAATATTAAACTATTTTTTATTTAAAACTTTCCCAACTGATTTGTATGTAATTTTATAGAATCAAAGATATATAGTTTATGTGCTAAAACTCCTTGTTACCCATTCTGGCTTTTCAATCAGTATAAACATGAAGTATTTGTTTTACATAAAAATGGTATTTTAAATACCACTTACTATGTGGTAAGAAAAGATGTATAGATATTTTTACTCCAGACATTGCTTGCATTAAAACTTTTTTGGAGATGGAAGTGTACTTTGAGCATATTTCTTATGAGGATGTGCTTTTTTTTTTTTTTTCCTTCTAGGGTCCACGAGGTTTGCTGGGACCAAGGGGGACTCCAGGACCTACAGGGCAGCCTGTATGTATTACTGGAAATATTCAGAATTTTCTAGGAAAAGCTTGCTTTCAGACTCTTTAAAGCTTTCAGTAGACAGCTACGTATTTACTGCCTTTTTGTGTTCTGAGACCTAATGATGCTGCCTATTGGTTACACTCATCATTCTCCACTCTACCCCTTTTTTTTTCTCTTTTTGTTTATCTAATTTATTGTTTAATGTCAAATTTCCAACACACAGTGCAAAGTGCTTCTAGGTTGTCTCTAATGTGGACACAGAATGGAGAGTATAGACCTTGCCTTTTATCTTATCTCCTCCAAGTTCTAAAATGATGTTTAGTCACTTTAGGCTGGTGGGTGCCATGCTATTAGGTTAGCCTTTTGGATTTTCTGTTGTAGCATTTAAACTTAGAAACACCTACATATATTATATATGTACACACACACACATATATATTTTTCTTTATTGAAGGGTATTGCAGGTGTGGATGGCCCACCAGGACCAAAAGGAAATATGGTATGTAGATAACATCTGTAAAATAACTTATTTCTGCATCTAGGTTCTAACAAACCACTTTTGTTGCTAAGTCTACAATAAAAATTTCTTACAACAATTTTGCTAAGTCAATCAAGTTCTGCTAGCATTAATATTTGCCAAGATTTTACAGAGTCTCCATAGGGAAAACTGATTTAGGGACTGATTTTCAATTGAGAAGGAAATAAAAAACTATGAGAAATAGCTTTATTAAAGACTCTTTATATTTTCCTGTGGCAGGGTCCCCAAGGGGAGCCTGGACCTCCAGGTCAGCAAGGGAATCCAGGACCTCAGGTAAGTCCTGAGCTGCTGCAGCTCCTTTGAGATAATGGGGTAAGATAGTATCTTTTCGTGAGAAAACTGACAGCCTCAAAATTTTCTATGCAAGGCTGAAAACGTTTACAATGTGAAAGTAGGAAGGTGATTCTTTTTTCCCTTTTAAAAGAAAGTAAGCAAATTTGCAGAGGTCCCTTTTTTCCAAGAATAAAATGAGTCACTCGGTGTCCATGGAATGTCAGGACAAAAGCCACACCTGCAGAAAGGGTCTGAATCGGATCACGTTACAGTCACGCTGTCAAAAGAGTAGCTTGTGTAAATGCCTCGTAGTGTTCCAAAACTTTCTGGGAAATGTGGGGAATGTACGCAGATTCTCGTAACTCATTGCATGTGAAATAGAAGGTTATTTTACTTTTTAAAAAATTCATTCCTATGAAGTGATTCCTGACATATGAAATAAATTCTTTTAAAATAGGGTCTTCCTGGTCCACAAGGTCCAATTGGTCCTCCTGGTGAAAAAGTAAGTTACTCTGCTGTTCTAGTAATGTCTGGTGACCAATTTCAGGTTGTCAATCTTAGGCAGATCCAATGCCTTGCCTTCTGTTTTTGACAAGATGTAGAGATGGCTCAGCACATAAGGAAATAATCCAGAGTGAAACCTTGAGGGTACAGTGTGAGGGGAAGCCATTCATACATCTCTGAAGTATAAATGATAAAATTTCACACATTTCCATTTGGATAGCTTCCAAATGTGATATTCTCAGCTATATTAATTTTACAAATGTGCTGATATGAATGAATGCTTTTTCTTCCTTTTGGTTCTCCTTTTTTCCTCATTATTTTAAAAAATGTCATTAGATTTGCAGTGACATAGGGATTTTTTACCAAGATCTGATTAAGGGTAAATGATGAAGTTATGAGTCCCACCATTTTTCATGTATAAATGGCAAAGGATGTTCTTGTTAATAACTCAATGTCTGGATCAAAACAAGAATAAAACATTAATTAAAGCGATGATTTTCTCTCTGATTTCTTCTGCCACATTCCTTAAGTAATATTTCCTGTCCCCTAAAGTTATAGTACAGTGTTGACAGGTTCTTTTTAATATCTTTTCCCTTTCCCTTTGTTACTTTCTGTGAATATTATTATTTAAAAAAATAAACAGCCTTATAGGGTGTGATTTCATACCATAAAGTTTCACTCATTTTAAGTGTACTGGCCAATAATTTTCAGTAAATGTATAGAGTTGTGCCACAATCACATTTTTAGACAATTTATACCACCCCAGAAAGAAACTTTATGTCAATTTGCACTCATGCTCTACCCACATACTTAGACAACTACTAATCTGTTTTCTGTCTCTATAGATTTGTCTTTACTAGACACTTAATATGAATGACATTCATGAATGAATTTATGATGTAAATTTAATCTTTAATCATAAAAATAAATATATGACCTTGTGTCTGATTTCTTTTATTTGGCTTAAAGTTTTTGAGGCTTATTATGTTGCAGCATACATCTTTTTGGGGTTTTTTTTGCTGTTTTTTAATTGCCAAATGCCTTCCATTAATGGAATATACCCCATTTCGTTTACTTGTTGAGCAGCTAATGGACTTACAAGTTTGCACTTTTTAGCTGCTATGAATAGTGCTGCTATGAATATTTGCATATAGGACACTGTGTGGACAAATTTGGTATCTTTTGGGTAGATACATAGAAGTGGAATTGCTGAGTTATATGGTAAATGAAATGCTTAACATTTGAAAAAACTTCCAAACTGTTGCACTATTATTTCCTTCCCATCAGCAATATATGAAGATTCTAGTTTCCTTAGATATTCCTGAATGTTGGGTTTTCTTTTTGATTATGATCCTTCTTCTTGGAGTGAAATGTTATCATATCGTGCCATCAATTTCCATTCCCCTAATCACTAGTGGTGTTGAGCATCTTTTCATGTACTTATTGGCCCCTTCTCTATTTTCTTTGGTAAAATATCTATTCACATAGTTTGGTAATATTCTAATGGAGTTATTTATTCTATTATTATGTTGTAAGAATTAACATCAAATTTAAATTGTCTTTCAAGTACTTTTTCCTGTGGATATTTTCTGTATGGCACAGTATTAGAGATCTTTTGGAAACTGTCCTATCTATTTAAGACATAAAGTACCAAAGGTGATTTCACATCTGTACTCTAAGACTTTTCTTTTTTCTTTAATGCTTTTTGTTTTGTTTTGTATTCTGTTTTATTTTTTGAGAGAGAGGGAATGTGTGCATGCAAGTGGGGGATCTACTGATAAGAATAATTAATGGAATAGTTCTGCATTTGTACTCTACATCTTATTTTGAAGAAATAGGACCATTGTCTTGAGATCAAAAGATAATACACGTGACAGACAAAATAATGCCTTTAAAAATATGGTGTTTTACAATGATTGCTTGACTTAAAATGACTTTCAGAGTGGTAAAGGGGATTGAAACATTTAAATCTTTTAAATGAGATCTGGTTAACCTTAGTTATAAAATATAAATTGTTCAATGTAAAGTATATCTTCAATATTTTGTTGTTCTATTGTGATTTAAGTCACATCTTTTGTAACACCCTATACTATCAATTTATATAAATATAATGCTTTTCCTAAATACTCTCTGGGAATGAAAAAATGCTAAATTGTGTCCACTATCTAGGCTTGCTTATGTATTTTTTCCCTTTCAATTTTTTCTAACTTCTGGATAATAACTTGATCAGTAAGCAATACTTGTTTAGGCTCTGCAGACTTGCTACGTTAATTATTCTGAGCAGAATGCCCATGTTCCTAATACAAGAGAGTTTATTTTTTGCAATAGTGATTCTTACTATGTTCCAACTGTAGTAATGTCATGTTAAAAGAGATTTGAAACCCATTGTGGTCAAATGGAAATTAGAATAATATGTTGAATAGATAGTTATTTAGTTTTTATTTGTTAGTTGCATATTAGGTTATGTTCTTTGACATCAAAATACTAGATTTGTTTTTCTTTGTGTCCTATGAATAAACGTCACAATATAATAAATTTCTTAACATATTTTAAATGTTATGTTTCATAAATAGTACAGTGTAATTATTTGAATTAGCACTTATTAGTATCTATGATAGAAATGTGCAGTGATTATTTTTCAGTGATATGAATTGATATATATCTGATCTATATTGCTTTTTTTTTAATCTCTGAGTTCTAGTTTACTGTGGTATGCAAAATCAAATTTCGTCATTAAAAAAGATACATTTGGGACCACTAAGCAGGCCAAAACTAGCATGTTTTTGACATATGTCAAATTTGGTTTTCATTTATATCTATCATTTTCCACATATGTTTAAAAGTTATTTAAATGTTTGTTGATTATAGATAAAAGCCAGTGACTCAAGTTAAGAATTTCATTAATAGTATATTCCTGCATAAAAGTCAGAGTTTTCATTATTCTAGTTTAAAAAAGAACCTGCTCTTTCTGGTTTGATTAGGGACCCCAAGGAAGACCAGGACTTGCAGGACTTCCTGGTGCTGATGGGCCTCCTGTAAGTGGTGATTACTTGTCGTTAACATTTCTACATATTATCTTCCAAAACAGACTTTACATGTGTTTTAGAAGTGATTTTCTGAAGCTAATAATAAAAACGAATTGAGCCAGTAATTAATCATTGATCCTTCTCAAATACCGTCACATCGTGTTACTTCCATATTGCAGAATCTTTGATGATCATGCAGTGGTTCTTGGATAAACTCACTCTGGTGCTCTGGTGCCAGATTCTCAGATTTGCTGGCTTCCTCATGCACCATTAGTTCCAGGCGCACAGATCCACTCACTTTTCTCATAGCACTTCTCAGATCGTCTTTATTTTTATACCTTTCCTGAGGCTTTTTGTTTTCTTTTTCATAGAGCTTTTCCATTCTCTCTTCTTTTTCAAAATACATCTATCTTGAAGGTCCAAGGGGTAACTTCTCACCATTTGTAAATATCTCCAACACCTTCCATGAAAATTCCTCAGCCTCCAGGGATTTCTTCCTTCTAGAAATATAGCAATGTTTACTGTATCCCAAATGCAATAATAAATAATGTAATTATATTATCTCTATAGTTGTTATACATAAAAATTAGTTACTTCTTCTTTTGTTCTCTTCAAACTACGTAGATTTTTGAGCTAGAATATAAAATTTTTATTGGGTACAATTGTGATGGACTCACACATTTTTGTTTACTGAATCCTGAGGATTTTATTACTAACACTGTTCGTCCTTACGGCCTGGCTGTGTTTTCAGGTGTCCCATTCATAGGCCTTAGCTGCCTCTTGAGATGCATAGTGCATTATTTGATCAATATGCAAAATAGAAATCAGATTAAAATATCTTTATATAAGAACTGTTATTGATACCAGAGTTGCATTGTTAATGAATATCTGTATTGTTTTATGTACTTTTCCTAAACTCTCAAATACATTATGTAATTGGTGAAACTTTCATCCATACAATTTAAGCTTATGTTTCCTTCCAAATGCTATAGTTTGTTATGCTATTTAGGGCCATATGCACTGTTGCAAAATGTTCAGTATCTTTTGAAACCATAGATTTGAAAAAAAGGAACAATTTAATAATATTATAAACTACCATTAATATTGTGTCTTACCAGTATACGTTTTTGCTAAATATAGGGTCATCCTGGAAAAGAAGGCCAGTCTGGAGAAAAAGGTGCTCTGGTATGTTACAAAGTATATATGTAGAATCCTGTGACCTTATGTCTAAGAGAAAATGCTTTACTTTGGTCATCTTTATTATATACATACATATGTAGTTTTATAGTTATATACATAGTTATATTCTAGTTATATATAGTCTTATATATATAGTTATATATATATATATTCTAATGACCACTTAGGGATAGGAATATTAGATGTAAGTACATGAAAATAGTTTGTTTCTCTCTTTAAATATGTCTTTACTCTCTAAAGATTTCTTTTGCTGTCATTTAAATACAAGTAATGCTCTGGTAGTTATTTTTATCCAAGGCTTAAAAAAACAGATGTTGTCTTAGATGGATAACTTCTAGTTTTGTTATAGTAATTTTATAAGTTAGAGTATATTCTCTACTTTAAATAAATATTCAAATCCAGATTCTGCAAAGCTAGTATATGTGGAATGAATGGCCATAAATGATTATAATAAAATTAGATACAACTTACTAAATATCATTAAACTATTTATGTCATTTCAATTACACATTATTACTCTCTGGTATCTTTTAAACAGGGGAGATTTAATTATAAGAGTAATAATTATCAAAATATCTAAATTATTAGAATAAGAGCTTATTTATTATTTTATTTTGGATTACAAGGGAAGGGGGTAGGATCAGTTTGGTAGTTTTAGATTTTTATTAAAATAGCATTAGAAGACAGCATTACTATAGAAATTTTTTATTATTTTTAAATTGTTGTCTTTAGGTAAGGTAATTAAGTGAAGTCAGCTGTGCAAAATATAAAATTTTGATCATCTTCTTGATAATGTTTATTTTATTTTTGCATACATGTATAATATAATAAATTTGGAGTAATAGGGCTAATCACATGGTTTATCATATCTGACTTCAGAAACAAATGATAAACATTAAATAATCTTTACCAGTAATAGAAAATATCATTTTATTGTAGATTATTTGGTAAAATTACATTGTGTGGATGAGTAGCACTTTCAACATATTATATGTTTAAATATCAATGGGTCTTTTTCAGGGTCCTCCTGGTCCCCAGGGTCCTATTGGTTACCCTGGTCCCCGAGGAGTAAAGGTAAATGTTATTTTTTTTTCACACCATTTAATTTCAGTGCAAAATATTACAATCATTACAATTATTCATCCTTCTAATTGATTCTATAGGGAGCAGATGGTGTCAGAGGCCTCAAGGGTTCTAAAGGTGAAAAGGTAAGATAGAATTTATTTAGGTGATTTTAATTGCTATATATCTATTAGAACAAAAATCTAAATGTTTTCAACAGATATTTCATTTCCCAATACATTAAGTAACTACTTGATAGCAGACACTTGTACTGTGTATCCTGGAAACTTTTTTGAAAAAATATTATATACCCTGGGATGAAGACTAAATTATAGAACAGAAGCAAATATATGCCATAAACAGAATTATTCCTGTATCCCTTTTTTCTTAATATGTGTTTACCTTTTATAAATCATAGAGTTGCCTTATGCATAAATTAGCTACAGGGCTTGTACATATCCAGTTATATGCATAACAGAGGAATGTGTATTCCCTTCTTTCTTTACTGAAATCCCCAAAATTAAGCTGAAATGCAGTTCAAATTATGAAAGATAGAAGTACCCTAAATCAACTGAGGGAAGAGGAAATATTATATATTACACTGTATGCAAAACAAAAATATTTATGAGAGGAAATAAAGATTAAAACTGGGCAGAGGTGAATGAAAGAATGTGAAATCTTTCATAGAGCATTTGTAGTTTAATTGTCCTTGGAAAAAGAAACTGAATTTGAGATTTTTCTTTTTTAAATAAATGTTTACTATAAGTGTAGAGCCCCCAAATCCTTCAGTGACAAAGTAAAATGGCAGGGGCACCTGGGTGGCTCAGTTGCTTGAACGCCTGACTCTTGATTTCAGCTCAGGTCATGACCTCACGGTTCGTGGGGTTGAGCCCTGCATCGGGCTCTGTGCTGACAGCTCGGAACCTGGCTTCTGTTTCAGATTCTGTGTCTCCCTCTCTCTCTGCCCTTCCCTTACCCTCTCTCTCTCAAAATAAACAAATGTTAAATAAATATAAAATAGCATTACTCACAGGCAGTATTATTAATTGTTAATACAATATTGTATTTAAAAAATAGAGTTTAGGATAAAATGTTTATAGTTTTGTGGAGAAATTGGGGAATATAAATTTTGATTTTAATGGTAATTTAATTCCTATATTTATAATGTTATTAAAAACACCAAGAAAAAGCACCTCGTGTGAATTTGATATCAATAAGGAACGGATATAAAAAGGACTTAACAGATGGGCCTATTATAGCCATTATAATTTTTTTCTGAAAAAATAAAAAGTAATATACTGAAGCGTTGTTAAGTTATGCAACTATATTCAGTTCTGCTGTATAAAAATTATTATGCATTTGAAATGAACTCAGCTACTTTGAAGAAAAACCCAGTTCATTCTGATCATCACAGATAAACTTCAGGATAGTGTATGTCCTGTTGAGTTGGTAGCTGAGCACAAAGATTGATCAGACAGGGTTGAATTTCTAATTATTTGGAGATGGCCTGTACAAAAAAAATTATATTTATAATTATGTAGATACACACATATGAGTATTTTCTCTGTTTGGAATTTTTCTTGTTAAGACATTTAACAGTTAATTAAAATTTTTCTCTGCAATAAGTGCCTTCCAAAGAGTTTAGGAAAGAGTGTTTAAAGGAAAGGTTAATTGGGATGGGAAAGTTGTCCACTTGCTGGAAAAGAGGCAGTGATAAAATAACAGAGGCACGTAAGAACATAGATGATAAGATACCTGTGAAGAGAAACTCACACAGAAAAATAATGTATGCTGCTTATATGTAAAAAAACAATTAGAGATTATTGGTTGTTTTGAATGGTGTGTGATCTCAGAAACAACAAGTAGATATAGAGAAAAAGAATTACAAATTTTAAAAAATTTAAATGTTTATTGTTTAAGGTTTTTAATGTTTATTTTTGAGAGAAAGACAGGGCATGAGTGGGGGAGGGGCAAAGAGAGAGGGGGGCCACAAAATCTGAAGCAGGTTCCAGGCCCTGAGCTGTCAGCACAGAGCCATACACAGGCTATAAAAATTTGAGTTCCAATTCTAATTCTCAGACTAGGTAGACTGGTAAACTGAGGCAGATTATCTAATTTACTTGAGCCTCATTTTGTCTGTAAAATGAGGACATTGTCCTAAAAAAATTGCTAAGGTGTTTTTCAGCAATACATTTTTATATCTTTTACTTTTTTTAAACCTGTTATTTTATCAAATCTAGTAATGTATCACTTACCTAGATTAGATAAACTTTACATAAAAGTTAATGGAAACTTTTCTCTAATATATATTCTTATTTTCAAACTCTGTGAAGAATAATTAAATCTTAGTGATTTTTAATGTCTATTATTTTTGTTTTTTTGAAAATGTATTATAATTGACCATTTCTCTCAAAAGAGATAAAACATTAATTGTTAACTAAGGTGAAAGAGCAAGTTAGTACTCTAATATTAGACTTCATTGTGCCACAGATGTGTTCCTTAGACCTTAAGCAACATAACCCATAACGGCATATGTGAATTTCTTGTTTACACATCCTCTAAAACTGTTTCCTTTTTTCTTTCTGAAGATTAATTCAGATCTGATAGTTTTAGGACTGGAAATATTAGTAACTTGATAGAGTCACTTGTTTTTAAAAAATTGCCACTTAAATAAGGATATATCTAATAATTTAAGTCATAATTTATTTCTTATTTGGTTTTCTAATTTATTTTCTAATTGTGAGTGTATTGAAAACAAAGATGTGCGAGAAGTAGCTTATAGCTATACTATAGCTTCTACTATGTTCTCTCCTAAAATAAAAATTTCTGCCTGGAAAAATCGTAAAATCTGTTATTGATTTTTTGACTTAGATTTCAGTGTTCTTTAAACTAAATTTGGCAACTGTGTAATTACCTTTCTCTCTAGAGAGAAGGTAACGAAGACAATAGTCAATAGGAAGTTAAATGGTCATTTTCAGCTTTTAAGTCTCTATTATTGCCCAATTGCCTTCAGTACAGAAATAATCCTACTTACACGGCCACTTTATAGCCAGACTATTGAAAACATCATGCTTTTGTCTTAAAGGAAACTTCTAAACCTGTCAGAATTTTTAGGTTTAGGTAAGATACCAGATTGGATCCCCTTTCCAGGTTTAAATCTCATATCCATAATTACCTGATATGTTCTGGATCTTAACATACCTTGCTAAACACACACTGAGGCATGTTCACTTAGTAAATGCCCATTTAGTAAATGTTTATAGAATACTATGGTTATTGAGGATCAGAAATGTATTAGGCACTGGAGGTACAGAGGCTAATTAGGCATAAGTCTTGTTTTCTACCATTTAATAAAAGAAATAACTCTAATCTACTAAATGCAGCATGGCATGTTTTTGTAATAATAAGTGTTTAGTGGGAGCACACAAGTCAGGTCAATTTCAAGGTTGGGGGAAAGACTTAGGTCATAAAAAACTTCATGGCAGAATTATGAACTGAGTCTTGAAAGAAGAGTAAAGGTAGGAAAGAAGGAAAACGGTTTGTGGTGTGTGTATGACAATGGCAACCAATGGAAATATAGATAATTAATTTTTTCTGGAACTCAATTTCAGGGTGTTGGGTAGGGGATGGGGGGGATTCAAGATCTAAGATAAGACTGCCAAACTGAACAAGCAGGGGCTGGATCATGGTCAGAAGGGGAGAGGGGTCAGCTTATATTCATGATTAACAACTTGGAACCATTGAGCTGTTTTAAAGTAAAAATTATGTGATCAGTGTTGTTTTTTATAGAGGTCATTTGGCAGCAGAATGTGGAAGTATATGTGCCAATCTTCCTAGCTCTGTTCTCGTGCTCTACCTGAAATGTCTTCTCCTGAAACTCCTCAAGTCATAGCCATTCTCTAACTCCTAATTAAGATACCAACTCCCCCATCAAACCTTCTTCAGTTAACTTCTTGCCTCACTACACCAACACCAGAACCATCATCGTCTGCATGTCTTTATCGTCTGATACTCCATTTGTATCAAAGTTAATGCAGATGTTCTACCTTAGGTTTTACTGTTAAAACAAAAATCTCAAAATACTCCATACATAGTACTCAGAACAGAGTAATGCTCAATTAATGTTATTGAAAAATTGAATGATTATTCCTTAGGAATTTAAATTGTTTCTTGAAATTAAGAGACAGTACATTTGTTCATGAAGCTTACTTTTAGTTATTAATTATTTTTAAATTTTTTGAGGAGGTGATGAGGAGAGGGAGAGAGAAAATCTTAAGTAGGATCCATACCCAGTGCAGAGCGAATGTGGGGCTCAATTTCACCATGAGATCAAGACCTGAGCCAAAATCAAGACTGGGATGCTTAACAGACCTGAGCTACCCAGGCACCCCTATGAAGCTTGCTTTTGAAAGTCTAAAATTCGCTAAGAATGGTATGAAATATTTCTGCTCTCTTTATTAAAGGAAGCCCAGTTTTCAGTATTACTGATCTGATATGATAATGAACATTCTCTATTGACATGTGAAGAAGAATACTTGTTTGCTTATTTTTCATCTGGAAAGAGATTATAATATAGAACAAAAGTTGAGCTAGAAGGCATTTATCTAAGGCACATGATATAAAATACATGCTATAACATTCTTTGATATGAATTAGTATAAAATTAAGGGTAAAACATTTTGTTTGGTAGTCAGAAATCCTTGTATTTCACAGTTAAAATGATAATTATTTAAATATTTACTTTTTATGTGTTCAAATGGCATAGAGTACATGTTATTATAAGAGAATGGTTATATCCCCATGAGACAGAGAAGATTTCATTGACATAATATAGAAAAATTTCCTGGAGTATACTTTTGCCAATAATGAAAGAAAAAAAAGGAGAGGATATAGGCATTAAAGATTAGAAGAGGGAAAAGGAGGTTTCACAGCTAGGATTCACATTTCCCAAAACAATTTTCCCTAAATTATCAGTGTTCCTATTTTATACAGCCTTATTTTAGATTCATTTAAACAAATCATTAAACACACTGTTTTTATTACTTTTATTTTTTAGGGTGAAGATGGTTTTCCAGGATTTAAAGGTGACATGGGTCTTAAAGGTGACAGGGTAAGTAAGAGGAAAATTCATACTAGAACAAACATTTGTATGTATGTGTATATGTGAGCAAGTATGTGTATATATTCTTGTCTTTACATATGGAAAGCACAGAATAAATAAAAATGTTCATACTATCTGAAACTTTGCTCATTTTGATTTTGTATGAAGACTAGACATGTTAATTTTTGTGGAGATAATAAAGTCTTTCAGGTATTATATTAAATTTCCATATGTTCTGTAGCCTGTATGTGTGTGTATGTGTATGTATTTTAAGTAGTATTGTTTATAGAGCATTTCTTAATTGAGGATCAGAGTGTTTGGAGAGCACCTGGGTGGCTCAGTAGAATAAATGTCTGACTCTGGATTTGGCTCGGGTCATGATGTCACAGTTTGTGGGTTCGAGCCCTGAATTGGGGTCTGTGCTGACAGTGCAGGGCCTGCTTGGGGTTCTTGCTCTCCTTCTCTCTCTGCCTCTCTGTCTCTTAAAATAAATAAATAAAGAGTGAAAAAAAGCAGTGGTTTGATAGGTTACTTCTAAATTTTTTAGTGAGCTATTGCTTGGAAACCTTGTATCTGCAACTTTCTTGAACTTCCGTTACTAGTGATCTTGAAATTTTTAGCATAAAAGTGGTATGCTTTTTTATGGTAATGAATGTCTGGAATATGAGGTACCCAAAGTAAACTAAACTAAATGTTTTATTGGGAAGATTTATTTTATCTAACACCATAATACCTAATATATCTAAGCAAAGAAGCATACTGCAGAATTTTTTTGTTTCCCTAAAATGTACATAATGCTTGTTTCCAGAATGAGGGCAATAACTTATACATTTCAGTCCCTAAAACTATAAATGTGAAAACCAAGTCTAAAATGGAGGCATTTTTCCTGTGTTCCAAACACTGATTTCCAAAATTGCTATTGTCAGAGAGGAAAATTACTTTTTCCTACTAACCTGCTAGGTTCTCAGGCTGGGGCCATGTAAAATTAGGTTGACAAAAGACAAATTAACAAAAGGAAAACAAGTTTTCTAGCATGTGCCCAGGTTTACACATGGGGCCACTCCATGGTAATTAACTCAAAGGGTGGTTAGAATTTGTGCTTATATGGCATTTTAGCAAAGGAACAGTAAGTTTTTAGAGAGATGACAAGGAAAAGGACTTTGAGGGTCTAGGGCTGCAGACTGTGGGAAGGCAGATACGTTGGAAACTAATGGTAGATAAAGGCTAGTTAATGAAATTTGTTGTCTAGATTCCACTGATGTGCTTTTGGCTTCAGACTGAGGGTCTAGCTGTCTCTAGTGATGAAATCTGTCTTGCCTTGTAGACGGGAGGGAGGGCACCTTCGGAAATTTCTCTCTTGCTCTTAGCTTCTCCTGCATCTGCTTCTTCTCAGTTTCTCTTACTTCAAAATAATCTTCACACCAAAGTGGCATATTTGGGGGTTGATTATTCTGCTACCCTATACCATCTCACTCTGGGTCTTATTTTTTTCCTTCTCCCTGCAACACAGATGTATTAAAATTACTTTAATATTAAAGTTGGTAGCATCGGGCTTCTTTAGGCTTTCAAATGTCAAACTATATCCCGCTGTCTGTTTACTAAAGGTTGATGAAGTCAAACATTTTCAAGCCTCTCTGTCATAAATTAAACATGAGGAAACAAATGAAGAGCTGAAGAATATGACTTTCTGATAGACTGTAATCTCTGTTATTCAATCTTCAATATATTTTAAATTATAAGAATGTTGTCTCTCTGTGTTTTAGGGAGAAGTTGGTCAAGTAGGTCCAAGAGGAGAAGATGGCCCTGAAGGACCTAAGGGTCGAGCAGGTCCAACTGGAGACCCAGGTCCTTCTGGTCAAGCAGGAGAAAAGGTCAGTGAACAACTTTAAATTCACAGGTGCTCTTGCAATGATGTTTCATTGTCATTTAAATTTTTTTAATCATCTATGTCAGAAAATTAGAGGATTCTATTACATTTCAAGCATATCCATATACTATTAGGAGTACAACCAGGAGAGGGGTACACTGATCCTTTTTCACTCTCCCTTGTCCCCTATCCCCTTTGCTCCCCTTGACCATGCAGAGTTAGCAGTTTTTCAAGCTCTTGCACATTTGTTAGGGGTTAAGAATTTGAGTGTGATTGGGCACCTGGGTGGTTGAGTCGATTAAGCATCAGACTCTTGGTTTTGGCTCAGGTCATGATCTCACAGTTCATGAGTTTGAGTCCCATGTCGCTTTGGGATTCTCTCTCTCTCTCTCTCTCTCTCTCTCTGTCTCTCTCTCTGTCTCTGTCTCTCTCTCTCTCTCTCCTCTCTCTCTCCCTCTCTCTCCCTCTCCCTCTCTCTCCCTCCACCATCCCCCCTCTCTCTTCCTTTCTCCCTCTCTCTCTCCCCTCCCCAGACCCTTTCCCTACTCATATACTTACTCTCTCTGAAAATAAATCGAATTAAACTTAAAAAATAGTTTAAAAAAGAACTTGCATGTGGTTAACAATGGATCAAAGAATTGGTGAAAGATGTTCTACTCATTGTTTTGGAAGAAGTAGAATCATCTTTGATCCTCAAGCCAAAATGTATACTTTCTATTTTTTCACATGAACATGCATTTTACAGGCAAGTGTTTTAAAGAATACTGATGTTCAACTCAACTTCAAGAGATTTTGATTTTAGTCTAGTGTTAACTCAGACATCACTATGTTTTAAAATATTCCCATAAGTGTAATATTCCTTGGTTTAAGAGCCACCATGCTGTATGTATTATGTCAAAAAAATGTTTTCAACCATTGCATTTAAATTCACATGCAATCTTAGACAACATTAAAATTACGCCATCACAGAATAGTGATATGATGAACACCTCATAATGTAATTGTGAAGTTAAACTAAGAAAGAAGTAGAAATGTTTATGACAAGTGGTATCCTTTTTCAACGCTAAAGGAAAATATAAATAATAATTATTTCTTGGTGGTAAAACTCAGATGATTTCCTTCCTTTTAATATGTATACCTGCTTTCCAAATTTTCTATATTGAATATGCCAGTATTCTTCTATAAAATATGAAAATTCCATGCTGTTTAAGAAAATTTAATTTCCCTCCTTGCCATCCTGACCCAGAAGAAAAATCTACAAGGTTTATACAGCCACCGTGGCTGGATAAGTGAGAAGACATTCCCTCATGTCATGATGAATCATCTGAGACAGTAGTTCTCCAGTTTCACCCTCGCAGTTGTCATTTGTGAACTGATGAATAATGTCACTGTGTTTAGGCAGGGAAGGAAAGGATGAGGGACGGCAAAGTCTTCCAAGGCGCTATGAGCCTTCCACTTAGAGTACTCACTTGCCAGTAGTTTTGGGCTATTATGGGAGCCTCCTCTCATCCTTGCTCTACTTTATTCATGTGGATAAATCACACCAGCATCTTCTCAGAGGCTCCAGGACTTCTACCCTGCAATTCTTCATCTTTAACATTTCATTAGCATTTCCCCTATTTTGAAGTTGCCCATCACCACATTGAAATGGCAAACAACATTTCTGTCTGGATTTATTTTGAAATGACTCTAAAGTGAGTACAAGTCTATATTATAATACAGTAATTAACATGACACAAAGACTTTGTGATCATAATTAGAGAATTTCATTAACTTTGAAATCCGTTGCATAAAGCAGATATGATAACTTAATGCATCCGAAGGGACATCATTATAAGCATGCTTCTTAGGGCTCGTTTGCATATTTCCCATCTGAAGACTGCTTACCTATGCAGTGTTGATCTTGAATCAGACAGCTCTTTAGTTCAGTCTGTAATAACAAGGTCATAAACTATATTCATATTTTCTTACCTTGATTCATCCAGTAAAATATTTATTATGGTTCATAAAGTTGCTGTTCCTCTCTTACTGTTACATGTAGTAACATGTATTTGAATTTGTTTTTGTTTCTATTCTTATTTTATTTAAATGTACATGGGAAACAATGATACTATGTGGTTCCTAATGTTTTAAGACTTTGATAAATAGCATTATATATATATATGGCATGTGCTTTTATAAAATCTTAAGGAAAATAGTCACAGTAAAATTCCACAAACATTTTATTCAGTTCACTTAATTTAATTTAATTTTTTCTTCACCTGTATTTTTAAGTTAATGCTTTGTCCAAGGTGCAATTTTGTTACTATAGCACTTTAAACTTCTTGGTATTTGTTACACATCTTTGGACTTGGCTGCAATATTCCACTTTAGCACTTTTTGAAAAGTAATCTCATTGCACTGGAACACAATTGTTGCACATTTAAGGTCCCATCTGAACAAAAATCATCATTACTTAGCTATAGTTCTGAACATTTGATGTGTCTGTTAACCCAGATTTTCCAGATGTTTGAAAAAAAGAACCTTGGCCCAAAAATTAGGTCAGAATTTCTTGTTCAGTTCTTTAAACTACTTCAATGAGAAATAGTAAAATAACTCATGATTCCTTACTTTATATTTATAGTGAGAAATGAAATAATTTTATCAGAAGGATTAAGTCCAGCTAAAATGATAAAATCTAAACGCAGTTCTAACTACATCAACTAACTTTAAATAATTTTATTGTTGAAAAGCTTAAGTGTTTTCTTTAGTCATGCTTAAGAGTTCAGAAAGAGTTCTAGAACTCTTTTCAGCTCAGGGTCCTGTACCCCCAAAGAAGGCACTGTCACTTAGATCGATGTTAAGTTAGTGAACATTAGTGTTAGAAATATGTCCAAAACATTTTTTCCCTATTAAAATGAAGAAATAGAATGTAAGCAAAGTATGGTCAAAACTGGCGAATCTTCCTTTGACTCTACAAATATGTGGTTCTAACTTTTAGAAAAATGGCTAAAATCATCGTTTAGACTTAATTCAACTTAGAATCTTTATTACTTTTTTAAACTTCAGGGGAAACTTGGTGTTCCAGGATTACCAGGATATCCAGGAAGACAAGGTCCAAAGGTAAAACAATTAGCTTGATGTTTATAGTTTATCAACACTTTGTAGAAGTTAATCATACATAATGGTTTGTAAAAGAGAAATGATGAACCCTTAAAATATAATTTCACAAGGGAAAGACACCAGGGTTGTGGGTGCCTGGTACGCAGGAGCTCCGGGAGCCTCGGTGATTATGGATTGGAGTATTTTAGCAGATGGGGTCATAAAAGGAAGACATCATCAGCTGCTTCTTGTAATTGGAATAAGAACTATTCCAAAGTGACATTCTAGTATATCTAGAAGTTATAAAACGGATGGTAGATGATGGATAATAGCTTTTCATTTCATTTCTAGTACCCTAAGGGTTTAAATTTCCACTTGCTGCCTTTAAAAAGAAAATTACCATACATCTTTTATCATCTTTCTTTTCCCTCATTTCCCCAGTATTTGTTTCCTAGGGCTATTGTAACAAATTTCTAGAAACTTGGTGACTTAAAACAACAAAGATTTATTTACTCTCTTGTGGTTCTGGAGACCAGAAGTATAATAAAATCAAGGTGTCAGCAGGGCCCCAGTCCCTCCAGAAGCTCTAGTGGAGAGTCTCTCCTTGTCTCTTCCAGCTTCTGGAAACCATGGAGGCCCATGGTTTGTGTCTGCATAGCTCTGCCACCAGCTCCACATGGCCTTTTTTCCCCACTACGTTTTCTCTTCTGACTCTTACAGAGACACTTGTCCTTGCATTTGGGGATCACATGATCTCATTTCAAGATCCTTAACTTAATCGACACCTACAAAGACCTCTTTTTCCAAAAAGCAACATTTACCTGTTCAGATATTTGAATATTGGATATATGGATTGGGGGCCACCATCTGATCCACTACAGAACTAAAATTTTATTTTTAACTATTTTAAATAAACATATTTTAAGCATAAAAATAGATGGTTTTAAAAATAGGTGTTTAGGGGCACCTGGGTGGCTCAGTCAGTTGAGCATCCAACTTCGGCTCAGGTCATGATCTCACAGTTTGTGAGTTCCAGCCTCACGTTGGGCTCTGTGCTGTCAGCTCAGAACCTGTGGTCTGCTTCAGATTCTGTGTCTCTTTCTCTCTCTGCCCCTCCCCTGTTCACGCTCTGTCTCTCAAAAATAAATAAATGTAAAAAAAAAAAGATTAAAAAAACAAATAAAAATAGATGTTTAACCTGGTGTGCTAATTTTCCTCAAGCTAATCTTAAAACTTTGTCAAGGTTGCACTTTCTGCATTGACTAGTTAAAGTGGTTAAATAAATTAACACATACATTTTGGTTTTTACTATTAAAATAGTTATATGCCCATGAGACAGACTATCTGTCTATCAGTCCATCTATCAGTCTGTCTCTGTTTAACCCATTTAGGCTTAACAGGAATAGTATATAAAGATAAATCCTCTTTATATAATAATCCTCAACATACTTATTAATAAGCTTCACAGATAATCACTGGGAAACCAGAAGGTCCCTCTTGAAAAGTGTGAACCACATGTACTTGTGGTCACTCATTGTCCTGTGATGAGACTGTATTAGGCTCACTATGTGGTTTGGTCTTATAAATTTTCACTGGGTTTCTAGAAAATATTCATTCCCTTGTGTAGTAGGAGGTAAAGATAATGCTTTGAGCCCTCCTAAAATAAGATTCATTTTATCTATGACATAAAAATAAAACAAGCATCATTTAAAGGTTTTTAGCTACATTTAGAATACTGATTAGTAAGTTTTACCTTTTAAATATGGTCTCTAATAGACTGCCCTGTCTCTTAGCTACCTCTCTTTCAAATGTCAAGCATTTTCACAGTATTATGAGTAAAAAAAAAAAAAAACCACATCCACTACATAACCCACAAACTGAAGCTATCCTTAGATTGCTTGATGAGTTCTTGATCTAATTAGGAAGTTGAATTGCAATTGTGATGTTTTGATTTAAAAACAGAAAACTGTCATATTACTTGAAGGCTTAGCACAATATTCTTTTATTTGACATTCTTATTTCCTTATGTTTTTCCTAAGACAATACTCTGTTCAATATTTTTTCAGTTATTCTTATTAACAAAATGCACCAGAATGTCTAGAGAGAAATGTTTCTTCCTAGAGGAGTCAAACATTTTCCTTTACAGTTAATTTAACCAAAATGTCTGAAACATTGGTTTTTATTTTTTATATTACTTTTCTTCACAAAAACAATTTCTATGATCAAAAATGATTGTTTCCTAATTCCAAACCAAAAACATAATGGGCTCATCAAAGATCAAAGATAGCTTCACATTTTTTTCCTGTGTGGAAGCTAATGAATTTTGAATAGATTTAAATGTATATTATACTAAAAGTGAAATTCAGCTGCTAATCTCTTTAAGCAATTTAATGACCTTAATTAGACAATATATTTAGTATCTTACCAGCAATATAAATCACAATGGGTATTTGAAAGTTGCACCACCATTGGTACTTTTTTAAGAAGTAAATCTGTTTTAATGTAGGATTCTTTGTATTTAAAACAGCATTCAAATAATTTTGAAAGTTTCACAATTGGTGAGGCATTTTACCATTAATCTTTGACTTTTCAGCCTTTCCTCTGTCGTTTGCTTTTTCCATTTAAAAACCTCCAATGCCTGAGGTACCTGGGTGGCTAGGTCGGTTAAGCCTCTGCTCAGGTCAGGATATTATGGTTCATGAGTTCGAGCCCCGCATTGGGCTCTGTGCTGACAACTCAGAGCCTGGAGCCGGTCTTCAGATTCTGTGTCTCCCTCTCTCTCTCTGCCCCTCCCCAACTTGTGTGCGCTCTCTCTCACTCACTCTCTTGCACTTTCTTTCAAAAATGCATAAACATTAAAAACACAATGCAATACAATAACAACCTATAATGCCTTTCATGGAAATTATATATTTTGGTGATAACTCCCTACAGGAGAAAAGAAGAATTATATTACCAACTGTTTTGTTGATGGATTGTGCATTTTTGTTTTTTTCTCATAAATTGCCTAGAACAGAAACTTAAGAAAATAAATTTATTAACAATAAAATTGATGCATTGAGCAATTTGTTTGAATAGAGTTTCTACATATGTGATTTGTTATCTATTCAACTCAAGACAGAAATGAATATTTGTTCCCTGATAAAATCTGATAGAGTAGATTATTTCCATATTGGATTATATCACTTGTCAAATTCCTAGAGTAGTAACATAGTAATCCTCTACCAGATCTAACTTCTGATTTCTTGTAGAGAAAAAGACTTTGAAAGTCCTTCAAAAAACATACTTTGCAGACATTATTTCCCCATTATGTGAACATTATATGTCCTAACAATTGTCCTCAGGTGAATCACAGAGTAATCTCTATAGATATGAATTAGAATATATTGGGAAATGGATCATAAAAAGAAGCTCAGCAGTGCATACTATACATTATTGTTTTGGCCTTATATATATATTATAATCTGGAGGAATTGTTAAAATGCAATTGTTAAAAATGCACCTGGATCCTTTTTATGGAGAGAGAAATCTGCACTGAGATTTGACTATCCACATTATTAGGACTCACTCAGAGTTATTGTGACACAGAGGGGATACTTAACACTTAGATAAATATTATTTTAGGGGTAATTCAATCCAAATGAATGGAAAGAAAAGCAAGGAATATATGCAAGTCCAAAAAGTCTTTGTTATAACTTCCTTAACATATGAGGAAGTGTATAAATTCTGAATGTCTGCTACTCTTTGCTAGATATTTTATACATGATTGAATTTAATTCATAAAGTGTTCTAAATAGGAAAAGTGAGTATTTGGAAGCACTCCCACACTTCCCAAAGTCTCATAGTTAGCATGTTGAGGAGAAAAGATCTGAACTTTAATCTGTTCTATTTCATGATACAATGGTAGGTAAACCAATGGTTCAAAAGAATGTTCAAAAGAGTGTTTAAGGGATCATGAGCAGATCAGTCTGGAATATGTACATGATGAAGTGGAAGGTTCTATTCCTTCCATAAAATGTGACTGTAGATAAAGTCTGATGCCTTCACTATGCCTATCACACTTTTAAATAACCAATACTTATTGTTATCTATCATTATCAATTTTATGCCTTGCCTTTCTTTATTCTAATCTCCTTTCTTTATTCTATTCTCCCACAAATTCAAAGTGCTTATAAGATGTGCATGAGTGTCTTCGTTTGACAGAAAAAGTATGCTCCAAGAGGATAAGTAATGTACCCAACTTGTGTGCATGTATGATAAACATAAGTTAGGAACTTATGTCTTTGGAATTCCATGACAAAATTTTAGTGCTCGAATGTCTGACCTAAACTCCCAGCTAGGCCTAACCATATTCAAACATCAAGCAGAAAGGTGGAAGAAGATCTTTAGTCTTTATGATCTGATCCAATCCTAAAGGTGTAAAAATATTACACTAAAAAGTGACAAATATACAAACACAATGTTTATTTAGAAAAAATTTTATTAAATTCTCATTTTAATATTTATTCATGCTCGTGAAAAATAAGACTTTTCTTCCAAGTTGAGGCAAGTATATATAATTAATTGTAAGTCAAAATTATTTATTTTAAAGTGTTCTTTAATTGCTATTTCCTTAAATAAGAAATGATATTTGATTATTTTAAAGTTGAAAACTAAAATATGTGTTATCAATTCATGTTTTTACTGCTTCCAGGATATCAGATCTCACTGTAAGTTCATTTTCAAATACATAAAGAAAGGTTTTATGGTTTCTTAAAATTGTATTTCTGACTTAAATATTACCAGCTGTGAGACTCCCTCTGTTCCTAAAGGCCTACAGCTTGTGGCTTAAAACATTAGTTACCATATCCATTGTTTATTATTTTTATTTTTATAGGGTTCCACTGGATTTCCTGGGTTTCCAGGTGCCAATGGAGAGAAAGGTGCACGGGTATGGTATAGAAGTCTATTGTCCTGGACTCTCTACTATAAGTCTTCTTGCATGCGTACCTGTTTCTCAGCACCTGACTCATGATTTACTGTGATATGCTGCCTACTGAAACTGTCCGAACTGTCTTTGGCAGGGTGTAGCTGGCAAACCAGGCCCTCGGGGTCAACGTGGCCCAACGGTGGGTGGCTTGATTTACAATAATGATTTTAATTTTTTATTTTGGATTTAATTTTTCAAGATAATTTTCTTCAAAAGTAAAAAAAAAAAAAAAAAAAGATTCTGTGCTTTTGGATGCGCCTGACACTAGATGAGTTTCATCTTTTGCTCTCATATGCAGGGTCCTCGAGGTTCAAGAGGTGCGAGGGGTCCCACTGGGAAACCTGGTCCAAAGGTATTAGAAGTACTTGTTCTATCATGGATGGAACTGGAGGGTATATGCTAAGTGAAGTAAGTCAGTCAGAAAGACAGATATCATATGTTCTCACTCATGTGTGGAATTTGAGAAATTTAGCAAAAGGTCATTGGGGAGGATAAGGAAACAAATAGTTACAAACAGAGAGGGAGGCAAAATACATGAAACTTTAAATACAGAGAACAAACTGAGTTGATGGGAGGGTGGGAAAGAGGGGAAAAGGTTGGGAAAGAGGAGGGCACTTGGGATGAGCACTGGGTGTTGCATGTAGGTGATGGTTCGGGGGACTCTACCCCCGAAGCCAAGAGCACACTGTATAACCGCATGTTAGCTAACTTGACAATAAATTATATTAAAAAAAGAATTATTTGTTCTATTTGTATTTGTTGCAAGTTCCTCTTCCAGAGGACAAATGCTATGAGAAGGAATCAAAACTGATTTTTCTTTTCTTTTTTTTTTTATTTTTTTTTATTTTTGATAGGGCACTTCGGGTGGTGATGGCCCTCCTGGCCCTCCTGGTGAAAGAGTATGTATGATACAGGATACAGTAACATAATGTAAAATTAATATTGTAAATTACAATATTTGCAAAATTAATATTTTGCAAGTATTTACATTTCTGGGAAAAAGTACATGTGTCTGCAAATACATGTATACAAAAATTTGCAAAATCTATTTAGATTTTCTAAAAGTTCTTATTTTTCAATTTACTTCTTTAAAAAAAAGTTTACTTACCTATGTGCTACCAATTTTGTTATAGAGAAGAAAAAAATATTGTGCATAATTGCCCTATGATGTTACTCAAACACAAGCCAAATAATTTTTTAAATATCCATATAACACCTATGCTTTCTTCTTCAGTCCTCTTGGGTTCCCTGTTGATATTCATTTTGTTCATGGAGCTGGAAGCAACATTATTCTGGTAAAAGGCAAGCTCCTCATAGCCATTAAGTCACAATCGATATACATTCAAATCAAGATAAAACATCTATTCCAGTAAATAGAAAAACTATTTAGTAAATTGATTTTCAATTGATATAAAATAAAGCTAAATATACATGAGTAAGCATGCCCTTTATTTGGTTTTTTTTTTTTTTTTTGGCAAAATACGGCACTTTTGTAGCCAGAGTTTTTGAAAGTTATCTTCTTGAGAGAATTTTAAACATTCAGTCTGTATTACTGTATTACTGTCTTACTGTTAATTATACTCACTTCTTAATTTCTATAACAATGTTCAGTATTATACAGTCATAGTAATATGTTTTTATATATTATTATTTGAAATTTATAATAGATGTTTCACAAAAAGAAAAACTGAAATACCCCATGATATACAACTTAAAACTGAAAATAAGTTTCTTTTTTGGAATAAAGTTTCTATTTATGACAGAAATGTCAGTAGAAAAGACATAAGAATAAACATTTAATTACAGTTGTTTCAGAACTTTGGTTCATATTTAATTAAAGTAAACTTTCTACTAAATATCTCTCACCGTTGATGAGCTATACCCAAATTAAGTCCATCCTGTACATTTTGAGTTCATAAATAACATATATATTTGAAAATATTGATGGTCAAAGTTTTCTTAATAAGAAGATGCAGTTAATTAAAATGGCCAAATCATTAAATGGAGGAGAACTACTTCACAAATCATAGCAAAGCTAAGAGTTTCAAAGCATAAATATTTTCTCATTCGTATTTTGCCTCAGCATTCCAAGATGTCATGATCAACCATATTATCTATTTACAAGTTTGGAACATAACAGTGTGACCCAACAGCATGTGTATTCATAATCGTAAAACTACTTTGAGAGTGAGAAAAGTATATTTTGAGGCTTAAAGTAAAAAGTTATTATGGAAAATATTTAAAGTAAGCTGGAAACCATTTTTAAATAGCATTCACACATTTTAAATATACAGACATACTTCCTGTATTCTGTGTACTTGATGAAACCTTTTCTCCCTAACATATTCTCATTTTCTCCAAGGAATTTTATGTATCATAAACTGGCTATGTCTTTGGTATAGCTGAAGAATGATAGAAGTGATATCATCAAAATATTTTCTTTAAAATGTATCACTTGGGAAATTTAGGGAGAGAGTTTTATAGTATCATTGAACTAGAAACAGGTATTTCACCTATTTTTGCCCATTTCAATGGACTTCTGTAACAGTATATTTGTTTAACTATGTATATAGTATTATATGTACATATTATATACATGCTGTAGGATATTTTAAATATATATTATTATATATTTACTCAGGATATTCTGCAACTTAAATATAATTCCTCATACTCATGACCTGCGGATCATGGATGCCTATTATTAAGGACTTAGTTAAGACAGCTTTTTAGTTGGGTATCAGATTACCAGATTTAGTGAAAGCCAAAAAACAACAACAATAAAACAAAATAAAAACAATCAAAAAAGCTAAGACACCCAATTAAATGAATATTTACATGAACAACAGAATAGTTTGTGGTATAAATATGTCCTTTGCAATATTGGGCACTTTAATATTATTCATTATTTACCTAAAATTCAAATTTCACTAGCACTGGGTTTTTATCTGGCAACCCTGACTGTCTCTACACTGAGTATGTATTTTCCACATCACCTGGAAACTATTCTCATTAATACAGACAGAATATGTCAACACTTTTTTGTGGAATTTTGTAAAGACCCACTTTTTCTTCTTTATATTCTCTAGAGAAGTGATTTTTTAAAAAGTTTTCCTTAAAGAAATTTAAGTTCAAAATCAAATTTGGTTGAAAAGGAGAAGAAATTTAGAAACCAAAGAGATGACATTTTAAGAAATTAGAGAAGTAGAGCTTGCTCTGTAACCTTAAAAAACACTATTTTTAAAATTTTATATTAAATTTTTTAACTTTATTTATTTTTGAGAGACAGACAGAGACAGAACATGAGTGGGGGAGGAACAGAGAGAGAGAGAGGGAAATACAGAATCCGAAGCAGTCTCCAGGTTCCCAGCTGTCAGCACAGAGCCCGGTGTGGGGCTCAAACCCACAAACCATGAGATCATGACCTGATCTGAATTCGGACTCTTAACAGACAGCCTCCCAGGCACCCCTAGACTGTTATATTTAAATTAAAACTTTGTTTATAATATTCTTATTATGTTATATATTCAAGAATGATATTTTCATACTTTAATGAGAGTACCAAAATTTGTAAATCCCAAAAGTTGACCAGTGTTTTGGTAATTACACTGTAATATCTATTTATTTAATGGCATATCGAACTTTGACGTTTCTTTTTGATTTTAAGATAAGATGCTGGTAATAGCAATAATTTGTGCTGATTTCTGAACTAGCATTGGCTTAAAACTGATAATGAAATTTCCCTTGGAAAGGCTAAATTGATAAACTGAAGAGTAAAGACCAATTTTAGTATACTCGATTTATTATTTAAATATAAACAAATTCTGGGTTGCCTGGTTGGTTCAGTCGATTGAGCGTCCGGCTTCAGCTCAGGTCGTGATCTCGCAGTTCGTGGGTTCGAGCCTGCATCAGGCTGTGCTGACAGCTAGCTCAGAGCCTGGAGCCTGCTTCAGATTCTGTGTCTCCCTCTCTCTCTGACCCTCCCCTGCTCATGGCTGTCCCTCTCTTTCTCTCTCTCAAAAATAAACAAAAAAACATTAAAATAAATAAATAAATAAAAATCCTATTCTAGTTGAGTTATTTAAGAAATCCTATTTATATTATGTTCCATTTTGTGTATGTATGCATATATATATACATCTTTTGGAAATGTCATTATTATGTTCTGGGAACATAAAGGATTATCTTTACCAATTTTTTTTCTGTCACTATAATAAGGTCTATTTTCTCCATTTTAAGTTTATATAAATATAAGTATTTAATAATGTTAATTAAAGATTAAGTTAAGAACAGTATTATAAATGTATATTTGGGTTGAATGTTAATGAGGATAATTATACAGTAAAATGTTTTTCATCTGATCTACAAAAGAAGTTTATATATGAGTAAAATGAGATATCGACATCTTCAAAAATACATTTTAAATATAGAAATAGGTTAAAGGTCTTTCTGAATTAGTCACTTATTTTTTCCTCCACTTTTGTATGACTGGAATCAGAACATTTATAGCGTCAACTTTGAAAATAAATTTTTGAGGGTGGCTAAGGAACTGAAGTATTCTGCCCCAATGGTTGTTTCCAGCTAATGTTCAGTGTGGAGCTCCTTGATACATCTGTGTTCTGTTCACTTTTAATATGAATTCTAACTGTTTACAGTGTTCTTGATTTAAGACCATTGATGTGTGGTTTTGAGTACTGAATAATGTGAAAAGTCATGCATTTAACTTTTAGATTAGCTTAGACTTTCTTGTTGCATTACTGTATTTCTGTCATTATGGTGAAGAAGCTGTACACTATTATGTGTTTCATCTGTAGAAATAAACTGTAAAGTATAAAGATGTATCTTTCAAGGCATATTCTTAACTATCTCTACTGCTTTTTATTTTCAGGGCCCTCAAGGACCTCAGGGTCCAGTTGGATTCCCTGGACCTAAAGGTCCTCCTGTAAGTACCATAGTTTTTCTTATCTTTCTTCATTTCACAGTGTTTTCAAACTTTTGAGAATCACAGTTTATATTTTAAATAATTTTTAGATGCAAATATTAATGAAAATTCTAATAATAAAATTGCAATGGTGATATCAGAGAATGTACATTTTTCAGTTTAAGAAGTTTATTGAGGGTTTCTGATGTAACTGAAATAGATCTTCATAAATATTCTTGCAAAGTATTTCAGAGACAGGAACAGTTTGGATGTTATTCTCTCAAATATTCCTCTACTGCAGGGCATGTCACTGATGGCATTAAAAATTGTTACTAAATCTTAAATATTTGTTACATCACAACTTCTCTTTTGTGTTCCATCATCCAACGTATCCTTCAAAATGTCACTTCCTAAACATTCTCTTGCATTCTTACATTTCTTACATATCATTGTAATTTGTATTTATTATTTTTGTCTCTATAATCCAGGCTTTTAAAAAAAGTAATGATAACCCTTCCTGAATTATATCCCTTTTATAAAATTTACTTATTCAAGTATCTTCACAAAGTTAATGGAAATCCTTTATTTCCATACTTAAATATATATGGGAATATAGGACATGCTCATCGCTCAGTTGTTTTACTTTTTTAGTAACCTCTTCAGTTTATTTATGAGAATTAGAATCAGTCACTGTTTTAGTCCATTCTGTCTGCTAAAAACAAAAAACAAGCAAACAAACAACAACAACAACAACAACAACAAAACACACACACTGTTGTTTACCTACAGAGACTAGAGATAGCTTATAAACAATGGAAATTTTTTTCGCACAATTCTAGACATTGAAAGTTCTAGCTCAGGGAGCCAGCGTGGTTGGGTGGGGGCCCTCTTTCAGGTAACAGATTATTTTATTGTATCTTCTGAGGGCCGAAGGGGCTAGGGAACTCTTGGTATCTCTTTCTGAAGTCATTAATCTCGTTCACCGGGGTTCTACCTTCATGACTTAAAGACCTACCCATGGCCCAACTTACTAATAATATTGCCTCTGAGAGTCAGGATTTCAACAGATAAATTTCAAAATACGAAGTAGGGTTTCAATATGAATTTCAATACAAACTTACAGGCCATAGCACCCACATGTCTAAGGAAGTTGTTCTCAACGCATGGTCTTTGGACCAGAGCATCAGTACCACTTGGGGTTTGTTAGATATGCAGTCTTCTCCTTACCTGACTCAGCTAACTCTGAACTCCAGGAGAGGGGCCCAGTCTGTGTTAAACACATTCTCAAGATAGTTCTGATGCATGCTAAATTTGCGAGCCTCTCTTACGCTAGACAATGCTGTCCAAACTCTCATGTGCATACAAATTATGTTGGTATCTTGTTAAAAATGTAGATTTGGGGGAATCCGGGTGGTTCAGTCAGTTAAGTGTCTGACTTCAGCTCATGTCATGATCTCCCAGTTTGTGGGTTTGAGTCTCGCTTTGGGTTCTGTGCTGACAGCTCAGAGCCTGGAGTCTGCTTTGGATTCTGTGTCTCCTTCTCTCTCTGTTCCTCCCCTGCTTGCACTCTTTCTCTCACTCACTCTGTCTCAAAAATAAAGAAACATTTTTATAAAATGTAGATTTGACTCAGTAGGTGTGGAGTGAGTCTCAAAGTTACTAACAAGGGTCCAGGTGATACCAATCCCATGCTCCCGGGCCATACTTTAAGTAACAAAGCTAAAAAATATTTTGGCCGAAAATAGAACCAACATAGTTTGAATATGATACACTCATCAGGAAACAAGTAGAGCTAAATTTTCAGTTAATAATTTGAGAATCAAATGGTTTTTTTTTCATTATAATGATAAAAATAACGAAATCATTACTAGTAGTTTTACTCACATCCTGGATATTTTCATTTAGAGGTTCACTGATACACATATTTTGACTGAATATTCTAAACTCATTTTGAACTGAGTCTTCTTGACAAAACCATAATATGCACCTTGTATGAAGAAATGTGAGACTATTTATATATGCCAGTACTTCAAAAAAATGTATATCCCACTTCTCTATTTTCTAATAATTATAGTTAACCAAATATAGTCTGACAATAGTCTTGTATAAAGGAACAGTTTGGGAAATTATGAATTAATATGTTAAAATTTTAAATAAATGTTTTATCTGGTTACATGATACTTTCAAGCATGTTGAAAATAATTTATAACGAAATGAATATGGTCTCCAACTTTTTATTGAGTTTGAATAACCTATTTCCACTGATAGCTTTCACATGTGACTTAAGCTTACATGTTTAAAAATGAATTTTTTATCATAAAATAGCAACTTATTTTATTTTTTAAAATTTTTAAAATTTTTACTTATTTTTGAGAGACAGACAGACAGAACATGAGTGGGGAGGAGTCAGAGACAGAGAGGGAGACACAGAATCTGAAACAGGCCCCAGGCTCTGAGCTGTCAGCACAGAGCCCGATGTGGGGCTCAAACTCCAGAGCGGTAAGGTTGTGACCTGAGCTAAAGTTGGACATTCAACCTACTGAGCCACCCAGGCACCCTCCATTTTTTAAATTTTATTTAAATCCAAGTTAGTTAACATGTGGTGTAATGATGGCTTTAGGGGGAGAACTTAGCGATTCATCACTTACATGTAACACCCAATGCTCATCCCTACAAGTACCCCGTTTCACCCATCCCCCCATCCAACACCCCTCCAGCAACCCTCAGTTTGTTCTCTGATGAAATATACTTAAAATAAATGTTACACGTTTAAGCAATCTCATACTTTTTGCAATAATGTTAGACACTAAAATATTATTTTATCACTAATGGTTTTATTACTGCAAACACATGAAGCAAAGATTGTTATCTGTATCATAGTATTATGAAAGGATTAATGTAAAGAGCTAGTATTAAATACAGGGTACGATCAATACTACCTGCATATAATGCTGTTTACCCATTATCTCAGTAGTGTTCCAAAATAATGTTGTCATGCAACATTTCACATGTAGAGAAGTGAAAACACGGTTCCAAGAAATGATTGCATTCATAAGCCTTTTTTCATAAGTATTTTAAGCCAGGTGCATAGATCATTGCTTAACAACATAAAATCCAGTGATATGTATAACTTCTACATTACATACCATTTGTATTTGCACAGAGCGCACAGATTGCTAAGAATTTCTTCCTTTGTATAATGTAATTTTATTGTCAAAGAAAGCCATACGCCTCCTCTTTCCTCAGACTTTTTCGGTCCATCCTCTCATGTATCTTTCAACAAGTTTTGAGCCATTAATCAAGCATGCTTTTGTCTCTAAGAAGTATTAGAAGTGTAATAAATGCCTACACTTGAGAAGCATGCAGTCTAGTTGGAGAGACATGACACTGTTCAGGAATGTTGCTTTCACTGCTAAACAAAATGATTTTTATACACTGTTTCTCTGTCAAGTGAAACATTGGAGCATGAAATAAAAGTACCTATTATTTCTCTGGCATGCAGTTTTATAACATTTTTAGGGCAGAAATGCTTTCATCTCTTTGATATGGAAGGAAGAAATTCGGGTGAAGGGACAGAGCCAAGCTCCTTTTCCTGCATATTAATTGGTTCATCTTCATTGTAATCAGAAAATGTGCATATGTTTTATATGTAAATTCACAGAGCTATACATACACAAACATTATTTATTGAGTGCTTAAATGTTCATGTTTAGACTCTGTTAACCTCATGCCAATGTCAGCATAAAGTTACCCCATTTAAGAAAAAAATTAACTTGAGGTGTTTAAGACTTATAACTATCATAGATGCATTCTATTTATAGAAGAGGAACACTCAAAACCCCTTGCCAATGGGAAGTAAAAAAAAAAATCCTTAATATTTATTTATAGGCTTTTTTTCACAGATTACCTTGCAGTATCTGCATACCCTCATTTAGAAAAATTCATTGCCACTGCCCTTCAACAACATCAAAGGGATAGTGCTTTTTGACCAATAAAATTATGATTTTTAAATTAATGCCATGAGTAGTTAATCTGCTTTATTTCATTGGATAGTAATGTGGAGCCATTATGATCATTTAGAATTAATCACTTAATATTCAGAATATATACTTAAAGAAAAATGATGATAGGAATTCTTTATGTAGTCTGTTAATACTGCTCCCTCAGGATGTGTAGGAAAGCCATTAAAAATCATGTTTCAGTCACCCCTAGGTGAGGTCATTTTGATCTAAGATCAAATTTAACAGTTTTAAAGGGTTATAATATTTTGCAATAAAAGTAAAATCTATACATCTCAAATTAGCAAATATGAGATATTAAACTTTTATATTTACAGATTTTTAAGAAAACATGTAAATGGCTTGTGCTGTTGGCAAAACATCATTTGAGAGGCATTTTAGTATGGTGATGGGGGAACCTGACTCATATTTATCATCCTTTAGTGGTCACCCTCTCCTGTGTTTTTATTTAACACTTTTACTACTGCCCCCAGTTAAAAGTACATTTACTCTTATATGTATCAAAATGATAATAAAGCCCAAAATTTGCCTTTATTTACTGTTTTTATTAATATTAATGACTTTATTATTTATCTACTATACAAATATATAAAAATGGATCATATGAAGATTTTTTTAAGACATGAGTATACAATAGTTTTTTAATGTTTTATGAACATACCCAGTCTATGGCTTTTTTTTTCCTGTTTTCTGACAGGATTTTATTTTATTTATTTATATTTTAATAGTTTATTGTCAAATTGGTTTCCATATCTTTCTTTACCGTTTTGAAATACTGAACCTCCATGAAGTCTACTAACAATTAACTACTTATTTCTGTGATTTAAGCAGAGGGTAGAGCTAAATCTTAGATTACTGTACACCTAGTGCCTAAGAGATAGGTATGTAATATAGGGCTTTGAAAGAAGAAATGGTGAAATGATGGCCAATACTGTTTTGGGGCCTTGGTTAGAAAAGTTTTGGTCTTTTCGGGGGGATGATGACACTAGAATCACTCAGGTGGTCCTGGAAAGCACGAGCACATCACCGAGCACATAATAATCTTGAGAAATGTCATAATAACAGTCATTAACTAGAGCTGTTAATTCACATGGCAACCGGTGTGTCAATAAAAAGGAAATCGGGGAGCAGAGCTGGTACTGGGAACTGTCCAGAAGCCTCTTCTCCTGAGGTGCGGCAGCCAGTGCAGAAAAAAGTCTTCCTCCAGCGAAATAAAGCTATCAGTGGGAAGAATCTTATTTTGAAACAAAAACGTTTTTTCTCACTCAGTATTAAAAATAATTGATAATTTGAAAATAAAGTTTTGTAAATAATCCATTTTTAAGATAGATTAAATGATTAACATACTGTGAGAGGTATATCTGTTACCATCTAAAAAGTTATTAAAATGATCATTTCTCTTCATTTCTCCAGAGGTTGAGAATATTCTGCATCTACCTATTAAGCCTGTTTTGAAATCTGACCCTGATACTTAATGGTTTCTGAGTAGGGCGAATGACCCATAATGCAGACTGAAGATGCAATCTATTTCTACTAAGTATCTAAAACACAGGAACCACACAGAATTGTTTACTTTAAGTTCTTAGTTAACTGCTTCATTTACTTCTTCCGTCATGACACAGACAGCATCCTTTAGAGAAAGTGATAATAGGGTAGATTGGCTGTCCAGTGCTTAATAAACATGATGTGTCCAGGAGGATATTTAAGAAAGCCACTGGGAAAATTTGGCCCTGATGACATCTAAAATTGAGCAAACCTTACCTTATTTCCTTTACTTGAAGCAATTTAGAGACAAAGTGTAATTTGTTAGATGTTTGTGTTTCTTTTCATTCTTATCAGTTAGAAGCTCAGACCACCACTAGAGGACACTATCTTTCTGTTATCCAAATCTTGGTGCACAGGAAATTGAATTAGAAACAGAGCACCAAAAAGAGGGAAAAAATGATTTTTTGTCAAGTACTGAAGAATTAACCTTTTTGTAAAAATGAAAAAAACCCAAATCTACATGAATGTGTTTTTTAAAAATATAGATGCAAATGAAATCATTTAAATGTAAAACGTTCATAATAAAGTTACACAATTTTCTCTTGGACACAGTTACAGGTAGAATTACCCACAAAGAAACATATACACATATTAGTGCATATAAAAGCAACAGAATATCAAAATATGATATCTAATGAAAAATGAGAAAATTGTCTAATATACTACATTTAAACTGTAAAACAATTCAGTAAATATTTGTGACATGTGCTATTTAATACTTCTGATTTCAGGGACCACCTGGGAAGGATGGCCTGCCAGGACACCCTGGGCAACGTGGGGAGACTGTAAGTGACCTCATTCTTTTGATTGAAATTTTCAATCTCTGACACCTCATCATCTCACAGAAAGCTACTTTATCATTAACAGCTCCTTTACTAGGTTAAGGGCAAAGGAGAAATTAATTTTACTGAATGTATTATATATAATTAATATAATATAAATATATTACAAATATATGATTATAATAATTATTATATTATACTATATTATATATAAATATAATATAATAAATATTACATTTATTCAAAATTATATCCAACTACAAATGAATATACTTAAGGATATGGGAGTGTTACTTGATTTGATTGTCCTTATTGTCAATAATAGCACTTTGGGGATGAGCTGCTGGAGAAGACCCTATTATCTTTTGGACACTTCTACAAGGTTTTCAACCTTGACCTTTTCACAGAAGTAGTTGTTTATAGATATATTCCATTCAACCGTATCACCCTTCCATTCCCTAAAGGAAACTCATTGCACTAAACCATTCAAATAATACATTCTTCTGCCCAGAATAAAGGGATGAAATATTTTCTGATATTGGAACCATAAGGCTATAATTAGGTTGAAACTATGTCAAATGCATCCTCTTGCCTCAAGTAGGAAAATGTAAATGAAAAAATGTATCTGAATTTTATTTTAAAAATATGAGGAATATAACATTAAATACATTGTCTGAACGACTTTTGTGAATAACAGTGATTTGGGCAGGGGGAACCTGACACCTTAAGTACAGTCCGAAGCGCCTAGTGGGTTTGTTTGTTTATTCTGCCACTGTTATAAAATGATGTGTCTGCCTTTTCCAGGGGGATGTTAGTATAATCAGAAGTTATAGTTTAGCACATTGCCTTGGAATCAATGCTTGCATTGCACCATTGATTAATTTTTTCCAGATTTCTTAAGGAAATCACAGCACAGACCAGCTTTGACAGTGTGATTCAAAGTCATTTTAGGGCATGCAGCCAGCATGAAGACATATTTAGAGTTGTATTGAGTGCACACACAGAAACAAATCTGAAAACAGGATGATTTTCTGCGTAGGATAAACAATCTATCAGCAGCAACTCAATTCCAGTTTTGCTCACCAAGTGATGATTCTTAGTGTAACAACTTCTTAATTTTAGTTGGATTGTAAACTTCAAAGTCTTGGATTTCAAAAGCTGAATCAAGTATGATTTAGTGAGACCAAAGAGTAAAATTGTTTGGGTTTCCTCCGGGGAATTACATCTGCGGGAGGAGCATAAAATAAACCTTTTAATGAAGAATCTATACTCAGATTTGCAAATATATTCTCCAATCTTGAAGTGAGTAATTTTTAACGAAGTCATTATGTAGCTTCATGGGAGTAACTCTAGAATGTTTTCAAAATGTCTTTTAGGGAAGGATACCTAGAGAGTGGCCATTGTAAAATTCCTTCTGTCTTTAATTTAATCAAGATCTCTGTTTCTATGCAAAGGAACTATATTATATATAACAGTTAAATTTAAACAAAGAGGACAAATAGCATATTAAGTAGTGATTCTAAGATGGATGTTCTCATCTAGTAGTTTCTCGTAGACAAAGTTTAGAATTATTTATGGAAAATTGTATTCCTGGTTTCAAATCCACTTTTAAGAGCAATAGTGAATCATGCTGTAGTCAGGAACCTTTTTTTCTCACCTGTTATGTGCTGACTGTGATTCAGAGGATTGCCTTTGAATCTAGAGCAGCTGTATTTTGTTATATATGTGTCACCTTATTTTGAAGAAGAAATTCTTTTGTTATATTTGATATTTATCTCGAGTAAGAAAAACTTGAAGTTTCATCCGATGTTTTATAATTCAAAGCTTTTTAAGGCCACTGGCAATAATCAGAAATCATTTCTATTATACTGAAACAACCTAAATTTATCTCAGAAACACACTGCCAAATCCTACAGTGATCCTAAAATTAACTTAGTCTCTCACAGATTATCAGAATCTTCTATTCTGATACATTTTTCTTGTGTCTTACTGCAAATGCAATGTAGCAAACTGATCTCAGTTTTCAGGAACTTTGAAAAACATAATTTAACTTGTAATTCTAAAATTAAATGGCAAGTGAAGTCTTATTAGATGACAATATTGAACAGGCACATTCCATTTTGAACTCTAAAATTTTCTTCTACATGGTTTATTTGTGTCACATTTATTAGATATTTGTAAACACTCTGAATGTTGTAATTGAGCAGATATATAAATTATGATATTATAAATTAGATATTTGTAAACACTCAGAATGTTGTAATTGAGAAGATATATAAATTATGATATTATAAATTATCATCTCCTCCCAAATCCGTCACTCACTCAGATGTGCTAACATCTCTTTCCCTTTTCACATTTTTTACAGACTTTCCCCAATTAAGCATTGATTTTTAATCAATTGATTTTTACCATTTATTATTTATTACAATCATTTTTGGGGGCTACTGTTCTTGCTTTCAGTTACTAAGAAAAATAATACCTTGTAAGACAATATTTTTTTTCAAATTCAAAACTGCATTTACTCTTCATGTCAAACTTAGTGATCAGAAATTGGGAAAAAGGTAATCTAGACAGAGGGAATGGGCTGTGTCAATATGTGGTATTTGGCTATTCAGGGAAAGGTTAGAAAATCAGCATGGCTAAAATTTCAAACATATTTTCAAAGCAAGGTGGTAACTAGAGTGACAGCCTAGATCCAGACCGTAGGGAAGTTGGTAATGGATGTTGCCAAGGCACTTGCTTAATAATGAGTTGAGTAGATTCGTTTTAGCAATATGATGACTAGCCAAAGTGGACAAGTGTGTGAACCTGACCTGAAAAACTGCAGTGGTCAATAACAGGTGACTAGAGTTTGAATAAAAACAGGTCTCCTCCACAAGAAAGAAGCTGCAGTTGAGAGAAGTTCTGAAATGACACAGTAGGATGAATGACAGAGTCTGAGGACTGAAGGGAAGCCTGGGAAGTCTAGTCTGTCTGATAGTAATGAGAGAGCACAGGAGGAAAATCAAAGGAGAGTATTCTTAGTGAGTTCCATGTTGTGAATTTAAAGTTGAGGAGAGCCTGTGAGGTCCAATCAGAAATGTCCACGTATGAGAGAGTCTTAGGGCTTGACATGGATTAGAGGTTGAGAAAGAGTTTGTCGCAGAAGAGTGGTCAACAGACAGGCAACAAGTGTTCATGGGGGTTACTGAGATAATCTAGGAGGAGGTAGAGTGTGGGGATAAACCCTGTGAACAAATCGTTAAGAGGAACAGTTTGCGAGCTGTCATCTCTCAATGGGAAAGAAATATAAATATACACATTCGCATCATAACACACATATGTATAGGTGTGCTGATATGTGTATATACATGTGTATATGTGTGTGAATTTCCAAACCAGTAGCTTGACAAAAAGTTAAAATTAAGCAATCAAGTTGCTATTTGTTTATAAAATACTAAATTATACAATATATTATTCTTATATTAATTTGTCTTGCTATTTATAGTGGTACCTCAAGACAAACCCTGTTGGTCTTAGGAATTAATGGATTTAGGAGCACCTGGGTGGCTCAGTCTGTTAAGTGTCAAACTCTTGATTTCTGCTCAGGTCATGATCTCATAGTCATCAGATTGAGCCCCATGTAGAGCCCCATGGTGGAAATGGAGCTTGCTTGAGAGTCTCTCTTTTTCTCTCACTCTACCCTCTCCTGTTCCCACTCTCTCTGTCTCCTTTTCTCTCTCAAAAACAAATAATACATACATACATAAAATTTTAAAAATTTAAAAAAGAATTATTGGATTTAAAATACAGAAGGGACCTATTTTCTTTCCCTATTATGGCAAGTAATTACAAATACAGTTTCTTTTCCCTTTTCCTATTTATAAAATTTTGTTATTATGAATAATTTAATCAGTTACCTGTGATACAAACGCAGGGCTACCAGTTCCTGGTCTTTCCTGTTATATTATTTTTACTCTCATGTTATCACGAATACTTTTACAAACACTATTTGCTTTAATTCAGTTCTTCTGAAGGTTTTTCTCCCCATATTTTGAAGCTACTTCTCCAACTGTTAAATGTAAGTTAACTTACATGAGAAAGAAATTTGCTAATCATAAAACAGTCATACAGGATGAATAACCCATGAGTCTGGAGAAATATAGACACCAAAATATATGCTCAAAGGCTTTGTTTAGTGACTACATGCTGCTTACATCTACCAGATTTTATCTTAATGGCTGCATTATTTATAAGGTACAGTTGTAACTGTATTTTGGGAGGTTTTAAGAATGAAGACCGATAGAATGCTAACATGTTTACTAATCATGCAAAATATTTTTTATAAATGTACTCTACATTCTATTTTATTTTATTTTTGTATTTTTTGTTTTGATCCTATTCTTGTCTTATTTTACATTGGAATGCAGGAAAGAGAACTGCATTAATATGACAGACCATAGATTTATCTCTGTATACAGGGCTAATGGACTGTTTCAAGAATGCCAAGAAGCGTCTGGGTGGCTCAGTGGGTTAGGCATCTGACTCTGGATTTCTGCTCAGGTCATGATCTCACAGTTTGTGGGATGTAACCCCAACTCAGGCCCTGAACCTGCATGGGATTTTCTCTCTCCCTCTCTCTCTGCCCCTTCCCCACTCAATCCTTCTAAATAAATAAATAAACATTTAAAAAAGAATGTCTAAATCATCATTCATTTCATCCATAAACATTGCTATGTTAAAATTCTCACTCTGTTTGACCAGGTGGAGCAGGGCTTAGAACACGTTTTTCCTTCATCTTCATCCAATTTTCTTATTTTCTTTTTTAAGAGTATGAAAGTAATCATTGGACTATAATGCGGAACAGTGAGGGTGGTCAATTTTGAGTTTTAAGACTATAATATAATTTATATTTAAGCATTTACAAATGAGTATTTTTAACCAAAAAGTGACTTTTTTTCAATGTGAGTTACCTTAAAATTTGAACCTATGTTTTTAGGACGTCTAAGATTATGCGTTCTCTCCTTAGGGATTTCAAGGCAAGACTGGCCCTCCAGGACCAGGAGGTGTCGTTGGACCACAGGTATGTCCCTTTACTTTATTTCTCTAATAAATTGATTTTCCTGTTTATATTTTAATCTTTTCTATGCTGTATAAAATCTGCCCATTTTACTATGATTCAAAATGAAGTACTTTATATTTTATATCAGATTGAAATGCATGCCACTGGCCTATCTCAAGTAAATTTTAGCAAACTTTGCTTAGCTGAAGTAATTTTTTCAGTTGGATACCTACATAAAAGGGAATGAAACAAATAATGAAAATTCAGTCAGAAAATTCACAATGAAGTTAATATCAAAGCCTGACCATAGTACTACCTACTAACATTATCAAAATGCTTTACTAGAAAGGCCAACCATCGTCTTGTCCTGGAATTCTAAATTACAAAATGACTACAGACTTCTGAGTATAAATCAGATTTAGATGTGTAATGTATTAGAAAAATAAAGCTTTGAGCACAGCATTTTCCCCTAAAACTGTAATATTTGTCATATATTATGTTTTTTAATATTTTATCTTTTTAATGATTTCCATCAACGATAAAATATTAGTTTGTAATCTTTGAATATGTCTAAATAATGACTAAGATGAATAGCTTTTCCAACATAAGTGGCAGAAAGAGTCCCCATGATTGATGTAGTATACTGAATCATGGAATAATTTGTGGGATTAGAAAATATTTATTCTGACAAAGCGGTATTGAATGGACAAAACATATTTAGTTTACTCAGCTGGAATTTTACCCCTGCTAATGGCAAATCATAGCAAAAGAGCAAGAGCAGTTGAATAAGTGTTTTAATTAATTAATTGCATTAAGTGACTTTTTCTCAGCTTATAATTCATTGTTAGCACTTCATACATCCACACACACATATACTCACACACAAACATGCACATCCAAATACACATACAACTAAAGAAACAAAAAACTACATCGTCTTTCTAAGAATATGTGTGACAGAAGCAAAAACGAAGACTTCTTGGATTAGTTAATCATTTTATTCCAAAGATGAATCCCGAACCAAGGGAAATGCTGTTTGTTCTTTTATAAAGAAAATGTAAGTGTGCATGATTTTTCTGTACATACTTTTTTGTGTGTGCTGATGAACTCCTAACTGCTTATCAGGTTTAATTTAAAAAAATACTCCGTCAATAAATAGCTACCTTCAAAATGTATTTTTTTATTGCAAGCAGCTTCATGGCAATTTTCTGTGAAAAACTGTAACTTAAAAGAATTATTCCTTTTACATTAAATAAATAAAATTAGAATCCAAATAGAGTATAGACATCAAGGGGCTAACCAGAATATTTCTGGACCTTACACCTTTTGAAAATTCATCTCTGGCTAATGTAGACATGTAGCTTCTGAGACCTTTGTTGTCTTTTTCTGTTTCTCATTACTTCAAGGCATAAAAGTATCAGGTGTTTTGTTAAGGATGCATTTCATTGAGTTAATTTTCATCATTAGTTCCTTCAAGAGAGAAAATCCGAATTCCTATTTCAATAGCTTACTTTTTATATTAGGGAAAGGGAGTGATTTACTAAGAACAATATTGAATCCAATATTTAATATTCATTCCATTTTTGTAGTCATATTGCTCATTTTTGTCTCGATGGTGATAGCCATTAAGTTAGGATCAATTTTACATTGCTTACTATTGAAATTCCAGTGATCAGATATTCATTAACTGTTTCTTTGTGGGGAAATGTTTGCACATTAATGATAAATTGAGGACTTTAAGCAATACATAATAAAAGAATTTAAACCTAGAAATTTACACTCATATTTGAGGCAGATATGTTCTGTATTCAAGACCAGAGGCTAAGAATCTGTTGCATTTTTAGAAAAATAACAGGGAATGATAATGCATAAACTACTTCAACAACACATGCCACCATTTAACAACCTCAGCATCTGGAAACTTTCTCTTTATATGTCTTTAACTTAAATCCTTCATTTTGCTTCATTCTAAGTGGAGATAGAGAGCAACTGGTCACCATTCTCTATTTACACTTGAAAGCTCATTAAACTTTAGCACCACAAAACAGCACCACTCAAGGGACACATAAATGACCTGATATTTTTCACTTTGGCACTCTGCAGCAATTTAAGGCAGCGGGCTATTTGTTATAGCTTTTGGCCGGGAGGAACTGCCAGCCCAAACTCACAGCCTTCAGGATCTCCCTGCTACGTTCCCTAGACTTTGTCAAATGAATATAGATGAACTCTAGGGAGGTCTCCAGTCATGGGAATTCCAAGGAGAACTACTTTAGTTGTTTGGGTTCCAGGGGACCAAGCACTGATTCATTGAGTAGCTACCCATGTGGTACCAATGCCTTTCTGACCTCTAAACTCATTTGACATCTTATATAAAAAGTGGGAATGGGATGAAACTGTAGCTAAAAACCACAATTTTTAACAACACCTAGACTGGCCTCACTCTGAAGCAATTCTGATATTAAACAAAGAAAATAGCTTTTTGAGTTTACCTATGTGTGGCCTTGTATACTCATACCCTTACCAAGGACAAGGTGTACTCTTTTCAGACTCCTTCCAGATCCACACTGCTTTTATATGTTTTGTAGTATGTTATGAAAATAAATGAGAATGATAAGCTATTGTAAAAGGGAGTAATACTTATTTGGGATTTGTGTTGTCCTTACAAAAAACAAAAGTACAATCCTATGAGGTTTTGCTTTCCAATTTAGGGACCAACTGGCGAGACTGGTCCAATAGGTGAACGAGGACATCCTGGCCCTCCTGGCCCTCCTGGTGAGCAAGGTCTTCCTGGTGCTGCAGGAAAAGAAGGTGCAAAGGTATGATATGCTCAAGGAATTTTTTTGACTAAAAACATCTGTTTATTTTCCACTGTAGCTTCTCATCACTTGTCCATAGAGTCTCTAACTTGTTAGCACAGTGTTATAATGGATCAAAAAGATATACCAGTAAAATATTTAGTTATTGTATTTCAAGACATGACTGAACAATAATATAAGAACATTTAGCTTCAATTACCATAAAGCCATACATGTATGTATATACTTAAATAAGATTAGTTCATTATAATGTATGTGGCATTCCATACAATATTCTCATTATTGAATGACATTTAGGCTTTACTTACAGTTTAGATGTAATAACAATTTTGCTCATAGAAACATGTAGAAATTACTCTCCATGACTGATGTGTACTATATTCTTTAGGGTGACCCAGGTCCTCAAGGTATCTCAGGGAAAGACGGACCAGCAGGACTACGTGGTTTCCCAGGTGAAAGAGGTCTTCCTGGAGCTCAGGTATAATCAGCACAGAGATAAAGCATGTGAATGAGACTGCTATTAGAAACATTTTTCTCAGGACTTGACTAAATAAAGATTCATGATTAATGAAGGGGAAATATGTAAGCATAAGCATTGATTATCATAATATATATAGTAATATGTATTTGTGTCTAAAAACACTTCTGAACATCTTAATTTTAGCAATCATACCTCCCCTATTTATATTCAGTTCACACAGATTCATTTTCTTTGTTCTTATTCTCATTTCCCAGGGTGCACCTGGACTGAAAGGAGGGGAAGGTCCCCAGGGTCCACCAGGGCCAGTTGTAAGTATGATTATAATAAATAGCCATTCTACCCTTGGTTGCAAATTATAGCTCTTCTTTCATTACTCTCATGCTGTGATCCCACAGTGTGTGGGAGAGAAAATAAACACATGCCAATCAAATCAGTCAATGCCTGGTTTCTACTAATTGCATGCACTAATGAGTACAGACACAGAAGAGTTTAGACGATTGGAAATATTTACTCCACTGCTGCTGTCAGGAGGTAAAAGGACCTAACTTGCTTCATAAATGCCCAAGGAAATAAATCATAATTTGTCTTATTGTGAGTACTTGATGAGACTTGAATTTTGTCAATGCTTTTCAAAAATTCTCCTAAGCATGAAAGGCATATATCCATTTAGGTATTATCCAGATTGCTTTATTTAGTTAATGTAACCTTATGAAATAACTGGCAAATGAGAAAATATCAGATTTTTACTTCACCTTTTCTTTTTGGAGATACAGATCAATCCCTCTGAAAGCAATTGAATACAGTCTTCATTTTCTCCCATGAATTCACCTTTGTTTTTAGCTGTTCTTAGAAAAGTTACCAGTAGTAGCCATACTGCCAATTTTAGTGGCCTCATCTCATTCTCTATTTTATCTCACCATTCTGGACGTGGATTTAATTTATTTTATTTTATTTTTTTAAATGTTTTTATTTATTTTTTGAGAGAGAGAGAGAGAGAGAGAGAGAGACAACGTGAACAGGGGAGGGTCAGAGAGAGAAGGAGTCACAGGATCTGAAGACAGGCTCCAGGCTCTGAGCTAGCGGTCAGCACAGAGCCTGACGTGAGGCTCGAACCCACGAACCGTGAGATCATGACCTGAGCCGAAGTCGGACGCTTAACCGACAAAGCCACCCAGGCACCCCTGGATGTGGATTTAAATCCTCTCTCAGTTTCTTCATACAAAATGTTAAAGGCATATTAGTGCCCCCTCCAAAATGTTTCTTTAAGGTGTCCCCTTTCTTTATTTCCACTGCTACCATCTTTGTTCAGACTGTTTCCTGTCTCTCCTTGCTTAATAGTGTCTTAACTCATGGCCTTGACTCCGTCCCCTTAGCCTCTTCAGTTTTGCCTGTTGATTCTAGAATTACCAGTACACACCCATAACTATGCCATTCCTCTCCTTTGATGCATCTCATGGTCCCATGTCACCTTCAGAAACAGACTCCTAATTATGACCAACAAGTCCTCCTCATGGCTTGGTCCCAATTACGATAGCCTATTTTATTTGCCTTCTTGACTACATCTAATTTACCCAATTTAATGCACTGAACTTCTTGCTGCTCAAAATACCATGATCTTGTATACTTTGCAGAGAGAATACTATTTACTTTTCCCCTTCTTCCAGAAGACCGCATTTTCCCTTTTCTACTTGACAAAAATTCTACTCATCTATAAAGATCAAGCTTGAATGTTAAATCTCTATATTGTCTGTAGACCCTTTACCTCCATTTCATTTATTGATGACATTTCTTTACCCTTAGTGCTCTTTGTTATAGTTTGTGTTTCAGAAATCACATTGAATATAATCGGTTGTCTCAATATAATGTGAGTTTCTGTATTTTAGTATGTTCACAGCACGGTGCCTGAGAGACAGTAACCATTCCATATTTACTGATTTGAGTTATCAGAAAGCCTGATATTAGAGTCAATTGTATATAGCATAACTAATACTAAGAACATGGCACTATAAGCTTTGGCCAATTGATTAACATATTTAAGCTGCAGATCACATAAATGGCATTGATAAGGGCAGTGATAATTACAGTGATAAAGGTAGCTATGGACATACCATAAAGATTTTTTAAAAAGAAAAATAACTATTTCAATAACTATATTTAACCTTCTATATGCACAAAAATATGTAGAACATTTAAAACAGTCTCATAAGTAAGTGCTGGTAGCACTAGCAGGAACAACAGTTGAATATGAGAAAAGTTTTCAAGCATAGAATCTTCAAAATGTTCAGCACCATGTAATCATTTAATCAGAATTTCATATTTTAAGCTGATTTTATTTTAGGCATATATATATATATGTTTTACATATATATATATATATATACACACACGTACACATGTATTTAAGATCAAGTTATTATATCTGTGAAACCCAAGTCATGATTATAAAGATTAAATTGTTTAAGGGTATTTTTAGGGCCCAATCAAATAATGCTATCCAGGTGTTTGGAAAAGTTAATATCCACGTATTTGTATTTGTATTTGCATAGTATACACAGGAGATATACTTTAACAATGTTAGTCAACAATTACTTGACTGCATATGTAATTATATATTAAATATGATATAAAAATCTAATATTTAGTCGGCCTTAACACCATTTATTTGGCAATTACTATGTCCTTTCCTATATACAATTCAGTCCCATAGAACATATCCCTTTAAGTGACCTTAATTAAGGTAAATCATTTTGAAAAGAAACACTCCAAACTCTAAACAGCGCTGTAAGACAGTCAATGATTAGATGCCTAATAGCATACAAACAATAAATGTTAATCCTGCAAGGGTGGGAGGAAGAGAAGAGAAAGCAGCAAAAAAGGTCGTGCAGAAGTTGGCCCTTGAACTTGGCTTCATAGAGTGCGAAAGATTGCAAGATCACTTAAGAGTGAGGGGAAAAAAAGGTGTTAGGGGAAATTCAATCTTATTAAAGGGAGTACCTTGAGAGGAAGGACTAAAATTTGATAAATCCTTGCTAGAATCCAGGTATTCTGCTCTGTATTTGCATAATTTAAAGCTAGAGCAGATATATAATATGGCATATGATTATTGAAGTTCTAAAGTGGTAAGTTGAAGTAATTTGAAGTTTTAAAGTTTTTGGAGCAAGGGGAGTAAAAAAATACAGTCTTTTGGACTAAAAAAATAAATTTTAGGGAAAATACCATTGTATGTAATATATAACATAAATGGGAAAGACTTGATGAGCGTAAAAGCTGTGATCAATGTCATAATATGAGTGAGCCAGTGACAAGGCCAGTGGGAAGTCGAAGGACAACGCAGATGTCACAAACACTGGGATGGCAGAAGAGAAGGATTTATTACTTAAGAGTGGATGTGGTCAGTAAGGAAAGATGAAAGCTGAGTGATGACCTCAAGCTTGTGTCCTTGTGGGAATGACAGCTTAGTGTTGCCTTCCATTCCCGGAACAATTTTACCTGGTCAGGATCAACAACAAACAAAGACAAAACACTTTCACGTGGAAACCCAAAGCCTCTCAACAGTCATAAGAGATTTTAGAAGGCTCTATACTTTACTAATAAAAATGCTCCACAGATGCTCACTGTGAGTTCAGTTATTTTGGGTTAACACCTTTTCTTATAATAAATTCACATATCCAATTCTGTACACATTATCCAATGAAAATTCTTCCTCAAAGTTGATGCAAGAGGAACCTCTAAAGAGATCATTCATATTTATTAGTTCTTTATGCTATTACTTAATTGCTGTAAAATGTAGTAAAGAGGTTTGTGATGATGACTTCTAGTTCATAACGGGTTTTAACCAAGCCTTGGGTTATGCCATCTAAAGCAAGTTTTTGCATGTGAAATTTGATTGGGAAAGTTTTTTTTTTCCCAGATGAAAAGATTAAGAGAAAAACTATTTGGTGCCAGGGTGGCTCAGCTGGTTGAGCACCTGACTGTTGATTTTGGCTCAGGTGATAATCTCACGGTTCATGGGATTGAGTCCTGCATCGTACTCTGTACTGACAGCACAGAGACTGCTTGGGGTTCTCTCTCTCTCCCTCTCTCTCTGCTCCCCACTCTCAAAAATAAATAAATAAACAGAAAAATACTGTTGATTTTCTAGATAATGTTTTAGCCAGAAAATTTATTCATGTTAATTCTTATTTGTTGTGGTTCAAAACTTTGTATGTTGTAACATTGCAATTGATGGTAAACACAAGGAATCAGGAGTGGTGACTAATTTACCAAGAAAGATCAAAAGTTTTATTTTGCAGTGTTGATCAAAGGGTGGCATCAAAATATCAGAGGAGAATGTCTTGTCATTTGGGGAGAGACAGCCAAATTCTAAGTCATAAGGAGTAAAGGAGTAAAAGTAACCCATAGAACCTCTTGACTCATTGGTAGATTGTTGTGAGGTTTTGTCAGTCTCATACTAACTTTGCCTCTGAGATATTGACCATGTCATGGTAAGTGCAGGACTGCAATTCACAAGAACAAAGAAGGATGGAGATTTTTCAGTAAAGTAATGCATATTAAAGAAAAAATACTAAGGTGATGAATTTTCTGCAGGAAAGAAGGTAGATAAAGAATGTGAAGGGTAAAGGAAGTAAAGGGCAATGAAGCAATGTTAAAAGTGTTGATTCTTGGGGCTCCTGGATGTCTCGGTTGAGCATCTGATTTCAGCTCAGGTCATGACCTTGAGGTTTGTGAATTTGAGCCCCACTTTGGTCTCTGTGCCGATAGCTCAGAGCCTAGAGCTTTTTTGGATTCTGTATCTCTCTGTCTCTCTGCCCCTCTCCCACTCACCCTCGGTCTCTCTCTCAAATATAAGTAAAGATTCAAAACAGTGTTAATTCTTTCAAACCTTAATGCTAGCAACTTTATAAACTTTATTTGATTTGATTCTTAGTGCTTCAGTAGATATCATAATTCCATTTTCAAAGGCAAAAATCAGAAGTTTAGAGAAGGTAAACAATTTACCCATATTCATGGTCCTTTGGAGACAAAAAGCCAAAAAAGACTTTGCAGACAGACTCATTTCCAGGTAAGTATGTATGCCTCACACTCAACAAGCATCTGCTTAAGTGTTCTCTTTCTCTACTTCTCTCTCTCTACTTCTCTACCTCTCTCCCAGTTGCATTTTCCCAAGTCCTCTTGACCCTTCTATACTGCTGTGAATAATTTTGTCCAAAGAAAGAGACTTGAAGGAGTTAACATCACAGCTAACTGGCTTTAGTATTCCTATGTATAGTCTTTATAACTAATTGAATGAATGTGAGATCAAACTGCTTAAACAGATGTACAGGTTGAATACTTAATGACTATAGATGTTTTCAGTATACCATTGAATCTTTCACTTCTTAATCCTAGAATGCAATTTTCAAGGAGCCGAGGTGTGCTGTGTATTTCTGGATTACTAGAGAAATAAATTCCCTCATTGCATAGGATATTGATGAACTAAAACTAAAAGCCTTAAGTAGGGGTTTTATCAATGAATAGTTCTTGTTCACAGTGAGATTTTTAAACTTTGTACATGTCACAGTTATGTACCTTATATACTGTATTTTTATGTATTCTGATCCATACAAAGTGAAATATAATATATAATAGTCATTTATCCATATATGTGTCCATATGTTTATTTATAAATGTTTTGACATCCAGTCTCTTTATTCATAATCCATTCAGTCAGAAATACAGTCCAGGGGCGCCTGGGTGGCTCAGTCGGTTGAGTGTCCGGCTTTGGCCCAGGTCATGATCTCACAGTTTGTAGGTTCAGGACCCGCATCATGCTCTGTGCTGACAGCTTGCTCAGAGCCTAGAGTCTGTCTTCAGATTCTGTGTCTCCCTCTCTCTCTGACCCTCCCCTGCTCACGCTTTCTCACTCTCTCTCTCTCAAAAATAAATAAAACATTAAAAAAAAAGAAATACAGTCCCGACTGCCTTTGTCACATTGCCATGAAATCCTACAAAGTAGGCTTACTGAACTCTTGATAGGTCTAGCTGTGATGTCATTGGTTTATGCGTAGAGGAATTATGATGTATATAGAGTTGTATTAATCAAAAGTTGATTTGATCAAATCAGACAAATCAAAAAAAGAATTGTTTGAGGAGATGGGAGATTACTTGATGCAGGGCCCTCATTATGAATATCCTTAGAAGAAATCTCTTGCTAATTCTAGCTTTAGAAACCTTGAGCAATCTTTAGTAATTCCTTGAGCAGTTAGCTAGCTCCCCCACCCCCACTTTTAACTTATGAATTTGAAACTGATTTCTTTCAGCTTTGACTTACAGAAATCATGAGGTCAAAATTGAAACCAAATAAGGTCATTATGACTATTCTTTGAACTTTCCAAATTCAGTTCTATCAAAAAAGTACATGTGATATACTTTAATATTATCTATAATATTTTATTGTAATTAATTTTTAAGTGTTGGGCAGAACCCATTAAATCGATTTCATAACCTATCAGTAGATAATGGACTGAAGGTAGTAGGACATTTGTCTATAGTATGCTTCTTAGATTACTAATATTAGTTCCATCTTTTGCCGATAAAAAATTACTTGCTTATTTATTTTTTGTCTATTTCGTTTCCTTTTTGTCTACTTGTTATTTTATTGCCTTATATTTTATGTCTTCCTTGTAAGCTGCTACACATCTTTTCTTATGGGAAAACTATAAATAAACATCTTAATATACAAGATAGTCTGTTAAGCTAAAGTTATATAGATTCATTGAATAGATGTTTCCTGCAAATAGCTTATGGTATACTGAATAAGACAGATATGAAGTAGATAAAATAACATAATAAATATAAGTAACATTGATCTTTCAATGTTCTAATTGTAGCTATAAATAAAAGTCAGTTTTATCTATGGAAAACAAGTTTTCTAAAGGTTGTGTTACCAGAAGTATTATATATTAAGGAACAGTTTTTAGTGCCCTCACTTAAGATAAACAAAATTATCCCAACAGGGTGCTGTGATTTTGGTGTTCTAAAGTTTGGCAAAAACCAGTCACTCACTGTATAGATGCTGTTGTACATAGAGCTGGTAATAGATTTCAGTCAAAGCACAGGCATATTTTCTGATCTCAGGGGGTTTACTCACTAAGTGGGTGTCTTGATACACACACACAAAGCAGAAAGCAACCAAGGACTGAACAGCAAGTAAGGGAGTCAGTGAAGAATTTTTCTCACATGTTGAACATAATCTTGAGTAAACATTTTGTATTTATGTAAATACACAATATATAAAAATATATTATGCAAGTAAATTCTCAGGTTGTACCTACCACCTATATTTTCACAAAATAAAATCAAAGAAAATGTATTCCCTAAACAAGCTCTCTTGTGTATATGTTTTTTTTGATATGGAATTACCTCCTGGCTAATACTTACTTCTCTAGAAATAAGATTAAAATAGAATAGTGCATTTAGTAAAAGCCTTATATAATTACAATCACATTTTTTCTCCTGAAAATGGTAGTAGTTAGTTAATGTGGAGAAAGTACATGAGAAGGGCCAGATCTATAGCTTCTAAAAGGTAGATGTCCAATATTTCAAAATTGTGCTATCCCTACTTTCCTATGATTTCTATTTCATGACTGTCTCCTGATAATTCTGGCTCTCTTTTCCTCTATGTATGCTATTATTTTTCCTTGTCATCTCTTTCTTATAAGTTTACATGTCTTTCCTATCATAATTCCTATTTTTTTTCTAATATTCTTTACATACCTTACTCCAGAGAACATTCTTTTCAGTTGCTTTTACCTAGTCCTCAATTAAAAGAAAACATAAATTCTTAAAAGTATTATACCTACTAATAAATTCATCATATATACTTATTGAGATAGAGCACATTTTCTCTATTGAAATCCAGGCTTATTATAATAATATGTTTAATTATAGGTTTATTATGGTTTATAAATAGGTTTATAGTAATAGGTTTATTATGTCATCCAACCAGGCATCAGCAAAAGATAGAGATGGTGGGGATTAATGGCCATATATTGAGGTATTGCAAGACTTTGACTTAATCATTCAGTATTTATGCTTTAAATTCTGGTAATACTTGATATTTTATCTGAAGTTTTGGCTTGTATGATCTACAATACATGTAATCTGGGGACTTTGGGAGTTCCTCAAACTCATTTTGCCATGAAGGTCAAGTTGGTCTTAAAAGGAAGGGCAGAATTTTTTTTCTCCTACTTGAATAACTAGTTTGTAAAAACTTGTGTTCATGCTTTAAATACAAAAAGAGTGGAAAAAATCTCTACCCTTCTTTTAACAGTGTGACCTTAGATATACCACATAACCTGGATCTTCCATTTCTCTTTTTATAAAACTCCTCTCTAGTGGGCCGCCTTTTTTTTGAATCCTGATGAGATACTTCTCTGTTTACCACATTGGTTTACTTTACAAACATTCCTCAGAATATGAAACACCCACTGAAAATAACAGGAAATACTTATCTGGGTATTCTCCTATGTCTGAAGAGTTAGAGAAATAACCACTGTTCTCTTTGCTCCAAGAACATAAACTGATACTATTACTTGTTGTTTTATTTTCACTGTAAAGTTTAGGGGAAAGGGCTGCAGAAGAGGATTGGTTAACGTAGAGTTAAAGAAAGGTAACTAGAGTCAGAAATGTAAGTGTCTCCCTTCTACAAGCAGCTACCTTCCTGCCTTTCAGTTGAAAACACGTGACCTGCAGTGACTAACATTTAGTATTAAAATAACAGAACATTTTATGATATATGGTCATTATAATTCATGCAAGTCAACATATTCTATTGCCTTTGCTTTTGCACAGCAAAGAACAATAAAACCAAAAGACAACTACTGAATGCCTTTGGAAAACTTTTAATTTGCCGTGTGCCCAATGCTATGTAAATCACAAAGTGGGAAATGATATTTCTATGGCTTTTACTCTTTTTTTGTGAGTTGTTTCCATTTAAGTACTTTCTCTGTGTTAAATATTCACCATTGACGTAGTAAACCATGAGTATACTAACAGTTTAAATTAGGATTAAAGATATTATTCTGTAGAAAAATCTCTACCATTCTTTTAACAGTATAATCTTAAATATTAGAATTTCACCTCTACAGTCATTTGAGATTGCATATCTATTTTTGAAATATATTGATCTCCATGGACAGTTCTCTAAGATCTGTTGCATTCATACTTAAGAAAGGCATTGCTCAAAGAACTTTAGAGGTATCACCACATTAAGCATCCCAAAAACCTGGGAGCAAACTATTTCTGTCCTTATTGTATTGGTGGGAAATGTGAGCCATTGAATGCTTGGTCAGTTTGCTCAAGTGGGGAATGATAGTGGCTCCACTGCTGGAAGAGAAAAAGATCACATATACAGTTGACACACTTATTTGCTTAGGGTCTGCTGTATTCTGGAGGTCAATGAAAAATATAAGCCAAAATCCTACCTGTGTGGAACTGATCATTCATCCATTGAATCTATGTTTAAAACCAAATGTTGGGGAGCCTGGGTGGCTCAGTCAGTTAAGCGTCCAACTTCAGCTCAAGTCATGATCTCACAGTTCATGGGTTTGAGCCCTGCATTGGGCTCTGTGTTGAGCTAGCTCAGAGCCGGGAGCCTGTCTTCAGACTCTCCCTTGCTCACGCTGTCTCTGTCTCTCTCTCTCTCAAAAATAAATGAAAACTAAAAAAAAAAAAAAATCTAAAACTAAATGTATTTGTTTTAAATGTAAATTTTTATTTATCTGACAACTATAAAGCCCTCTGCTCCTACCTAAGCCACTTAAAGAGCTATGTAGTAATTTCTATCACTATAAATGTCTACCCTTTATGGAAAAAAATGCATTTGCAACTTTTCTCAAGGGCTGATACCTACCATAATACATTTTGTATTCCCAGACAATTTCAGAAGGAAGTAGATTCTCACTATGTTTTTGTGGAATGTGTAAATAGGTTCTCTTTTAAATATTGGTTTTACATTTTTTTAAATGAGATTTCTCCAATGATTCAATTGGGACTAGACGATTTGTAATGCTTATTCTTTTAAAAGTTGGCCTGGGAATATTTTTAAATCCAAGTTTGTAAGATCATTTGCTTAATAGGTAGGTATTATCAGAGATTTTCACTATTCATTTATGCACGTAGATAACAAAATCATTGCAGAGAATGCTGTTATTAGAAATATCTAGACTTACAGAATGTTTTAAATAACTAATGGAAAAAGAAATCACATTTGTACTTTAGGGCACAAATATACATCCAAAAAATCTCTTCTTATTGTTTTCATCTACTGTTTCAAAGTTAATGATCTGTGACAAGATCATGAGCAATATTTTAACTGCAGGAAAGTAATATGTTTTTATTGTTCATTTTAATGCAGGTTCTGCAAGCAAGATGGCAATCTGAAATTTAATCTTATGAATGCTCCAAGGGAGCAATTAAAAATAGTTAAGCTTTGCCATAAAAAATAGCATATAATATCTACAAACTGTACACATTATTATTGATTCAAATCAGTATTTTTTCCTGATTTGATATGCATGAAAATTTTATTCCATTAATTTTAAATATTTAACATACTTCGCTAGAAAATTAATAAGCATTCTTTTCTTAAATAGAGGCTAATTGTTATTTTCATATAGCTTTTTAGCATAATGTATCCAGTTAAGGAAATACAGATTTCTTTTCATTGTAATATCACATTTTCAAAAGAATGTATACATTCCATTAATGCTCTTTTTCCCAAAAATTTGGGAAATTTCTTTCATTTAATTTATTTTGTGAGAGACAGAGAGAGAGAGAGAGAGAGAGAGAGCAAGTGGGAGAGGGGCAGAGAGAGAGGAGGACAGAGGATCTGAAGTGGGCTCTGTGATGACAGCAGAGGGCCAATGTATGCTGGAACTCATGTACTGTGAGATCATGACCAGAGAGCTGAAGTCAAATGGTTAATTGACTGAGCCACCCACGCACCCCTAGACCCTAAATTTTTAACCTATCTATTATATTCACGTATTTTATGGAAAGACCAGTGCATATCTCTAATTCTATTATAATGTTCTTATATTTATTGCTGTTATTTATAATTATTTGATGCATACAGTAAATATTTTCTGATTTGGAAGTATTGATGAAGAAATCATGGGGATATTTACAGAACAAAATTCAGTATGTCAAATGCTGCATTTATTTCTTCAGAAAATAATAATAGAAAGCCTATCATACTATGGTAAGTTGTACAAGGAATATTTAGAAGGACATTTCATGCTTTAAATTTTCACAATAATACAACTTTTAGAAAAGATAGTTGTCATCCTGGGCCTAAAAAATGGCTAGAATTTTAATAGTACAGGAAAAGACCAAAGACATTCCAAGGTAGAAGGTGAGAGTGACCAACCATTCAGAGGTAACAACGGGCATATTGTATTAGAGGGACAGAAAACCTGTGATATATTAGAAGAAAATAATTTGCACATGGCAATACTAAAATCTAAAGTAAAAATTCTGAGTATCTGTGTATGAGTATATGGGGTGGGGAAAGATCAGGGATAAATACATTCTCAAAGGGATGCATTAGTCCAAAATGTTGAGAGTTTGGTACATAAGAAAGAATAGTTAGCTTTTTTAAATTTTTTATTATTTTTTATTTTTTAATAGTTTATTGTCAAATTGGTTTCCATATAACACCCAGTGCTCTTCCCCACAAGTGCCCACTTCCATGACCACCACCTCTTTACCCCTCCCCCCTTCCCCTTCAACCCTCGGTTTGTTTTCAGTATTCAATAGTCTCTCAGGTTTTGTGTCCCTCTCTCTCCCCAAATATCTTTCCCCCTTCCCCTTCCCAAGGTCCTCCATTAGGTTTCTCCTGTTAGACCTATGAGTGCAAACATATGGTATCTGTCCTTCTCTGCCTGACTTATTTCACTTAGCATGACACCCTTGAGGTCCATCCACTTTGCTACAAATGGCCAGATTT
>NC_043707.1:57033255-57061499 GCF_006229205.1 Suricata suricatta
TCATCAGGTGATGGACATTTAGGCTCTTTCCATGATTTGGCTACTGTTGACAGTGCTGCTATGAACATTGGGATACATGAGCTCCTAAGCATCAGCACTTCTGTATCTCTTGGATAAATCCATAGCAGTGCTATTGCTGGGTCATAGAGGAGTTCTGTTGATAGTTTTTTTAGGAACCTCCATACTGTTTTCCAGAGTGGCTGTACCAGTTTACATTCCCACCAACAGTGGAGGAGGGTGCCCGTCTCTCCATACCCTCACCAGCATCTATAGTCTCTTGATTTGTTTATTTTAGCCACTTAGCTTTTAAAATCAATGGTGGAACATAATGAAAAAAGTCCCACACATAAGTAATTCTCAAAACTGAAAACAGTTCTTTGTTTTTGAAATTAAAAATAAACTTGTAAGTAATGGTGACAAGAAGCAAAGATTCTAATGATAGTTTAACGAAGTTTAAATGAACTATATAAATGACAGATAATGAGTATTAGGACGAAAGACATAAACATTGCCATCTTTGAAGTTTTCTCATTTAAAGTGTACTTAATGAATATGAACTTGTTCTAGTAGAAATGGGTTTAAATGGCTGTTTCTCCTATTTATTAAGATTTAGCACAGTATGTATGAATTATAGTGGTACAAACAATCAGAGATTTTTTTTTCCACTATGAAGTACTCAGTACTTAGGAAGAATTTTTGTGTGGATTTTGGCACATCAGGCCCTTGCGTATTTACCTGAAAAATAAGCAAACTATATTAGAATTAAAATATATGGCATATGCAGAGTACTGAAGACAATAATTGCTTAATAGGCTTGATAACTGGAAATAATAGATTTTTTTTAAATATACGTTTCTGCCTCTTAGTGAATATCTTATCATTCCAGTCTCATACTTGTTGACCTCAACACAGTCTAATACGATATCTTCTTTGGGTAGTCTTCAAAGTTTGGGGTTTAAATGTCAAACAAAATTAAAGAGAAAGATTTCATGACCTGAAAAATCAAAATTGCATCACTTTTTTGTAGAGTCAATTACAAACAAAATATCTCAGCACTTAAATTGGATGCTTAGTTTAGATTTTGATAACACTAATGAGTAGTAATCTTTTTCTGAGATTTTACAATGAAATGTTAAAGCAGAAATCTAATGCAGTCATGTAGTCTGCACCAATGTTTAAGGTTAGTAGAGATTATCTTGAGGGATGTGACATTATATACTGTCTTCTGTTGATATTTTTCTGTTGCAAAAAAAAAAAAGAGTGCTTTCTTTAATCTTTTTTTCCCCACTCTTTGTAATTCAAGGAACACCTTTCCATTTCTCTCAGCTTCATGGTCCTTGTTCTTATTCTTCTCACTCTTCCTTTCCCCCCCACCTCTTCCTCCTCCTCTCTCTCTCTTTCTTCTTCTTCTTCTTCTTCTTCTCCTTCTCCTTCTCCCCCTCCTCCCCTTCCTCCACCCCTCCCCTCCCTCCTCCTTTTCCCTACCTCTCTCTCTCCCTTCTTCTTGCCTTCAACCTCATCCTCCAGCCTTCCTTTCTCACCTCTCTCTCTCTAATGAAGATAAATCTGTATGTTCCCTTCACTTTTAGGTCAGTACCTCTTTATGCAAAAATACTTAAAAGACTCTACTCTTATTTTTTTCTTCTTCACTGGCTTCTGAAATCCTTTATCCAGAGTCTGCCATCTTGTTAACAGTTATACTACTTGTGGTTGGCTTTTTTTTTCCCCCATAAAATATTTTAATAGGGACGTCTGAGTTTCTCAGTTGATTGAGCATCCAACTCTTGATATCCGCTCAGGTCATTATTCCAGGGTCCTGGGATTGAGCCTTGTGCAGCATGGAGCCTGCTTAAGATTCTTTCTCTCTCTCCCTCTACCCTCTCTCCTGCTCATACTCTCTCTAAAAGATATGTATGTGTGTGTGTGTGTGTATATATATATATATATATACACACACATATACACACATATTCTTTAATATTATTAAATTTCAAAAAGATTTTGACAGAGGGTAGATGTTTATTGTCTAAAAAAGTACTAACTGAAATTTTCCTCTGTAATTGTTTCTCTTTAGTATTTGTAATATGTAATTGGTAAAAATTTAATTTTCAAACAACTCTCAATTATTATGCAATATGAGGAAAAATTCCTGGGTTTGTTTTTAAATATCTACTTATTATAGCTCAAAAATGCCACTTTTTGTTTATATCAAGTTTAAATTTCATAATTTTTTCACCATAGTTTTGGTAAAGTTTTCCAAATTATTTCTAACCTCCTAAGTTTAAGATACCCTATAATTAACAAACCTACAACAGTGGTTCAAATAGTCCTAAAACAAACAAAAAATGAAAGACAAAATCACTTTTTTCAGTGTCAATCTTAAATTATCACCAATAATCAAATCTATATTCCTTAATTCATTTTAATTGGTTTAGCATTCAGCCACCTGGCTAAATAAAAAAGTAAAAAAACTATTCCGTGTACTTTGTGAATTTAGCTAGGAAAAATAGTATCAGGAAGTTAAGTAGTAAATAATTTTGTTATCTTTTGTAATCACTGACTATTTCAATACAATTGAATATGTACTAAATTTAAAGAAATTTCACTTAAATAAACCCTGGGAGTCATTCATATCTCCAGTAGAGAGAAGCAGTGGGTGGCTTTGTGGACAAAGCACACGGAGGAGTGCAAAGTCAGAATTTATTTTGACTGTCCACTTGATTTTTTTAAGTTCATTTATTTTGAGAGATAGCATGAGTGGGGGAGGGGCAGATAAAGGGAGACCAAGAATCCCCAGCAGGGTCCACACTGTCAGCACACAGCCCACTGTGGGGCTTGAACCCACAAACTGTGAGATCATGGCCTGAACAGAAATCCAAAGTTGGGTGCTTCACTGACTGAGCCACCCAGGTGCCCCTTGACTGCTACATGTTCATGAGAAAGACAACCCCTAAGCAACAGGTTTCTCACCTTTAAAACTGACATGCTACAGCTTCTATCAACTTGATGGAGTTTTTTTTATAATAAAATGACAAAATGAATGTTAAATGGCTTTGTAAGTTGTAAAAGACACTGTCGATACAAATTGTTGTCGTTATTATCACTGTTCTTGTGTTCATACAGGATCGATTCTCTACCTAATAAAACATAGATTAGAACAAAGTCAACAATTTGTATTTGTATAATAAAAAGGTTTCCAACTATATGTGAAGTATAATATTAGAAAATAAATGTTAAGGTATTGTATTCTCCAGGTTTTCTAAGTCATTTCTTCTATAATTTTTGAAATGATGTTATTATCTAAATATTTTAATTTTAAGGAAAATTGCTAATTATCATATTTCTTAATATTTCACATTTTATTCAATCACAAGAGAAAATGACAAATTATAATTTAGCCATCCATCCAGGAATCGAATCCAAAGACAACATTCTTGTTAGTCTTCATTATATAAAGTTGGAAATAAATAGGTTATACTTATGCTTTACATGACTTAGGAAATGTTTGCATTTCTTTTATTCTTTCCTTAAATAATTATTTCTTAAATTGTTAATAGATGTAAGTAAAATGAAACCAGTATCCATGCAGTTGTATTTTAAAGTTTACATATTAGGTATTTTTTAAAGCAAATTAGTTGAAAATATGTGGCATCTTCTTTGAAACTCAATTGGGCATACTTAGTTATATGAATTATATTGTCAATGTTCATAATAAAACCCAATGATCCCTGTCAGACTCTAAGATAAATTAAGGACCAATTTTCTGGGAAAAAGTCCAAATTCTAGGATAGTGATTATCAAACTTTATTATGTAAAAAATTATATTTGTAGCCTAATGCAGTGACAATTTCTGAACTCATTTTTAGGACTTTGAAATTGTGATTCGGCAAGTTAGAGTTGAAGCCCAGAAATGGCTTTGAGAAATACTAGTCTAGAAAATGTATTCTGCCAATCTGTAATAATACAGGAGAAAATCCTCTAAGTTATTTATTGGATTCATGTTTTATAAAGAGCATTGTGAACCATATTGAACATGGAGATGATAAACAGATACCTGTAAACATTAAAGCTTTAAAAATGAAAATTTTCATCGTATCAATGTTTCCTGATTCTAATATCTGTGCTTAATATTGGGGCTAGAAATTAATCACTCAAATAGTACAACCATTCTTATTTGAGATCTTCAAATCGTCTAAAAGTGACACTACATTATTTACTATGAGGCTCCACTATTAGATAAGTGATTCTTAAGCCAGTTTCACTTTTCCCACCACTAATCACAAAATGCTTTTCCCCTGTGTACTAGGGCTCACCGGGAGAACGGGGATCAGCAGGTACAGCGGGCCCAATTGGTTTGCCAGGACGTCCAGGACCCCAGGGTCCCCCTGGTCCAGCTGGAGAGAAAGGTGCTCCTGTAAGTAATTTCAAGGAGAAAATATATTATACTGCTATTCTGCACAAGTTATTACTTTTTATTCAAGGATATTAGCTCTTCATACTCCACTGCCTTCTCTCTGCATATGTGCCTGGCATATAAACATACCTCTTTTTATATTTATAATAGAGAAAATTTCAAATTCAATTAAATGAGATGACATTTTCTCACACTTTATGAAACTCTAAGACCTGTGAGGGAGTTGGATATTATTAATGTAAAAGGCTTCTGATTTTGCTCCTTTTAAAAAATAAAATTGGAGTTTTGATTAAAACTATACTTTGCTGCTTTATATTAGAAGTATGTACTTTTCACTCCTCTTGTATTACAACTTCATATCCAATATTTCCAAAGTCTGTAAATGAAACCCATAGAAAGTGGTTGTCCTCCTCATGTAATTTGAGTTTTGATCTACAGTGATTGAGATGGGAAACATTTAACCAAGTATTTTATCTTATATTTATTGCATTTAAAATTTTTATTTTTAAATGATTATGGGCTATAGTCTATTCATTAGGCTTATATTTCTTTGTCAAGATTTCTTCTCTGTTTTTGTTTCTGTTTTTGATATAATCATATTAATTTCCCTAAAAATCCTCATCCTCCAAGATTAAAACAAAATCATACAATAAATCTAGATAAAATGGATTTTAAAAAGATTCCATGAGTGCTAGAAAATATATCCAGGGCACACCATCAGGAGGGCCAAGAGATTAAAATGTCTCCTTTGTTGAATATTAGAAACGATCATGAATACTGAAAGCTGAATCAAAGGCAAATGAGAGATCAGGCCTGGGCTTGTTGGGCATTCATGATAATTCTAATGGATAATTATAGTGGGGTCCAAAAAGAAGGTGGTTGATAAAGAGGTGGGATAGGTACACACAGAGCAACCCAAGTAAGCCACGTGGCTACTTGGCTAAAAAATAGTGGGACAGTAGCTAGAAATACAAGCAGAATTGAATGCATTGTCTCTTATTGTTATGATGCACATGTATTTATCCACAACCACTAGTAAGAAAAGAATCAATGAAGAGTGAGGAAGTGAAGGATATCAGAGTAGACTAGAGCTGCCAACTTTGAGCCAATCAGAATTGGCGTGGGAATTCAGGTCTGTCATTTGTGTAGCTCATGATTTTGGCGAAGCCGTTTAGCCTCCCAAAGCCTCTGAAAAGGAGATAAACACAATATTTTGTGAGGAGTAGATGAAATAGTAGTTCTAAATTACGTTGTAGAATCGTGATAAGTCTTCAGTGAGCCATCATCATCATGTGTGGACCAGTGTTGTCATAAAAAAAGATGGATTATAACTAGAAAATAAATGCATAAATTGGCTTTTGAATAAGAAGGGATGGATTCTGTGAATTATAATAAAAGTTGAGGATACGAGTACAGGCTAAATAGATCATGCCAACTGAAAGATGATGAACGTAGGGATGAGTATCTGCTTCTATCAAAATGTTAAGGGAAGATTCAGCTATTAACATTAGCTAAGGGGGAGAAGTGATGAACTGAAGACTGCTTAAGGAGAGACAGATGATGTTTCTGATAGTCCTGTAGATTGCAGGCCACGAGATGCATGCAGAATGGAGGAAGAGTTTGTCATTTTTCAGAGTTGTAAATGAAGAAGCTAAATTTAGTGTGGTGAAGAGCAATTGAAAGATTTTTTCCTGACTCCACACAGACCAGAATCAGAAGAAATAAATGGCAGGTGATTCTTGGCTAGAGATCATGAGTACTATAATGAAGGCAGGTAAGAATTAATGTGTCTTATTTACAGATACTCTCATATAAAAGAATTGATTTTTGGAGTTCAAGCTCTAAAAGAAATCCAAATTTAAGGAGAAGTATCTGAATCAGCACTGTGTTTAAAATAGTGAAGTTCCCTATGAATAACACAGCACATTTTATGAGTATAAATAGGTTTGATATACTGCAATGTTTGACTTAAAGGAAATAAACGTTCTCCAAGGTAACATCAGAGATAGGTGTTAAATGATAATTGGGAAAAGTTTTGAGAAACCAGATCATGTGGGATCTAAGAAATTAATAAATCAGAGTTTACAAGTTAACTTTGTTTTATAGATATTTTGTTATTTTTGTTGTCAGCAAATAATTAACTCAACAAATATTTTTTAAGTGGCTACTCTGTGCCACAGGCCAGAGGGATGCAATGGAATGCAAAAATAAACATAGTTTCTGCCCTCACACAATTTATTGTCTGATGGGGCAATTAGATAATAAGCAAAGAACCACAAGTCTGTGTATAATTACAAACTCTGGTTAGTGATACGAAGGAAATGCCAGCTTACAACAGAGGGAATTGAGCTGGAATCGGTGTTTCCTTGGACAGGACATTGATGTGGAATGTAAAAGAGGAGGAGGAATTATCTAGGGGAAGGGTCCTCCTGGGCAGATTCAGGCCAAGCAACAGGAGATGCATGGAATCAGGTTTAGCGGAAAAAATGGTCTAGAGGGAGTTAGAATTCAGAGAGCCAGTGCAAGGGGGAGGCCTGATGCTGGGCAGGTGGCAGGAGGCAGATAATGGCAGGCTGCACTAACAGCTTCGTCTGTATCTCAGGAATGGTAAACAAGTGGCTGAGGAATGTTGTTAAGATGATCTCATTGTCTCTCTGGCTACTTCATGGGGAATAGTTTGGAGGTAAGAATAGGTGTGAGAAAAGAAAAAGGTTATTTCAGTTGTTCAAAGGAAGGGTGCTAGTATCTTGGGATATGGTGTTCATGGTGGAGATAAAGTAAATACATTTGAGAGATAAAACAGGTAAAATTTAGACATTGTAAAGGGACAGGAGGTGGTAAAGGAAGAAGAGAGGAGAACAGGGTAACACAAAGGCAGACGCTTATGACTTGTGGATTTTTAGCCTATTTAACAAGAGAGAAGAGAGAACCACTAAGAACAATTGGGCATATATACCTTCTACAAAATTGGTGAAATCTTGATCTTTAGGAAATAATTTACTTTATGTTCTCAAAGAAATTTTAATGGAAAATAGATGTCATCTTCATTATTAAGACCCTAATTTTTAAATTACACAATAGATGTAAATTTAAAAATAGGAAAATAATGCCATTATCAAAAAATAAAGCTAACAGCCTTATCATTTTCAATCCAAATAGCAGCAGGGAATTAAAATATAAAAATCAGGAAAATCTCTGACACATTTTTCAGAGAAAAAGCTGACACATGAGAAGCATAAAGTTATGAGCAAATGCATTTTATGATTTCTCAGGCCTATCAGACAGTGCCCAGCGATTTCAGTAGCACCACCAACGGAGAGTAAAAGCTCAGTGAATTTTCATAAACATCAAGCAACTAATTTATCAATATACACTGCTTGATTAAGAAATGTGAGTTTGAAAGAAAAATTCTAAGTTGAGTGTTAACTACTTTAGTGGGCTATAGCCTGATTTATAAATGGTTAGCGATGAAGTTTCGGGGTGATGGTGGGGTGGCCCAGAGCTGACGATAATAAAAGAATTCTTGAAGATATCTTTGGTGCAAAATGGTGATTTTATGAAAACATGGGGACAGACCTGTGGGGAGGAAAAGCTGCACTGGGGTCATGACAGGTAACTCATTATATACATCCTCAAGTTGGGAGGGGGTCAGGGATAGAGTAAGTCTCTAAAGAATTTTGGAAGCAAAGTTTCCATGATCTTGAAGGGCCAGCTGTTGTGAGGAAACACCACTTATCACCATTTAATAAAACGTCAGTCATGAGACCCTTCAAATGTATATCGGGGGGCCATAAGCTTGGAGTATGATTGCCAGCATCTATCTTGGGGCAGCTGAGTTTAAGGAAGTTGACTTACAGGATCCCCGAGGTTGGGATAATGTTAAAAACTGAGGTTCTCTTTTGCCCCCAGCAAAGTGTCATCATCAAGCTGAGCTCCTAAAGGGAGGTCACTCTGCCAATTTCAAGGACTTGTCAATGAGCTATAGGCAGTAAGGGAATTTAATTTTTCAAGTGCCTTAGTTTCCCCACATCACCATGCCAAGCACTTAAACCCCTTTCCTTTCTTGGGTAGCCAGGAGTGTCTAAGGAGCATCACACAGATCCCACCTGGGGTGGGGAGGGGTACCAGCTTGTGGTCTACCCCTCAGCCTGCCTCATGCTCCCTCATCAGTTAGCAAGGATGGTGTTCTTAGCAAAAAATGAAGGGATCCTTTGTGTCGTCATTTGCTACTTGAAAATATATTTTACTTGGTAATATTAAATAATTTCTTTGTCAAGTTTGGAACTCAGAATGTGACCTGCTGCACCTACACTTAAAAATCCTATAAATGGCTAACTTAAGGGTTTCTTACAGCAGAGTAATGTTCTGCTGGATTTTCAATACAGGGAGAAAAAGGTCCCCAAGGCCCCGCAGGGAGAGATGGAGTCCAAGGTCCTGTGGGTCTCCCGGGGCCTGCTGGGCCTGCAGGCTCCCCTGGAGAAGATGGAGACAAGGTTGGTATTTTGTGTTTTTGTATGAGTACGTCCTGTGAAAGTGTAATTTTTTCTCAAGAATCCTAAATTTAATATTTCTGAAGATTAGCTGTCAAATCTCAAGACAGCTTTTTCAAAGTTTCATTCATGTTCCATGTGTTCAAAGGTTTTAATTTACAGTTTGAGTAATATTATCTATCCATGAAATAGCATATTGGATATAAACAAAAAAGGGGAACACAAGAAAAATGGTAGAGAGATAAAATAGCCGATGGCAAAATAATTTCTTTTCAAATATATATGTTTCTGATATAAATGTGAAACTAATTGAAGTAATTACTAGTATAGGCTTAGCCCTTGTGTCTTGGATATTGCAAAAGAAGAGTTAAGAATAGGTTACATTCTGACAATACTGGACATCTCTGTTACCTAACATAGAAATAAAGATTTTAAGCTTTTAATTCTGAATGCATATGTGTATTGTTAAGTGTACGTGTCTAATGTGTTTTCTAATATTATTGTGAAATGCTATAACACACTTTTTGAGCCAGTAATCTGATAATGTACAACATTTTAGCATTTGGAAAACCAGGAGAAAAAAAATTAAGTAATTTTTGATTAATGTGTAAGTATATTTTTAATATACCAGCATTATCAGTTTATTGTGGTAATATTTCAGACAAAATTGATTTTGTGAATTAAAAATCCAGTTGTAATATGTCTCAAAGTTCAGTTGATTTTGGGTTGTCTACATATTATCAATACTAGAAAATATTTATTTATTTATTTTGAGAACGAGAGAACACAGGCTGAACTGAGGAAAAGAGAAAGAGAGACGGAATCCCAACCAGGCTCTGTACCATCAGCACAGACCTTGTTGTGGGGCTTGAACTCATGAACTGTGTCATGACAAGAGCCCAGATCAAGAGTCAGATGCTTAACCAACTGTGCCACACAGGCACCCCCAGCTTTCACAATTTAAACAGGGACATTAAACAGTAGTATAGAATTACATTAAAGTAAAATTTAATAATTGGGTGATAGTGATGACAAATACAATGGCAGGCATGACATATTAGGAATAAACTTTGACTCAAATCTTTCCAATACAGGGTGAAATTGGTGAACCAGGACAGAAGGGCAGCAAGGGTGACAAGGGAGAAAATGTGAGTTTCCTAATTCTTACTAAGCAGCATTATTCATGTAACTTTAGCTATTTACCATGGATATTTTTATCCATACTATATTACCTTTTTGACAGCTATTCAGTTGAGATTCAGTCAGTTCTAATTAAACCTCTTTTTGAAGTTATGTGTTGAGATACACAGTACTTCTAATCCTAAAATTCTCACAATAAGACTAATTCATCAGCAAGCTTACCCTTCATTGCTTTTGCATCATTAGTCCAAATATCCCTGTGGTTTAATGAGAAATAGTTCTTAGTGTGGTTATGAAAAGGATTTTGACCTGGTAGAAACCTAAATATGCCTCACGTACCCCAGTGGTTATGACCCATGCTTTTGGAACCTTTGCTTTTAAGTACTGTTACCAACACATGGCGGTTATTGTTATGAACGATGACTGTTTTTCTTTAGTGCCAGGATCTTATAGTGACTGATCAGTTATGTATGTAAAAAAAAGACAGTTAAGAAATATTTATACATGTGAGACTCATAAACCTATTGAAGCCTATTGCTTAAAATAAGGGGGCCTGGTATACTTAATATATAAACTAAGTATGCATGTGTTTTCATAAGAAGGAAATTCTAAATTTTTGTGTATCACTATATTCTATCTGTATGGAATCCCTTCCCCAATATTCACTAGAAGATATTTTAAGTGTTCTTTCGGACTCATGCCTCATTAAAGAATCTGGCATTTTGAAAATCTTCAAATGTGAAACTTCAGTGTGATTTGTGTTAGCAAAAAATCCATTTTTAAATATCCACAACATTACAGATGAGAGTGCCTTCAATAACTATCAATTTAAAGCTGATTACAAATATGCAAACCTGAGTCTCAAGAAGTAGAATAAATAATGGTTGACTATTCTAAATGCAAAAGACTTCTTTTCCATAGAACTAGAGAGATGCGTAATAGACTTTGATCAAATATTCTGCACTATGACAGCTCAGGTTCATCTGGCTTCAACTTCAAAATTACTGATTTTTATCTCACCACAGGGTCCTCCTGGACCGCCAGGTCTTCAAGGCCCTGTTGGTGCCCCTGGAATTGCTGTAAGTATTCTTCTTTGTTAGCAAATTTATATCCTCACAGTTCCCTGATTAAATTTATAAACTGTCACATAACCAGTTGATTTTGTGTGGTTATAACTATGTCTGTCTAATGTTAAATCAAATATAAATTTTCTAATATACCTAGCCAGGCTGATATTTATAAGCAAAAACTGTTATGGCTTCATTTGAAAAGAATGAGTTAAAAAATACTTAATTTGTAGTAAATTCTGAACATGATTTTCCCCTTGATAGATAGCTTTGACTTCATTTGGTACATGAGAAAATCAAAATCAGTCATGCTCCAGAAACAAAAAATGTAAACCAGACAAACAATGGCTTATTTGCTGCAGATAATGGAAATTTAATCTTTTTTACTTGGTTACTTGTAAATGGACCAGCTTTGATTAAATTAGAAATGTCTATATTTTTGTGATGACTTGTATCACAACTGTGATTTTTCCAGTTTATGATCATTGTCATTGCTCCTCTCTAGGGAGGTGATGGTGAGCCAGGTCCCAGAGGTCAGCAGGGGATGTTTGGCCAAAAAGGTGATGAGGGTGCAAGAGGTTTCCCAGGACCTCCTGGGCCCATAGGTCTTCAGGTAAGATGCTCTCAGCCTTTTGTTCTCTGTCCTGTCCACCTACTTCTCACACCAAGTTTTCAGGCGGATGTAAAACAAAATAGCTTTCCTTTTTTCTATCTAGAAGCCTGGAGACAATGTTTAGCCATAATGACTGTTTTACTGAAATGTTAGCCCAATCTTAGGTATATCCCATTTTGCTTAAAAATGAACTACAACCTTATTTAAGACTGAGAGTTAAAAGCGAGAGATTAGCATGATTCTTTTGCAGGCCTCACAGCAAGAAAATTGGTACTTCAGATGACTTGCAAAAATTAACAGCATTTTGAGAAAGAGCCATCTGCCAATCGCAACTACCAACAGACACTGCTAAGAGCAAATGTTAAACAATAATAGGTAAAACAAACAATTCGCAACAGATTGGTCATTTAAAATAAAATTTTAAATTATAATTTGTATTTTGTGAAGCACATTCAGGGCAAGAAATATGAAGTTATAAATCACTGTAGGCTAAGAAAGTTTCATTCAAATATGTCTTACAAATTAAAACATCTAGATCACTGCCCTTAACAATTTGTGAAGTTGTAGAAAAGTAAATAGAAGTTGAATTTATATACATTTACTTTTTACCTTTACTTTCATAAGTAAAGTCACAGACTACTGGCTTTTAATATTAAGTAGCTTATTGCATACATCATTATGCAAATTGTATTATAAATATTATAATTAGTATATTATCATAGTTATTTTGTTATAGCACTCAGTGAACAAGACACTGTAATTTTCTGCTTTTATTTTAATCCAAAATAATTCATTTTAGACTCAGGAAATGCAAACACTTCATTTCATATTTGTGTTTTCCCCTTTATATTTATTAGGCAAAAATAAATGAGCAAATAAATATCAACATGTGTGAGGAACACACATATTTGTAAGCAAAAATAAAGCATTCAAAATTAGATTGCCAGTAGGTATGTTACCATCCATTTTCTGCTTTTTCTTTTAACTGATTGCTCTGATTCTGTAAGGCTGTTATTTAGGAATTTAGTTCTCCTGATTAAAGAAGAAGTCTTGTAGCTTATATTTATCAAATATTAAGTGAAAAAGTACCTTCATCGCCACAATGTAAGAAATGTGCTCTTTGATGAGGGTGACTTGAGAAATTAGTTCACTACAAAATTGATTATATTTTCCCACAGCCACCTCTTTAAATCAGGAATCTGAAAAGATGCTAATGTAATTAACATGTTCACAATTGCATCTGTATCCTTTAATTGAGTCTTCATGGCAGAATAGATATTAGCAATTATAATACATAAATAATAATAATCTAATATTCTAGTTAAGAGACTTGATTTTTCAATTTGATGTTTACAATTTGCATATGAGGAGACATAAAGAACAATAGTTCTTGACCTAAATTCTTTTTATTTTATCTTATCACTTAAGTGGCAAATGATTTTAAATCGAGAGACCTTAGAACAGAATACCCCATGCATAAATTATTCCTTAGGAGAAAGTTATGGCATATGAAAACTGATTAACACTGTAGTGCCATTTAGCATGTTTAGTTTCCTGCAACAAAAGTATTTTACTCATTATGTCTCTATTAATTTTAATGATAAGAACATTCTATCTTAATCAACTTAATCCATAACCAGACTTCACCAGAAAGAAATATGTCAGTGTTTTTCTATTGGAAGGTCCCTATTGAGCTAATATTAGGAACACTCATATGCATAAAAATAAGTTGGCAATACAGATCTGGGGCTGGTATAGAAATAAAAGAAAACTAATACTCTACTATTTTTATACTATTCAATTTGGGGATTCCAAATTAGATTCACTCTATATATTACTAAAAGGAGGTGGTAGAAACATAGACAATAGATAGGAATGTGATTATTAACTTATATGATGTTTATAATTTAAGTTGCAATGCATGCTACTCTACAAAACCATCTTAAAATGAAATATTAAATGTTAAAATCTACCTGTGTATTTAAGAATTTAAATTTGTGTGCTCTGTCAATGAATTATTATCTCTGAGATTGTACATCTTGGAATCTAAAATTTTAACAGTCTCAGGTAATTTTTAGGCAGACTAAAATCTAAAATACTGCTTAGCTATGTCCTTCTAAGAACTTCTCCAGCAATTCTAGAAGCTGCTATCAAATGTTATTAATGATTGGGGAATAACTGGCTATTTTCTTAAACATCCAAGTGACTTTTGAGAAAAAGGAAATTAGATCCTGGTATATATTGTTTATTATAAATCAGTAATTAAGATTTTGTCATAAAAGTAAATATATACCACATTAAAAAAGGTGTATAAATATACTCATTAAGCGCCCTCTCTCCAAACTGAGTCATGTGGAGTTAGTAGGTCATAAAAACAATTTAGTGTCTTATTACCAGCATTAAAAAAATGAAATATAATAGGATAAGGTAAAACAGAATAAAATATCAAAGATCACCATCATCTACGCATTAAGGGTATTACTTTTTGAAACTCATCTTTCAGCTATTTTTTACATGTACATTTAGGGGGAAATAAGTGAAGTGTATTTATTGCTGTGGGTCATGGGCAAATAATTTGCGGCCACTGCAGTGTCCTGCCAAGATAATTATTGACTAAAATATCAGCAGAGATTTAGAGTTTTCTATTGTGTATTTTTTATTTCTTAAATAGATTATTTCCGAAATACTGTTACCAAGTATTAAAAATAAAGCATGTATAGAGTATGTTAGGTGTAAATAACTATTGGCAGTAATACTAAAAACATTAAAAAAATTAGAATAATCCATAATCCTACCATATCAGAAACAGTTGCCCCTTTTACTATTTCTGTCCAATAATTATCATACTTATAATAAATACATATTTCACAGATAAATTTATATAATGGGTATTTATATTTATGGTTTATTACTTATATATACTTCATATTTAGAGTATTAGTATCATATCAATAGCCCTATAATATCCCATTAGCTTATATAACCAAACTTATTTGTCATGTTTTCTGTGTTGAAACATTTATTTTTTTTATATAAAAATACTGTTTAATGTTTGTTTATTTTTGAGAGAGACAGACAGAACATGAGCGGGGGAGGGACAGAGAGAGAGGGAGACACAGAATCTGAAGCAGGCTCCAGGCTCTGAGCCCAATGTGAGGCTCAAACTCATGAACTGTGAGATCATGACCTGAGCCAACGTCAGATGCTTAACAGAGAGAGCCACCCAGGCACCCCTATGATTATATATTTAGAATAATTGGAATCCTGCCATAGCTACTGTTACAATAAATACTTTAATACATGTAGCTTTTCCTGTTGATTTATATTATTAGAATTCATTCATTCATCATAAATTCAACATTTTCTTGAACTCCTATTTTTGCCTAGTCCTCTACTAATTGGTAGAGATAAAATATTGATAATTACCACAAAGTAGCTTATGATTGTAAATATATAAACAAGTGGCATCATTGTGTTTTTAAGTATACAATTCAAGTATTGCAAAGTATTGTTGAGATATGAAACAGGAAATATGAAGAATTCTCCATGGAAGACCTAGTTAGGAAGACCAAGAGGAAGTACAATAATTTTCCCATAAAGACATAGGTGAAATTTTAGTATAACCTGAATGCGAGTTTATTCTGTAACACAGAATCCTTCCTAAAGCAATGATGCTGCTATTTGAGAGAATAAAGGAAATACTTACACCAGATTTTTTGAACTACAAGTGAAAGTAACAGGCTAAAAATTCAGAAGATATTTATAATCCTGGAAATGTATTGGAAATTTTATTTTCAAAAGAGTTTTGTCAAATAGGTACCTAACTACAAAAACTGCACCTGGATAGGATGAAAATAATTTGGGACAAGATTCTTCAGAAAATCTTTGAAAGTGCAGTCCTATAGACATGTATATATGCTCATAAAAGATGGAGCAAATGATTAAGCATCCATAAATACCCAGATTAAACTGTATATTTAGTTCTTGTAACTAAAATCAAACAGTATAATTTTATACAAAGTGTGAATTTTACTTGTAAATGTAAGTGTAAAATTTTATTATATGTAGTTAATACTTGCATTTTAAGTATTTTGAGAAACGATAGTTTCTAAATCTTAATTTCATGTTCTTATTTGACTCTGTATGTAATTTTGGTTTTATATTAGAAATTGGCCAAAAGTTTCCTTCTAAATACATGAGTGACTTTTATTGTTTTCCTACTCTATTTCCTAGGGTCTGCCAGGCCCACCTGGTGAAAAAGGTGAAAATGGAGATGTTGGTCCCATGGTAAGTTTATTATCTTTTAGGATATTATGGATATTGTGAATTTTCACATTACTAATAACTTTCTTACGGTTTAGTAATCTGAACAAAATAGTCCTAAAGGCTATGACTTTTCATATCATTGCCTTCTCCTTGCCTCACCCATGCCTGTATCTGTGACCATTGAAGTTCCCTTCAACGTATATCTCTTTAACTTTGGACTAATATCATATAAATCTACATCATTCATTGGTTGATATATAGTTACATATATATTTTTCTAAGTGTGTGGATTATTGAGGTGTATATAATCTTCCAAACTTCAGTTATTTATTAGTTTTTAACTCTGCACTTTAAAGTTGACGAGGTAAAGAATAGATAATATTCACCCTTGATTTGGATAATTAGCAAGTGTTAATATAGTATTAAATATTTGTACTTTGTAATGGATTCTTAATAAGGAATCTTATTTGAATTAGAAGGCTATGATAAAATAATTGCATTTATTGATTCTGGCTTTCTGCTCTAACTATAAATCTAAGTGTTCACTGAAATTTTGAAATACGTATCTTTGTTTATTGAGCATTACCTTGGATAAGGAAACAATTACCCCAAGGTCACTGAAATCTATAACAAAATGTAATGAATGTATTTTCTAATTGTATCTTCCTTTCAATAAACATTGCCCCAGTTCTTAATTCCCTCAGAATACGTATATTGATAGTTTTATCCTGGCATTTTAGATATTATTTTCTTCAAATAAAAAATAATTCTTTTCATCACAAAGAACTTTAAGACAAGGAACATAATAAACCTCACTGACTCATTTAACTAATACTCTTTTAGCAGCATCAGATACATAAAAAACTCCTATCTAGATATGATTGCTGTGGTTCTATGAATCATTAATACATTTCTCTCTGACATATTAGTAATAGATAATAGTAAGAAAGTTTTCAACAATGACATTATAATAAACTATGACCTTTAGAAATAATAATAATGCCCTGGTATTCACTACAGACTAATTTAATAACAACCTTGAGGGTAAGGAGTTTGTAAAAAGTGTCCTGAGGTCATTTTAATGCACAACCAGGGGAAGGGACATTTATTTTAGGAAGACACTAAGTAGTTAATCTTATTTCAGTTCTAATATATAGAACATGAGAGCTTGCATTAAAAAATGTAATTCTACTTTTGTAGAATTAATAAATTTTAAATCTACTCAAGCACCATTTTCTTGTTCCAAATTTATGTTCCTTTTTTAATCTAACATTCTACCATATGTATATTCTAGTATAACAAATTTCTGTTGCATTATGAATTCATTGAACCAGATAGTAGCAATAGTCTAATTTTCAAATTTTTAATCAAATTCCTTGCCTGCAGTCCGAATTTCCTTATAGCTAAGTGTAGAGAATCATTTGCTAACATGATGTTGTATCCATCAAGAATGACTTATAACCCTGCTATGGTTCACTGATTATGATTTTATAGCATGAAACTTCTTTTTAGTTTTCTTGATCACAAATGAAAATACAGAAATGCATTTAGGTTTGGCACTAATAAACCTTAATATTCATCTCTTACAGGGTCCACCTGGCCCTCCAGGCCCAAGAGGTCCTCAAGGTCCCAATGGAGCTGATGTAAGAACTGTGAAATATGTGTTCATTATTTTGAACTTATATAATTGTCAGCATTATTTAATGGCTGCTGGTGTCTAAGACATAATGGAGATGATTGCACTGTTGTGATAAATGTTTAAGGGAACAAGATCTCAAAAATCAACAATTCCCTACATTTCATTTTACAGAAAAATGAATAGGCTTTATAGGGAACTAGTCAAAATAAATATAAAAAGGTTTCCAAGTTCACATTCGTTATATGTTAGAGAATTATGTGCATGATAATATGTGCACCTCTTACCATGTAAAATGTTTTCTCTCAGTTGTATAACGACAGACCAAACCCCACCCCCACCGCAGTCTCCAGCATGCTTAATAACTGACCCACTATTCCAATATTACAGGATTTGGAATGTAATGCTATATTTATCTTATTGTTACCATTAACATATGTCTAGATTTTGAAACCTCTCTTCTTGTTTCATCTTTTCACAATGAAAAAAATCATTTATCGTTGTTTTTAATTGCCCTTCTGTTATGTGTGGTTGTAATTTGGGCAGGCCAGCACTGGGTAAAATGGACAAGGAGCAGATGTACTAAAAGAGCTTTTGGGTTTTAATTCCCCTTAAGTAATATAAAGGCTAAGAGATGCTATAAAAGCTAAGAGATGGTTCAGATTGTTTTTTGCATTGATTGCATAATGCCTTTTTTTTTTAAGTTTATTTATTTATTTTGAGAGAGAGAATGCACAAGCGGGGCAGGGGGGCAGGGGTTGGGCACAGAGAGAGAAGAGGATCCCTAGCAGGCTCTATGCTTTCACAGAGCCTGATGCGGGGCTTGACCTCACAAACCATGAGATCATGACCTGAGCTGAAATCAAGAGTTAGATCCTTAACTGAATGAGCCACAAAGGTGCCCCTAGATTACATTATTTTAACCAGATGCACTCCCTAAATCTACAAACTATCCTCTAAATCTAACCTATTCAATGGGATAGAGATTAAAATTATGATCTGAGTATCAAGGAGCATGACTAGAGTTGGAAAGTCTTCTGTCATATATTCATAATTCTGGTGAATGTGAAAGCCCATTTAATAAAATTACATTGTTTGCTATCTGGGAAATTTGACAACTCAATAATGGGCATCATTTTGTCCCATCCCTTAAATGACTTGGAATATTCTTGTTTATCTTTCTCCCTCTTTGAGAACTACTAGATATATATTTATGGATTTGTTATTTTGTTATAAGAATAAAGATAACTGTATTCCTTTTCCTACACTTCAGGGACCACAAGGACCCCCAGGATCCATTGGTTCAGTTGGTGGTGTTGGAGAAAAGGTAAGGAATGTAGTGATACACAGTTTGAAGCAGCTAGAATTAAGAACTTTAATGAACTTGGCTAATATTTTGGGTGCATCCAATAGTACTCTTTTTAAGTATTTTACACAGTTATATGAATCACAGCCCATCCACCCTGGTAGTTAAATAATTAGTGGTAATATGATTTTGAGATAAGATTTTTATTGAAGGTATTGTATTGAGCAGTGTGCATGGATTATTTTCTTTAATCAACACAATCACTTCTGATAATGATATTATTATTATACACATTTAAGAAGAGACAGCTGAAGTTTAGAGAATTTCAATAACTTAATTGTTTTGTCATTAGAAAGTAAGTCAGGATTTACTTCCATGTGTGTCTGACTAGACTAAGTGTCTCTATGTAGAACTTATTCTTGAAAAAGAAGAGATTGTTGATGTGACTGACTTAAACAGGAAAAAGGAATCCTTTGAATCACAAAAGAATTAATTTTGTCACAAAATAATTCATTTTGTCATGTTTGGAGTTATATTTTTATTACAAATAATATGACCTATCCTTGGCACTTTTCAAAATACTTGGCATGTGCCATAATTCTGGGCTCAGAATAACTTCATTTTCTTCTGAAAATGATTTCACTTAAAACATCTTCTCTTTCTTTTTTATGATAATGTCAAATGATTCTCAGATTTCTTATTTATGCACTCATGTTCATTTCTTAATAGAATTTTTAGGAAAATTGATGTTGGTATTTGCTTTATTTAAAAATATAAATTATTTGCCAGTTTTGAGGGATGAAAATTGCATTTCATACCATAAAATATTACACAGTGAAAAAAATGTATTTTTTGAATTTTTGTATTTCTTGAATTTTCTAGTTATTAATTAAATGATATCAGAAGTATATACATATCCTAAAAATGATTCTGTTGTTTGGTCTTAAAGATTTTTGACTTAAATTACTTTATGTTAATTAAAAGATTTACCCCTTAGAAAAAGAAGTGTAGTAAGATCAGAATGTGGTATTTGATATTTATATTTGCTAAATACTCACATTCTGTCATTTTGATTATAATTAATCCCATATGATCAACTGTTGACATAGTTTCTTCATTATGAAATTAGAAGCATTTTAAATTATCTATTCTTACTGCATAAACAGCATAGTTTTCTTACTGACTGTTTATGTTTTTAAATTTAATGTTTTATGTTCAAAAGGTGTGAGTTGTAAAATTTGAAGAACATTTTTCATTGAGTACAGTTGTCATGGGAAGAATAGCAGCAGAGACAACAGGTTTCTGATGGTAAAACTCTGTGAGACATGATGACAGACTCATACCTTTCCCCTTTGTTCCCTTGGCTCTAATGTTGAGTAGATAGTTGTGACGGTTACTTTTAGTTTTAGTTTGGTCCCCATAGAAAATCCTGAAATAATTCTAAGGAAATTAATTGTAAATTTAATAGCCTTTTCAGCCCTTCTTACTGGTTTCCTCAAACTTGTGGCTACAGTAGGAACAGGTTTAAGTACTTCAGTTACTTTTATGATTTTATCTCATGTTACTTTTGAAGATAAACATGGATGCCAAGAGTTTGGAGTTTGGCCAAACTGTTTAAAGGCTATCTGGTAACACCTGGCTAACTTCGAGTCTTAAAAGAATATGCAATGAACCAAATTGATGATTTAACCTCTTACAATTAAAATGTACCTGATCTAAATTTGTTACACTAAAAAATAGTTTTGATTTTTTTCATTTTTTCTGTGTGGTATGACAGAAATAAAATTCTAATTTAAATTTTTCTTCTAGGGTAATATAATTTGCTATAGATTACAGATTTCTGATACCAGCTTTGATTCTGGCTGAATGCTTCCCCATTTCTATTTTGGCAAACTTATTCCTAGTCACTAATTCAGTAAAAAAAGAGAGAAAAGAAAAATTAACATCCTTAGTTATGCTCCAATTTGCTTAAATATGTTTAATGTGTTTTCCATGTAATATATAACTTGCTATAGATGTATTTTGCATTTTAATGATTTCCTCAAAACAAGGAAATTTTACCTAAAAAGGATATTACCTTAATATTTAATGTGTACTTTGTGATATTAGACTATAATTTGTTGTTCCTTCTGAAGGGAATTTTAACCTAAATAAGTGTTAGAAAGGGGTAGTATGTTGGATAAGTAATAAACTTATAATCTAGAACCTCCTTCATATGCATTATTCTTCACAGAATGTATATCACTGCATATCAATTATTATTCTTCAGAATGAATACGGTGTAGCTTTGTTGATACCAGAAAGACAGAGTCAATCTATGTAATATGGTTTGTTACAATATTTTATTTTGTTACCTGTAATTTGGTCCCATCCCCTTTCAAAAGATTTACTATGGCACATTTTTAGATAATATTAATTTCATCTTAACTAATGGCTATTTATGTGGTGCGTACTGGCTCTAATATAAACAATGGTGATTTTTAAATGTATTTTTGGCAAATGAATATTAATGCATTATTCTCAGAGTGAAGAGACTTTGTAGTAAAAACTGTCTTTTAATTTTGATCATTATTTTAAATTCATCTCTTTACCACCTACCGTTTACCTCAGTAAAATGGAATCAATCCTTACAGAATCTACTTTCTTTAACTTTACCCTGGACAAGGATTAAAGGGGAACAACAAAATATGCAGAGTGTGACTTAAAAATGTAATCATTTCCCCTTTAGTTCCAACTTTTGTGATATCACCATGCCTGAGAAGACATTTTGTACTGTCAGAGATGACCTGTATTTCCCTCCCAGCTTGACTGAGGGATAAATAACACATGAAATCTGTATCTATTGTATATATTCATAGGTAAAATTTGCTTCTTTGATACGTTTGCATTGTGAAATAATCCCCACACACTGGGATAGATAAATAAGGAATAAATTCATTACCTCACATAATTACTTTTTTGAATGTGGCATGAGAACACTTAAGGTCTAAATCTCTTAATAAGTGTCCAGCATACAGTGTTGTGAATCATATTCACACTGCTGTGTATTAGATCTCCAGAATCCATTCGTCTTGTGTATCTGAAAGTTGTAACCTATGACTGACATTTCCCCAGGCCTCCAAACCCCAACCCCTGGTGACGAGCATTCCACTCTCTGCTTATATGAGTTTGGCTATTTAAAATTCCTCATATAAGTGAGATCATAGGGTATATTGTGTATATTTAAAATATAAAGCATTTAATATGGACATTTTATAGTTGATTAGAATGATAAACTGCTTAAATTTTCTTTCAGAGATATGAATAATGGGTCATATAAGTGTTACTTATATATCGGTCCATCTACCTGAGAGGTTATTCCACATTGTACACATGTATCAAAATGCCAAATTGTACACAATTGTACACAAAACTGTACAACAAAATGTACAATCCTTTCTTATTTATATCTCAGTAAAGCTGGGGGGAAAATACAGTTACTCTGTTGACCAAGTACAAAACATGTTCTTATGCATGATGATACCACAAAAGTTGGAACTACAGGGGAAATAACTGCATTTTAAAAATCATACTCCGCATATTTTGCTTGTATCCATTGATTTGTAAATAATGTAAATGCAATATTGTACTTGTAAGGTTTATCTAAAATAAAAGGTAGTATTTGCTACACCTCTTGAGGGAGAAAATAATTTACACGCAATAATACTACTAATAAATTCCTAGAAAATACTTTATATCTTGCATCATTATGCAGATAATTAAAGAAATTAAAATATGTGCTAATTTGTGAAGAATAAGGAATTATGTACACTAACAGTCTTTTCCCAGTTATGTTTATATTTAATATAATGCATTTCAAACCAAACTTATGAACAATGGGTTTATACCAATATTACTGGAAAGAGAAGAGTTGACAATTAAAGGAAATTCAGACCTCATTTTTTAATATTTAAAACTATTTCTACTTCAAAATTTCTAGTTCTACTGATTTTGTGCAGCATTTTGTAGAAACAATGGGGAAATGTCATTTAGAAATAATGTAGAAACATTATTTCACTTGGAAGATTAATTGAATACAATATTATACATTTCTAAATGTAGAAAATTAGTAACAGACTTTATAACTAAAACATGCTAGTCTAGGAGGTTTATTAGTCTGCTAAGCTAGGAAATAGCCATCCATATTTTTTTATGTTTATTAATTTATTTTGAGAAAAAGAGAGCAAGCAGGGGAGGGGCAGAGAGAGGGAGAGAGAGAATCTCAAGCAGGCTCTGTGCCATTAGCACAGAGCCTGACATGGGACCCTGTCCCATGACTGTGAGATTATGACCTGGGCCAAAATCAGGAGGTGGACACTCAACAGACTAAGCCACCCAGGCACCTCTAGCCATCTATATTTATACAGGGAGATCATAAAACCAAACACATTTATAATATCTATACCCTCAGGAGGAGCAATTTTAATTAGTATTTAATTATCTTTGCACATCTTATAAATATAGTACTTTTCTATGTTCTCAGACCTCTATTAAAAATATTTTATAGAATTATCAATATACACTACCAAATGATTTTCTTTTTTGCCATTTTAAAGACAGCAAATTAGTGTATTCGTAAAAACGAAAGTTATTTAATCAGTAAACTAAATTGTAATATGAATATTGATTCACCACAAAAGCACAAATACAAAATTGGTTAGGAGACATGGGCAGATGTCTGTTTTGTGTGGTTTGGTGGTAACTTTGGTTAATGCTCTGTTAACTACCTGCTCAGAAACCCACTCTGTCTCCCCACTTGAGAAATAAAAATACCAGGGAGAGTAATAGGAAAAGTTCCTTCTTCTTAAAGTCTTCTGCTGCCTTTTAAACAATATACTGAATTAAAGTCTAGTCTAAACTGTTGTGGCCATCATTGAAAGAAGTTTCATAAGTGTAAAACTGTCATTTCTGTGTTTTGAAGCTCATCTGCGCTCTTCTTTTCAGGGTGAGCCTGGAGAAGCAGGGAACCCAGGGCCCCCTGGGGAAGCAGGCACAGGCGTAAGTGCTGGTGTATTGTCAACACGGGGTGGTATCAGTTTGGGAATTCCTTTTAGAGTAGTTTATTTTGTTTTATTTTTATTTTTGTCAATGTTTATTTATTTTTGAGGGAGAGGAGAGTGAGGAGGGGTAGAGAGAGGGGAGGGGGACAGAATTTCTGAAGCAGGCTCACTGAAAGCCTGATGTGGGGCTTGAACCCACAAACCAAAAGTTCATGACCTGAGCCAAAGTCGGACGCTTAACTGACTGAGCCACCCAGGCACGCCCCTTTTAGAGTATTTTAAACATGCAACTTAACTCCTACCCATTCCAACCCATTACAAATAATCACAAATGCAGAATCTTTGTGTTTAATAATTCTGCATCCTCAACCCATATTTTGATTTACATAGAAATGAAAGAACATGACATTTGCGTAAGTTAGTACATTAAAACTATAACCTGTTTATACATTTTTGGAGAGACTGTCTACAAAAGACACAAACCCTGTTTCCATCAAATCCACATTTATAAATTGTAATAGGATTGTATTAATTTTCATTTAGATTGGCTTAAACCTGGAGTGAATTTGACCCCTAGGAAACATTTGGCAATGTCTGGAGACATTTTTGGTTCACACTAGGAAGAATGTCACGCTCGATATTACATGCTGGCCTCAAATTAGCAGAGACCAGGGCTGCTGTGAAGTATTTTGCAATGCACCGGACAGCCCCTGACAGTAAAACTGACTGACCCAGTCAGCTGAGGCTAAGAAATCCTGATTTAAAGCTTATAAGATAATCATTCTTTTTCTTACGTTGTTGTAGGGCCCCAAAGGAGAAAGAGGAGAGAAAGGAGAAGCTGGTCCACCTGGTGCTGCTGGACCTCCCGGTGCTAAGGGACCACCAGGTGATGATGGCCCTAAGGGTAACCCGGTAAGTGAGCTTGGTCCCCTTTAAAGTGGTGCCTATGTCAAAGCCACTTAGGCATTTATAATAGAAAGATTAGAAATCAGGAGAGTCTGGCCCATAGCAGGTGAAACTGACTCTTCCTCATTTATATATCCATAAGCATTCTCAATTAATTTCATCTTCTTAAGTGTTTATTTTATTATTTTTGAGAAAGACAGAGCGTGAGTGGGGGAGGGTCAGAGAACAAGAGGGAGACAGAATCTGAAACAGGCCCCAAGGCTTTGAGCTGTCAGCACAGAGCCATACCTGGAGCTCGAACTCGGGAATAGCCAGATCATGACCTGAGGCAAAATCGGGCTCTAAACCAACTGAGCCATCTAGGTGCCCCTCAATTAATTTTATTTTTAAAAAATTTTCTAGTGGAAGAAGGGAAATCATCTCATATGGTTTTGCCAAGACTTAGCTATTCAACATCAGAATATTGTGACTTTATGAAAAATATTTTTATTTATCTTCTTTCTTTTACAAACATCCTTCTAGGGTCCTGTTGGTTTTCCCGGAGATCCTGGTCCTCCTGGAGAACCTGGACCTGCAGTAAGTATCATGCGAAAATACAGGAATTATTTTGACAGGGAGGTTACCAGTGTCTCAGCTGTTAATAATTAAATTCTTTTTTTAATGTTTTTTATTTATTTTTGAAAGAGAGAAGAGAGAAGAGAGAGAGAGAGAGAGAGATGGTGTGAGCAGGAGAGGTTCAGAGAGAGAGAAAGATACAATATCTGAAGACAGGCTCCAGGCTCTGAGCTAGATATCAGCACAGAGCCTGAAGCAGGGCTCAGGCACCCCAATAATTAAATTCTTGATTACTTCATTGGGCCCTCAAAAATAGAAAGGAAAAGAAAACGTAAACTGCAACAATAAAATCTATATAATTGAAGATGATTAGGCCTCTGTTGCATGATTATTTTCTTCATTTGGGTTAGTTTTCCAGACTTTGCTGCATTCTACAAACTGATTATCTGAGTAGCAGTATTACTCTTATTTCAAAATTGCAGCATCTTTGCTTTTATTTCGTTCTCTCCTCTGATGCAAATGCTATCTCAGACTGCCATATTTGTTCGTGGTGAAAGGATCTGCTGGCCTTGTATGCTAATTACATCATCTTTCTTTTCTTGTGGTAGCAGTTTCACAAATCTTTGTCCAAAGAGTGAGAAATACCACAATCCTTAAAATACAACTAAAGCATCTACTTGTCCATTTAGTAATAATTTATCTCAGGGACTCAGATAGTATATCATGCCCCCCATTTTTTTAGTAAAAGCAAATCCATACTGAGAAATATCTGTGTTCACTTTCTGTTGCCCATTATAGGGTCAAGATGGCGTTGGTGGTGACAAGGGTGAAGATGGAGATCCTGGTCAACCGGTAATTAAGCACACTATTTTTATTTAATCTTTACGAGACCTAAGACATTTTAAAGAAATAATCAGACTTTCAAAAGCATAGCTATGTGGATACACATTTTTCTGAAAGAAGTATCAGTTGTATTTGAATCTCAGTTTGAAGTCAAACTTATGTGGAGTTTCTTATTTGAGGTGATTTAAGAAATATAAGCAGCCTTCATAATAAAAAAAATGTAATACCATACTAATGATTTTGTCATACTATGTTAAATTCAGTATCTATCCATTAGATAAAAAGTTATTTTAAAACACAAAAAGGGCTGAAATGAAGAGAGCCATATTATCAGCTTATCATTAGCTTGATTGTACTTCAATTACTAACCTAAGTGAAGTCAGCAATTTATTGGACCATTACTATTATTTTGTTTAATGTGAGAATGACTGGACAGGGGCTTTGGCCACATACAGTTATTTAAGGAGGAAGTAAAGGAAGGCACTAACTTAAGCAGGAGCCAAAGACAAATCACACGCCTAACATAACTTTGTTTCCAGAGCTATCCCAGCGGATATTTGTAGACTTACTCTGTGTAGATAAGACCTGCAGATCATAGCCCACCCAACATGCTGAGTACTCCTTGGCATAAAAATGCTGGTTTTGTCCAAGAAGAAATTAAGAAGTAGCAGTTTTATGGTTTTGCAAATGTATGTGATAGGAGTTATTAATCATGTGATTCAATTAATTAGTCTAGCTACTGGCTGCTTGTCAGATATAAGTTAGCACTTTTTAAAAAGAGCACAGTTTTAAGAAGAAGGAATTTGAATCACTTTCTTCCAACTATAAAAAAGTTTTCCATCTGAATTTATTAGTTCTAATTGTAGATATCTAGAAGAGGTTTAGGTACCTGAAATATGGCTAAGATTATCTGGGAAAGATAGATGTGGGGAGAAGACAGAAGTTTGGTTTCAGTCCAGATTTAGAAAAAATGCTGTGGACCATAAAACAATGCCTAGTTACTTAAAAGGTATTTTTCACATTTTATAGGGTCCACCTGGCCCATCTGGTGAGGCTGGCCCACCAGGTCCTCCTGGAAAAAGAGTAAGTTTTTAAAATTATTTATTTGATGGGCACCTGGGTGCCTCAGTTGGCTAAGTATTTGAGTCTTGATTTTAAGTCAGATCATGATCTCACATTTCATGAGCAGGCACAGAGCCTGCTTGCCACTTTCTCTGTCTCTGTCTCTGTCTCTCTCTCTCTGCCCCTTGCCCACTCACTCACACATGCACATGCATGCACTCTTTTAATAAATAAATAAACATTTTTTAAAGAATAAAATTATTTATTTGAAACATCCACTCATTATCTACTATGTGTATAAACATGTAAGATTCTTAAGCTGTATACAGTATAATGATGCTGAAAAATATAAGTCTTAGAGAATAGGGTAATTTCTTTCATTTGTCAAAATATTTATTAAAATAGAATACACTTTAACTGACAGTTTTAATCAGTCATATAAATAGTAGCTTCCCACTCTCTGTGCTTAGGTCTCCCCTCTGTACAAATGTAGTCTGTTATAAAAAAGAATGATGAAACCCTGAACTTCTGTTGACTTCACTCTTACAGCACTTACATCAGTATGCAGTGTTCTCCTGTACCTCTTTTAGTCTTTTTTCTGACCTTGCAAACAAAATATGTGGTAAACATCAAAGTACATTATTAGGTTCTTTTTTTATCTGTTTACTCTTTTTTTTTAATTAATAGTTTATTACCAAGTTGGTTTCCATATAACACCCAGTGCTCTTCCCCATAAGTGCCCTCCTCCATCACCACCACCTCTTTTCCCCCCTCCCCCTTTCCCTTCAACGCTCAGTTCATTTTCAGTATTCAATAGTCTCTCATGTTCTGCGTCCCTCTCTCTCCCCAACTCTCTTTCCCTCTTCCTCTCTCCCAGGTCCTCCATTAGGTTTCTCCTGTTCTTCTG
>NC_043707.1:57061599-57076705 GCF_006229205.1 Suricata suricatta
GTTGACAGTGCTGCTATGAACATTGGGGTACATGTGCTCCTATGCCTCAGCACTTCTGTATCCCTTGGGTAAATCCCTAGCAGTGCTATTGCTGGGTCATAGGGGAGTTCTATGGATAGTTTTTTGAGGAGCCTCCACACTCTTCCCCACAAGTGCCCCCTCTCCATGACCCTCACCATCTTCCCCTCTCCCTCTTCAGCCCTCAGTGTGTTCTCAGCATTCAAAAGTCTCTCATGATTTGCCTCCCTCCCCTTCAGTAATCCAAAGGCACAGAGCCAGAGCCATTGGAACTTCCGTGGTTTTCTAATGGTAGTTTTGCTTTAGTGGGATTTTCACACTGCACATTCCCATAGACATAGAGTAGGAACAGATTTTAATTTTGTCCTTCAGCAATATAAATTTGAATCAATATTTATAAACATTTTCCATTGCCAGAAATGAATTCAGTTTATAGTAAACATCTTCCTGAATATACTTGTCTCTTCATTGACTAAGTGCTTTTTTACCTTCTACCTGCCTTGTTCTTTTTATATTCTAACAATATTCTAAACAATATTCTTATTATTTTTGTTTTGTTTTGTTTGTTGACAGCCCCAAATAATGATCTTGGTAGGAAAAAAAATGTATCACAGAGCAACCACTGGGCTGTTATTCTTAGAAAGTAATTACAAAGTGTAACATGATTTTTGAGATCTCTTGCCCATTTTTGCCTGCAGTCTGAATGCCATTAAAACTTTCTAGATGCATGAGTAAATGATACTAGACCTTCCTAATAGAATATTGATCAGAATGTTACGAGTGGCAGTGATACTGAGAAACAACATTCTAACAGTTATTGAACAAGTAGGAAAATTAAGTTGTCATTTGTAGTACATGTACATTCTGTCATGTGTTTGTAATACTGGAGAATAGATGTACATTTCCTTAAGGCACTAGAAGATTGTACATTTTGTGTTGAGAAAACATGGAATTTTAATACTCAAGTTATCATTATAGCTGTTTGAAACCAAGAGCTAGTTCCATGCTCTTTTATGGAAAAAAATCCTAGAGGTCACTAAATTCAAACTTCATAACTGGAAAATGCTCAAAATGCACCATTAAATGGAATTTTAAAGACTCCAGTATTAATTAATAGAAATACAGAGAAAACTTTAACCTATATATACACACCACATAATATATATTTTTAATATATATGTATATGTTGTTATATATGTACATATATTCTCATTATATAGTCTTTCCATCCCTATGCCTTTATGCATAAATGTGAATGGTCAAGATAAAGTGTTAGAAGGAAACATCACATTTAACCCACACTAAGATTCAGATCAGAGATCAGATTCTTAGGAAAGCCTTCCCTACTATCAAACTAGAACATTGTGCCTATTTTTATATACTCACTTTATCTTTGTGCATTTTAAATATTATTTTTGTTAATTTTGATGTCTATCTTCATAATGAAACTTCATGATTCATGAAGGATTTCATGGGTTTTGTGTTTGTTTTGTAATCTCCATGTACTTTCTGGCACACAAGAAAATTTGAATACTTTTTACATGAATGGAAGAACAGATAAATTATAGAATAATACTGTAAAATGTGAATAGTGGAGAGGGTTACGTTATATATTTTGTGTGAAGTATATTTCTCATTGTGAAGAAAATCCCATGTAACCATGGCTACCAGTAGAGAATTAACTGGGGCCTATTTTATTGTATTATGTTTTAGGAGACATTTTCCAATCAAAACACTCATGAAAGTACAGCAAGTAGTTCACTAGATTAAGTCCTTGCCCATCTGTATGCAGATATATGAGAAATAAATGACTAAGATAAGAATTTGTCCATATGCATTATTAATTTCTTCCAAAGGAAACTTCCTGTTCCCTCTAGAAAAAGTATGTTTACCTGTTTTCATCCCACTTTAAAAAAAAAAGACATTTGTACCATTTGGAAAAAGATGTAAGAAATAAATGAAAATGGAAAAAATGAGATAAAGAACAGAGAAAATTCATTTAATATGGATTTCCACCATGACAAATATCAGGCATTCATTCAGAGGAGGAAAAACTCCTTTTGGGATGGAGAAACTATTTGAATCACAATTTTGTGGCTATGTTGTAGTTTACTTGTGTTTAAATTCTCTAGACTCTTCAAACTCAGATTGTCTCTTCCCCATTGCAGTAAAAGCAATATTTTTGTTACATTTTTAGACAGCTGATGACATACTTTTCTCTAAGGCTAGATATTTATGAATCTTCCATTCTATAATGCTCATGTTTGTCAGCATAGTCCTTTCAGAAGACTCCATACCTTTATGTCACCAGTTTAAGAGAAAATCTTCATAGAATGAGGAAAAGCACATCATTCAGTTAAATCTCGTAATTTCTTATTTCCAAAATCACAGTCATTATGGTTGTGTAGGTTTGCATATGTTAATACCTTAAACATCACAACGAAATAATTCATGGCATTTTAACATTAAATTATTTGAAGTTTATGCTTTTATATAGAAATCCTCTTGCATTAATTGCATGAAATTAAAAGAAGCACATAAGTATTAAGCATATATCAATGTTAGCATAATGCTGCTGCCTCTAGAGACTGCTTCAGAGTGGATACATTTCCTACCTTTTGGTTGAGGCATAATAAGCACCTAATGACATAGAGTTACAGTGATGATATTGAGAAAATAATGCTATATTAATTGATTCTCTCAGAGATAAATGAGTAGACAGAATGCTCTGAATTTGATGAAGTGCTTGATACTCCTTTTAAATGTGCATTTAGAAGACTATGAAAGACTGGCCTGTGTCTCCATTAGCATAGTAATATGGCACCTGACAGAGAGACGTCAGCTTCCTGCTGCACCTGATTTTCACCAATTAACACCATCTCCACTACTTTCCCCAACCTCCAACCTCAATCTTAGTTGATGATTTTGAGTACAATTTGTTGCAAAATTGAAGTAAACAGATGGAATACAAGAGAGAGAGTCTGGGGAAAAAGGAAATGCAGTTTCTTAGAGATCATGAAGTTTCTTTTTTAAACCTTCTGTACTTATTTTTGAACTTGAGCAGAAATTTCAAAATTATATTGAATCTTAATGCTTATTAAGTAAAAATAAAAATTCAGTTAGTGAGTGGAAATTAAATAATGTTTTATAATAAAATTGTAAATTTTCTGTGTCTTAGAATGAATTATTGCAAATGTATATTGGGGTAGTTTTATGGGCCAAAAGCATTCTTATTGGGCTCTTACTGGGCTATCAAACCAAGCACCCTGCTTCTGTTGATTTGAACGGTTACTAAAAAATGGCTTAAGTGAGGATCCAGTATAATTAATAGAAACAAAATTTATATATGTGAATTATAAGATCTTATGCTTAGCCTGAAAAATTGATTTCTTTCATACTTTCTTTGAATGTTATATCATGTAATATAAATGGTTATGATTCTTTTCTCATCATTTTGCTACAAGGTTTAGAAATATCATGTTGTATATTTCACAGATGACTGTAAGGAGGAGGGGCACCTCAGTCAATTAAGCGTCTGACTTTGGCTGAGGTCATGATCTCACAGTTTGTGGGTTCGAGCCCCGTGCTGGGCACTGTGCTGACAGCTCAGCTTTAGACTCTGTGTCTCCCTCTCTCTCTGTCCCACCCCTGCTCATGTTCTGTTTCTCTCTGTATCAACTGTAAATAAAAACATAAAAAGAATTTTTAAAAAAATAAAATGTAGGAAGGAAATTGAATATCTGGTTACAAAATCTTACTATATACTACAGGATCATAGTATTTATTATTCTTTAGTCAACTCAAAAATTTCCAATTAAAACAAGTAGTTGCAAATGTGAATTTATATTTTTCAGGTATTATAAACAGCATGCATGGAAAAAGTAATTTATTGATGTGGTGTCAACAAATGTATTTGAGAGACTGTTTTGTTTGACCTGATTCTTAGGTTGCCAACATGGTGAAAAGTATAGGTAAAATACATTAGTGTATAATAATAATATCTAATAATGTTGCCAATAACAGTAACAACAGCCAGTATTTGCTCAGTGTTTTCTATGTCCCACTGTTATATGCCACTTACATTTATCAATTCATTAAGTTGTTATGATGACTCTAGGACATAGCTCCTATTCTTATCCACATTTTGCAGAAAAGTAAACTGAGTTACTGACATGGTGTACAACTTTCTAAAGATCACAAAGGTAACTGGTGGCAGGGCCAGGATTAAAAACCAGGCAATCTGAGTCCAGGCTTTATGCCCTTAAGCACCAGAATCCATATCTGTATTTATTGCTACCCAAGAAAGCTTGAAAAAGACTTTAACATGTGTTACTTCATATAAATTTAAGAATTCTATAGTAAAAGAATTTGTATGGTAGTATTTTATGGATAAAAAACTGAAGTTCAGGAATGCTAATAAATTGTTAACAGTCACAGAGCTAGTGGAAAAAGAACTAAAGAGAATTGGGTAGACAGATATCTTACAATGATACATATATAGTCAAGGAGCAGTATTATGAATAGTTTTAAACAGATTAATAATTAGCATCTCTCCATAGCAATCTATGCAGCAATATAAAAGTTAGGCAAACACCAGAATATCCTCATAAGCTTTTGGATGACATATGGAGTGTGAAAAAAATTTTTTTCTGCTCTTGCTCAGATATTAGGTTTTAAAAAGTGATAACTATCTTTATGCCACTTACTTATGTGAAGTGTGTAGTTCCAGAAAATGAAAATAAAATTTCTGCTGACAGTCAAGATTTTAAATGTTTTGTTGCTTTCATTTGCACATGATCCTATAAGAATGCATACATAACATATGGATATTCTATGATTAAGAAAGGAACCACAAAAAAAGGAGTCAATATTAAAACACCTTTAAGGATGAAAGTGAAGTCTGATAATGTGGTTAATTCCTAATTATACAACATAAATGATGTCTGAGTATTTAACAGACTAAGGTTACCTAAGTCATCAGCATTTCTTAAAAAATTATCTTTACTGTTTCCTTACACTGATATGGGATTATTTGTCAATATGTGCTTCATTTATTTTTAATATTCTAACAAGATTTTTATATAAAAATGTTTTGATTTTTCTCATTGTATTTTAAACTAAATAGCTATACACAGCCCCAATTCATTAGAATCTGTTACAAATTAAACTGGAGTATTTGTGAATAAGTCATTAGTTACATTAATTTTATATGCAATATATATTTTAAGAGCCATTTTATGTTTATAGGGCCCTCCCGGAGCGGCAGGTGCAGAGGGGAGACAAGGAGAAAAAGGTGCTAAGGTAAAATATAGAAGTATTATGTTCGAAAGGCTTATGCATACATTGAACAACATGCATTTCACTATTGTTAATAACATAAAGGATATCTTTTCTCATTGTTAATGTGTTCACACATTTATTTTCTAACAGGGAGAAGCAGGTGCCGAAGGTCCGCCTGGAAAAACTGGCCCAGTTGGTCCTCAGGGACCTTCCGGAAAGCCTGGACCAGAGGGTCTTCGGGGCATCCCTGGCCCTGTGGTGAGCATATGTGCAAAAAGATGCCATTTTGAAAATAATGTTTCATTTCCAAAAAAATATTGTGAATGAAATGTTTATGAGAGCATAAGTTATCATGTGAATGTCTCATAGGGATTCAGTAAATGTCATGTAATCACAAAAGATATTTATTTTAATAAGTTCAAGGTGAATTCCAACATAGAAAGGCAGAATAGAAAACCAAACCCTAAGAACTCAACGATGTAAAGTTTTTATACATGTATCCATCTAGACGTACACACACAAAGTAAAAACACTCACAATTGCTTATAACATTTGTAGATGTTCTCCATGTGATGGAGTTCATAGATGACGTTTTTTCTTTCTTTTTGTGTTGCTAAAATATAATTAAAGGAATATGTATGCCTTTGTTAATCAAAAACTCCATTGTGTTTATTTTCCATAGGGAGAGCAAGGTCTCCCTGGAGCTGCAGGTCAAGATGGGCCTCCCGGTCCAATGGTGAGTGTGGTCTTTTCTGTTATTTAGAAAGGGAAAGCTCCAGAAATAAAATTGTTTACAAGTTAGAATTTCCAAACTTTTATCTTATAAATTAGTTTATATTTTGTACAATATTCAAGAAAGTGTATTATGTAGGTGTAAAAACAGGAAAGTAATCCTAAGGGGTAGGTTATTTGGAATTTATGCCCCTAGATCAGATCTTTCCTTTTTGTCCTTTGAAGAAAAAAATATTTCCACTCTGAATAAAATGCCACTAATGGCCGAGCCAGTTCTTTTCCAAATGTGGACAGTTCCCCCAAATGCATGCAATTACCCTTAGTTTCCTGGCACTTCATTTAACAGAATGACATTGGCACAGGCACATAGTGATTCCTTCACCAAATAAATTGTTCTCTTCGTGAGTCATACAGGCTGAAAGATAAAACATTAACCTCCATTAGTGAAGAAAGGTATAATTACTACAACGGAAGCTGGGGTACTATCATCCCCCCTGTGTGCAAACATGCTTGATAAATCAACAGAGCATTTAGTTGACCAGCGTACTGTTCATAGGCAGGAGTTTTTTATAGGTGCCAAGGTTATCCTCCCTACAAAATTTGGACATAAGTGAGAATCCAAGTCTCGCCTTAAAAATCATTGTTTTCTGGGTGACAGATTCTATTTTATGGTAGAGGTGTTTGAAATTCATTGTCCAAAAATAGTTTATGTGTGAAGAGATTAATCAAAACATCAAATAACACATACAGCGTTATGCAAGTGTGATGCATGCTGGTTCAAATAGTCAAATGCCTCCTTATGCCAATTTGGATTTTACAAAAATACCTCTTATCATGAATCTATTAATTACCTGATAGTACTCAGTCATCGAAACTGAGTTTCGTAATCATAATTATGAGGACAAATTTGGGCCGTGCCCTTTAGTAAAAATGCCACAATGTATACCAAATATTTCCTGAGTGTTACAGAGGCTATTTTTTTTAACGTTAACTGAAAAGTTAAAGATCATTTATTTTAGTAAGGGGATAAACATTTTCCAGTTTTGAGTGACCACAAGCTGCAGATCATCACATCTGCACGTGACCCCCTCAGCAAATAACTGGAGCCTGGCTGAAGCTAGGTGGGCTCCACATCCATACCACTATGTAGGGAATTCTCCTAACTTTTGGTAGATTCCTAACTGCAGTCATTGCCTATAAAAAAAAATTCGCTTTAATGTCACCTTAAAATTTGCCAGGGATTTTTTTCTTGTTATTTCAGATTTTCCAATAAGTATTTTGACCTTTCTCCAGATGAAATAAAAAAAATATCATGCTGGAGATTTCCTCCAGATAATATTAAAATTAAAACCATCAGACATACTGCCTGACTCCAGCTTGTAAAAGTTTATATTTCTGACTCTTCGATAAATATGAATTTACAGAGCAAGGGATTGAGTAACTCAAGCCCTGTTAAGCAGAGTGAAATGAAAAGTATCGGAATTTGGCCATATGGGAGCTATGCTTTTCTCCGGATGCTTGTTTACCAGAGAGTACTTTGTGAATACATGGCAGCTTTCCTGTAGCACCAACCACTTTGACAATGACATCTAATTTTAATGAAAACGTTAGTCAGGTCTCCTGAAGTGAGGAGGGCAGAGAAACCATCTTCAAGATGCATTTTATGGCAATTTAATGAGCTTTTCAACTCAGCTACGGAAAACTTATTTTAGTAGGCAATCTTTGACCATGGTTATTGGTTAAGGTTATTGACGCTGAAGCCAAGGTCCCTGGTTTCACAAGCATTACCGCTGACTTGCTTTAGGAAAGTTACTTATTTTTTTTCAAAACATTTTTTAAGATTTATTTATTTTTGAGAGAGAGAGAGAGAGAGAGACATAGAGTGTGAGCATGGGTGGGACAGAAAGAGAGGGAGACACAGAATCAGAAGCAGGCTCCAGGCTCTGAGCTGTCAAAACAGAGCCTGAGGTGGGGCTTGAACTCATGAACGGTAAGATCATGACCTGAGCTGAAATCTGATGCCTATCCTACTGAGCCTCCCAGGTGCCCCAGGAGGATTATTTATTTATTAAGTGTTTGGTTCTTCATCTGCAAAATTAGAATATCAATAGCATCTATCTCATAGGATGTTATGAAATTTAATTGAATTAAATGGGGATAGTAATACCCTTTTTATCCATGGCCTTCTTATGTTGATTAAATGAGTATATGAAAACACTTAGACCATAATTGGCATTAGGAGCACCAAATAAAGAATTATTAATCGAATGAAATAGTGTTTTGAAAAAAAAATGTAATATCCTTAGTGAAAAGTGACTAAATATTTGGCATCTGATTGGCTCCATCACTAGAGCATGCAATTGTTGATCTTGGGATCGTGAGTTCGAGCCATACACTGGGGGTAGACATTACTTAATAAAAGCTGAATTTGACCTCATTCATGCATATATACCATCAATAAACTTGTTTGAAAGACATTGGCTGTTAAAGCAAATGAAAAAGACCAACAAATAAATTATGCTAGCTTTCAGCAGATAAAGTGGTGAGTACTATAATAGAATCAAACTGCTAAATATATTCAGAGTAGGACTGTTAAAATGCCATCTCCTCTGGGGACCTTTCCCTCATATGAAATATGGTAAGATTATTAAAAAAGGACAAGAGAGGTTGAAATGTGGCTGGGAGTCTTAAAAATGTGGGAGCTAAAAACAAGAGACATTAAAAAAACCCATACAAATTTGCATTAGTCTCTGAAATTAATCTATGTGAAATTCTTCAGAATATTTTCTCCATAATGTGTTTTTCCTCATTATAATTATAAATATATTCACACCCACATCCAAGTCAACACAGGCTTCAGAAGCCTGTTTATGATTACATTTCTGTAGCTACCCTTTGGGTCTCTCTTGCTCTTCTAGAAGCTGCCTGAAACGTTCTGCTGCAGGGTCCACTAGTCAGACAAAGCCATGACAGTCCTTTCCCCAATCTTTACGTACTACTTAGCTGTTCTGTTCAGTAAGTACAGCTTGCTCTGCTCTCATCGTTCAAGACAGGCAGCTACCCAGTTAGACAGTTGCACTCTATCTAAGGGAGCGTTTAGCAGTATGGGTGCTGTTTCGTTTTCTCTGGCTTTTTGTTATCAGAGTATTTATACACTTACTTATATGCTTTCTGTTACTTGCAAAGGTATTTTATAGGTCTTTTATATACAATTTTATATTAACTTTTGGAGTGGAAATTCGTTGATGTGGGAATGAAACCTCTTTTAAAAGTTTTAAAATGGTCCATGTTTGGTGTTTGCCCCCTCTGTGTAATTAGATAGAGTTTAGATATGGAACAGTATTTATTTTTCACTTTCAAAGTTAGACATTTCTCAGGATAAAAATTAAACTTTTATATATGCATGAATTTTATGAACGTATGTAATTAGAATCACCATATGGAACTGAGAGGATAGATTAAATAGTACATGTGAGAGCGAACAGAAAGCTGAGGACAATGATGAGATTATATAACAACTTTGAGGGATTTTTAAAAAGTTGAATCATTGATTTTTTTGAGTACATAGTCAACAAAAACTAAATGGAATAAAACTGTTTTAAAGAGAACAGAAATTGTGGCTCTGTTCTCTTCTCTGCTTGCACAGGCAAAACTAATGGAATTTAATAATTTTAAGCTAATTTTTACTTTTTGAAGGTAGGATTAGCATCTATGTTAGTTTTAGCTTTCACTTTATTTAATTTCATGTTCTCTTATTAGATGAACCTATTTGTTCCAAAATAGCTAAAAGAGAGATGAAAAATTACCGTAGTATAATCATACATTCCTTCTTTTCATTTACTGATAAATATAAAATATCTGATAGCATTACTTTTCAAACCATAAATGCCTGAAAAAATGGTAGATGGCTTACAGAATTGCAGTTTGGTTTTTTTTAATGCTACATTTAAACTATCTGTAAACAGGATTGAGATGTGTAGTATTCCATAATGATTAAGCAGGTTTAAACAGCAAAGCATTTGCTTTTCACCAAATTACATATTCTTTCACAATATTACATTCTAAATAAAGTGCAAGATCTGCAGTTTCTTTAAACATCAATGCACTAGAGTTTTGAGATGCATATCAAAGCAAATATCCTGTACAGCGTATAATACTGCAGGGGAAAATGTTTGTGTATTCTAGACACTTAAGAATGTATCATCCCTGTTTTCCTTTTCACTTTATTACTTATAAATTATGTATTTCCCTAGGGTTTTTCAATTTAAAATATCCTAAATAGGAAGTAGAAAATATGTGCTTAGAGTGACCTTTTTATATGCAGAATTGATATTTTTGATGTCTCAAGTTCGGAGGGTTATTTATAACTGCTACCAATATCATACTACCAATTTCTATTTCGACTGATGAAAATGTTAAGAAACTGATTTTGCTTGGTCAGTTCTCCCACTTAAGGCAAAATTCCTGTAAAGTGTATCACATGCCTAAAACAGTTTGAATATAAAATCAGAAGTGAAGAAAGAAAACAACCTGGCCTCTATGGAGTTTTATATTTTCAATGTAGAGAATGTTTTTACTTTAATTGACATATGTCAGTTTTAAGGAGTATTCTTAAATGGTTTCTGCTACTAGTGCAAGCATATGGTTCTTTCATGCACTTACATTTTTATTAGAACTTTTTTTTTTCATACTTTTTTACGCTACCTTGTTCTAACATAGAGAGTCTTTGGCATTTATCCTGATGATGACATGGTCTTGAGAAATTTTGAGGGTTTCCATTACTCATTTATATTAATCCTTTTAAAATGTACTATTGGGTACCATTATTTTCCCTACTGATGATTCATCATGCATTTCTGATAAGATCAGAAAACAGTAGCTGTGAAATATACTCCCTTAATTTAAAAGTTATTAAACTAATAGAACTAAATAGGTAATGCTTTTATTTTAAAATAAATGAGATTTTTTGTGCTGTTGTGATTTGCATATTGATTTAACTGGGCTTGGGACCTAGTGCCACAGAGCCCTGTCTCTCAAACCTTAATAAGCAGCAAGCCTATGAAACAGATTGCTGGTCTCTTAACTACAGCATTTCAGATTTAGTAAGTCTGGATGACGCCTAAGAATTTCCTTGACTCGTACGTTCACAGATGATGCCACAGCTGCTGGTCTGACGACACACTTTAATATCCGCTATAATCAGGTGTTAGTGACTGAGGTGAAAGTTAGGTTTTCAAACCCAGCCTTAGAATATACTTGAAAGTAAATATGGTAATTCCTTTGTAATCTACATTTGTCCCTCAGAGATTTAACAAAGTGGCATGATTATTTTCATATAAAATAGATTCTAAACTGAATTAATTTAAAGTTATGTCTGAGGATTAATAATTTTATCTTTATTAGAATATTATTGGACACATTCAAATTCAAAATTGCACATGTTTTCTATGAAAATAATTTTATATATATTGTTAATGGAATGATGTAGAGAAATTTTCCATTTTTATATCAATACTTAACAGAATTTTAGATTGATTCATGAATTAAAACAAATATAAATATGTAGCCCCCAATACTACTGTTATATAGTACTAATTCATACCAGCACTATTCTTACTTTCCCCTGATGATCAGGATTTCAGTTTAAGATATAGATGTGAGAAACTAAGGAATGGAAAAGATTCATCTACTCAATCTCATGAGACAGGAATCATAATCCTCAATTTATAGATGAGAAAACTGAAGCTCTCTTTCATTTGCTAATTTAAATTGCTAATAAGAGAGCCTGGCTTCTATCCCAAGACTCTTCTGAGCCCATACTTTTTATATTACATCATATTACTTGAATCAGATCCAACACTCCTAATACTTTAAATTCTCAAAAATTATAGACTGGGAGTTAACCATTTTCTTTCACACCAAAGATTATAAGTGTCTGTAGAGAAAGAAAAAAAAATCACTCATGGTTGCCTTGAAGATACAATTGTGAACATTCATGATAGCTCAGTAAAAGTTAAAACAATTTGCTAAGTATATGTTAAAAATCATTATTGAAATTATAATTATAAAATTCAGTCTAATATAAATAATTCAACTCCTAGAGAAACTGTATGAATATTTTGCTATTTTTTGTTCCTGGATTCCTTTCTGTTGTAGGCAGTTGTGACCTACATTTTGTTAACATCTTGGCTCTGATTTCATCAACCACATACTAACCATCCTTTAGTGTCAGTTACACTTCTTCTGACAGAATCTCTTGCCTGCATAGTTTCATTTGTCATTAATTTCAGAACAAGGTTCATATTTTATGTTGTCCTCCATGTGGAACACTCTGACTTTATATTAAAAAGTTTGTGAGGTCCCTGGGTGGCTCAGGCGGTAAGTGTCCAGCTTGGGCTCAGGTAATCATCTTGAGTTTCATGACTTAGAGCCCTGCATGGGACTCTCTGCTAACAGCTCAGAGTCTAGAGCCTGCTTTGGATTCTCCCTCTGTGCCACATCCCTGCTTACACTTTGTCTCTCTCTCTCTCTCAAAAATAAATAAAAATTAAAAAAAATTTGTTTGTTGAAAAGTCATCAATATATTTCCATGTGGTAGAGTAAGAGCTATGAGTCAGTTCTTGAGGTCATGCCATAATGTTCATAAAAATATAATTGAATATAAATAGATAGATACTTTATCCTTGGACCATAAAAAGTAAATTATTTAAATAGAGATAATTATATGCAAGAAATTAATTACTTTATTATTAAATTTACAAAGCATTTATTTTTTTTTATTTTTCCTGTTTATTTTTGAGAGACAGAGCAGGAACAGGGGAGGAGCAGAGAAAGAGGGAGACAAAAGACTCTAAAACAGGATCCAGGCTCTAAGCTGTCAGCACAGAGCCCACCAACGGGCTCAAACCCATGAACTGTGAGATCATGACATGAGCCGAAGTTGGATGCTTAATGAACTGAGCCACTTAGGCATCCCAAAATCTTTCATCTGAATTATTTGTAAATTTAACTGGGGTGCCTGGCTGGCTCAGTCGGTTAGGCATCTGGCTTCAGCTTAGGTCATGATCTCTTGGTCAGTGAGTTTGAGCCCTGCCTCAGGCTCTGTGCTGACAGCTCAGAGCCTGCTTTGGATTCTGTGTCTCCCTCTCTCTCTCTCTGCCACTCCCCCACTCATGCTCTGTCTCTTGTCCCAATAATAAATAGAAATTAAAAATTGTTTTAAAAGATTTTTCATGAATTATAGTTAAAAATACTGTCTTAGGAGTTTGCTTAGGGTCATTTGACAAACATTTATTGAGATTTTTTTTAAGTTTATAGGATATATTGTAATGTATTTGAGCTTAGCACCAAAATATTTTATTAAGTTGATTTATAATTTGGAAATCCCTTCTCCTAAAATTAGTGTATTTAAAAATTTATTATTCTTTTTCTGTTGTAAGTCTGTATAAACCATGTCTTATTTCTAACTTCATATATATATGTAACCAAATTTATCAATATTATGCTTTATTGTTATAGTTAAATAGTAAGCCATGGAATTTTAAACAAAATTATTTAGAATTCTGATAAATAAACTTTAATCATTACTAATTATTTTTAAACTCTGTCATATTACCAAAACCAAACTTGTCCTGTGGATAGTAATATGATTCTCTAATTCATACTACTCTATGTATGTTTATTATTTCTCATTATTTAGGGACCTCCTGGCTTGCCTGGTCTCAAAGGTGATCCTGGCTCCAAGGGTGAGAAGGTGAGAATAAAAGCATATGTTAGTATGATTTTCATATCCTAATAGCAGAGACAATAATTTTGCAGATTAGAATCATTCAAAAGGAAATTTCAAAGGATATCTTTGTCCTTCTAACCAAGGCAAAAGCTGTCTATCCTCTGCTTTTCAGATGAATTTAGAGAAGAGAAAAAATACAAAATCATAGTGAAAAATATATTTTAATTCAGTGTTATATTTTCTCAGTGTCCCTTTGTAGGAACTAGATAGAGAAAGCATATGGTTATACTAAAATAACTCTTCAGAAAATAAACAGATGGAATAACAAAATGCCCATTTTATGTTTTTAAACATGAAATTTTAAAAAATTTAAACTAGAATACTCTTGAAAGAGTAATTTGATCTTCCAGAATGTACACTGAGTTGCACCAAATAATTATAGAAAATAAGCCTTTTTATAATGGCATTAATGTTTTTAGGGTTATTTTTAAATCTCCAAATGTCTTTTAAAGACTGCAGAATCTCTCAAGAATAAAAATAATTTCATATAAGATATGCTTATTAAAATAATGAATTTTCAATTGTTTCATCAATATCACATATGGGCATTATTCTTTTAGAGAATTCCTTTTAAGTATGTGAAACACTGAAGACAGTATTTTGTTCACTGATACTTCTCTCTATAAAAGTCTCACTTAATGTAAGCATAAACGATCCTGTTAGGTAAGAGGAAAGAGGGTTTTGATTCTGTATATCATTCAGAAAGAGTTTAAGTTTTTCCTTTTTTTTTTTTTTACTTTTATGTTCCATAAACTTAGTGTGCAATTACTTTATGACTATAATTTAATACATGGTTGTAATTTACATATGGTCAAATTTATTTTCTCTGCCTTCTACAGGGACATCCTGGTTTAATTGGCCTGATTGGTCCTCCAGGAGAACAAGGGGAAAAGGGTGACAGAGGACTCCCTGGAACTCAAGGATCTCCAGGAGCAAAGGGGGATGGAGTGAGTAAAGATAGAAATCATTCTCCTACTCCTACACACACACACACACACACACACACACACACACACACACCTGTGTGCATTCCATTAAACATGACAAACATGGTGATTTAGAGCGTCTTTAGCCTCTTTAAGTCAATGATGTTTTCAAAAAGAAATTTATTTGGCCTTAAAGTAATCATTTAGAAATATGTCAAGTTGGAAATCATAAAAATTACACTCCAATAGTTTAAATTACACAACAGTTTATTGACTCCCCAACACATACAAATTATTATTCTGAACACTGGATAAGTATAAAGATAGAGACATTGAAGTAAATGGAAAAAAATACAGATTA
>NC_043707.1:57076805-57123315 GCF_006229205.1 Suricata suricatta
AAATTTCACAATTGAAAATTTTAGGTTCTTCTTATATACTTTTGCATAATCCAAGTTTGCAGTATATGTTGTCCTGCAAAACAGACAGTGGCATAGCTGAGGAAAACTCTAATTTGGAGGATTCTCTTTGTAGGGAATTCCAGGTCCTGCTGGTCCCATAGGTCCACCTGGTCCTCCTGGCTTACCGGTAAGTAAAAGACAAGAGAATTTCATAAAGGATACTTATAAATATACCAAAAGAGTCCTGTTTCTTCCAGATTTTTATCTGTACTTTTGCCTTTGCATTTTTTCTAGGGTCCTCAAGGTCCAAAGGGTACCAAAGGCTCTACTGTAAGTACTTTTCCCTCTGGATTTTCATTGTTCAGTGAAGCCTACTCAAGTGCCCTGTTCTCTATTTATCTTGTTCCTTTTTTTCCTAACAGGGACCTGCTGGCCAGAAGGGTGACAGTGGTCTTCCAGGGCCTCCTGGGCCTCCGGTACGTGCATGGTAACAAGAGTGATATTATAGCAGTTCACATCCTAAGACTGCCAGTGATTTCTCCAAATTTGTAAGACAAATGAAAACAGACATTCTGTCAAAGTGCTGATTTTTCTAGAAAATAGCAACTACATTAATTACATACTGAGATCCACATGCTAAGACTTGTCTTCTAATTGATACATTAACTGTATATTATGATAATCTTGTTATTTATTTTTCAAGAAAATTATATACTTTTTAATTCATGTGTTTATGAAAGCAACTGATTGTAGGCCACAAAAATACACACAGATATATATATAGATATAGATATATATATACAAAGTACATATATATACATGTATATATCTGTGTGTATATATATGTGTATGTATATATGTGTATATATGTATATATATATACACACACACACATATCTGACCACACTAGGAATAAAGATAAAAATTAAGATATTTAGGATTTTTCCCTACTGTATATAATAATCATCATAAAAGCAATAATAATTTCTAACATTTATTAATGCTGACATTTTCCAGGCTCTATGTAACTACTAAGTGATAGATCCATGTGAAAAAATGTTAGTCTCCTTTCTTGAGTTTGTTTCCAAACTACTTGTGTATTAGTTTGCTAGGGCTGCCATAGGAGACACCACAAGAAGGCAGCTTAAATAATAGAAATGTACTCTGATCTAAGACTTGTGGCCTCTAGAATTGTTAGAGTGTGGGCAGCATTGGTTCCTTCTGAGGGCTGTTGAGGAAGGTCTGTTCCATGGCCCTGTCCTTAGCCTATAGATTGTTTCCCTATCTTTTCCCTTCAAATTCTATCTGTGTGTGTCTCTGCACCCAAATTTCCTCTTTTTATAGGGATGCCAGTCATATTGGATAGTTTCCCATTGGCAGACACCCACCCTAATGCCCTTACATTTACTTAACTAATTAAATCTATAGAAACCCCATTTCAAAATAAGATCTTATTCTAAGTACTGGGGGTGATGGCTTCTACATATGATACAATCATAACAATATGGATATAACTATTTGGCATAGTTTTACTCTTACACATATGCAAATTCAAATCTATCTGCATTTATTTTAAGTTTTTTTCTAATTTATACAGTTTTAAGTGATATTTGAAAAATGTTAATGTGTGTTTTTAAAAGTGTAATGTTTTATAATATAAATTATTATCAAGTGCAATAGATAACTCATTAGGTAGGATAAGAACCTTAAAATGGTGTTTTAATCTTCAGAGACTAAAATCTAGTTGTGGAGATAGGACATGTAAATGAGGACTAATTAATAAATAAGAAAGTGACGTATAATATATCCACACAAATCTGGGTTACATTACTTATATAGAGAAAGGTCACGGGGCACCTGGGTGTCCCAGTTGCTTAAGTGTCCCACTCAGGTCATGATTTTATAGTTCATGACTTCGGGCTCTGTGTCCACTCTGCACTGACAGTGCGGAGCCTGCTTGAGATCCTCTCTCCCCCTCCTCCTCTGCTTCTCCCCTGCCCATGCTGTCTTTCTTGGAATAAATAAATAAACTTAAAAAAAATGAAACAAAAAGGTCCAAAAATCATCTGATTTGTGTATCTACCTCAGTATCTCTACTAGATTATTTGAATTTATTTTATATCTTTATTTTATTTTGAGAGACAGAGTGTGAGTGGGGGAGGGGCAGAGAGAGAGAGGGAGACACAGAATCCGAAGCAGGCTCTGAGCTGTCAGCAGGCTGATGCAGGGCTCGAACCCATGGACTATGATCGCGACCTGAGCCAAAGTTGGATGCTTAACCGACTGAGCCACCCAGGCGCCCCAACTAGATTCTTTTTAAAAGAACTTAACACAGTTTATATATATTTATAGGTGTGTAGGTATATGTAGTAACAATTAGAAAAAATATTGAAAGGGAAAACATTGAAAAGCTAAATGGACCATAATTTCTCATAATGACCTCACCAATAATAATTATAGAGAATATTTTACCTTAGGAAGCAATTATATGCCCATTATCTCTTTTACAGGGTCCACCTGGTGAAGTCATTCAGCCTTTACCAATCTTGTCACCCAAAAAAACAAGAAGACATGCCGAAAACATGCAAGCAGATGCAGGTGATAATATTCTTGATTACTCAGATGGAATGGAGGAAATATTTGGTTCCCTCAATTCCCTGAAACAAGACATCGAACATATGAAGTTTCCCATGGGTACGCAAACTAACCCAGCTCGAACTTGCAAAGACCTGCAACTCAGCCATCCCGACTTCCCAGATGGTATGTTAATAATACATGACACAGCCAAGGTGCTGAGCCTCTAAGTCACAAAGGTGCATGGTCAGCCCATTACTTCTAGTTAAATGTTTAATATAGAATCTAAATAAAACTAAACCAAATGATTATTCATTCCAATCTTGTAGACAGATAAAGTCCTTTACACTGTGTGATTCAAGAACTGCTTCAGAAAATCCTTGCCTGTTTACATAAGATTTCATTAAATCATGGCAAGATGATTACAGATAACAAATGCATTTTTCCCTGTAATAACCATCATAGAATGGGTTTTATGTGTGCACACGTGTGCACGTTAGTATTTAATTACTTATATCCTGTAACCTAACTTATTTTACCTTGATATGAATAAAGTTAACATGATTAATAGCATAACTGAATCACATTTGACCTATCAGTTTAACAATGATTTGGTGAATAGAATATTTAAGACTTAGGATAGCAGCTTGGGGCAAAAATTTATGTCATTGATCCACAGATAATCAGGACTGTGAACAATTTATATGCGATAATAATCAGGATAATTTATTATACCTACTGTTTAACATAAACCTTCCCATTCCCATCCAGAGAAGGAAACAGTTTCAAGTATCCTAAGTTAGTTAATAAACTCACACAATTACTAAACTAACAAGGGGCAGATATTTATGTGGTCTTAAATCTCCCACATTATGAGGAAATATTTTGTCATTCTTTTTACTCTTGGGGCAATATTATTTTGCACTATCAACCACATAAGAATGTTTAACTGAGATCTAAATAACTCAGTACAGAGAGAAAAGTTTAATGTGATTCAGAAACACCCACCACCATAAAGGAAAATGTCATAAAACGTCCTATCTTAATCAAGCATAGCCTGTTAAAACTAAAACACAGGCCACTATTAAGGGCTCCATTCAAACTAATATCCAAGATTTTCAAATTTATAATATGTTTTTTTGAAGAAGATATGTATAGTTCAATAGGAATTCAGTGATTTATAAAGAGAATAATTCCAATTCCTGCTCTAAGACAATCATACACAACTGAAATTCAAATGTAAAAGATTACAACATAATGAATGGTGTTATTAATTCCTTAATGGGTTAATTGCATTTAATATTAATTAATTGACTTAGCAGTGCCAGGCACGGTTCTTTAGGCAGAGATTTGTAGACACAGAAGAAATAATGCCCTTGAGATACTATTATCAAACAAAGAAGATACGAAAAGCATAAGTATTAGTAGTAGCATATTATGACAGATACTGTGGAAAAAATGATTATCTAGATAGGTAAGGATGATCCATTTTAGGTAAATGGGTATTAATATTTGGGGAGGTGACATTTAAGCTGAAGCCTTAAAGAAGTAGCCAGTCATGCAAAGAATCAAAAAGGTATTTCAGACAGAGGATATGGGTCATTTGATAGCTTTGAAGAGATCAAGATTTTGGTGCCTTCAAGGAACTGAAAGGTCTCAATGGCTAACCAATAGTGAGCAAAATGGAAAGTGACTTGAAGCAATGTGGAAGGAAGCAAAGTGAAAAATCAAAGGAAGCTGGTTAAAGAACTGTTGGATGAATCTAGGCAAGAAATTAATGGTGACTGGATTTAGGGACTTGACAGTAAAAATAGGAGATGAATAAGTTAGGGATAAATTAGACATGCTTTCCATAGTATACTGAATTTAGTGAACAGACGTGTTTTAGTGCTTAAGCTATTATTATGTTATCTAAAGGAAATTTAATGACAATATTAACCGAATAAATCAAGAGGAAAAAATGCTTACCCAGAATTCAAAAATATAGAGGCGCCTGGGTGGCTCAGTCAGTTAAGCCTCTGACTTCAGCTCAGGTCATGATCTTGCAGTTTGTCAGTTTGAGCCCATCGTCAGGCTCTGTGCTGACAGCTCAGATCCTGGGCCTGCTTTGGATTCTGTGTTTTTTATTTCTGAGAGGGAGAGAAAGACAGCGAACAGGGGCAGAGAGAGAGTGGGAGACAGAATGATTCTTGAGGCTAAGTAGATTCTACCGTTTCCATTATTACAAATGAATAACCAAGGAAAAATATAGTGATTATTATACTCAGATTTATTAAGTAGTAAATATAGGATTCAGGGTTAAGATTCTCTAATTCCAATATGCACGCAATTTATTACAGTAGCTAATTAAATGTTAACATATGAGGAGGGGACATTTAAGCTGTAACCTAAAAGTAACAGGCAAGCTAGGACTAACAGAGTGCTCCAGGCAAAGTGCTCGGGCAAAGCTTCGATGCAGACAGGACAAAGGGTCACTCTCTTAACTATTCATACTCATACCCCAGTTTGACCACAAGCATGAAAGGGACTCTTGTAGGAAAAGATCCATTAATATTTTTCTTTATTTCTCTTTCTAATAAAATTTGATAGATGATGCAGTCAATTTTTTATTTAAATGTATCTGAATGTGACATATATTTCCTACTTCTAGGTGAATACTGGATTGATCCCAACCAAGGCTGCTCAGGAGATTCCTTCAAAGTTTACTGTAATTTCACGTCTGGTGGCGAGACTTGCATTTATCCAGACAAAAAATCTGAGGGAGTAAGTACCAGTCTGTTTTGGTGGTGACTGTTGACAGTTCCTGCCATGTTTTTGCAATATTGAACTAAACAGGAAAATTATACTGTCATATTTTCATTTATCTGCTTTTCTTACAGGGTAATTAGAGCACTTCATTTGCATAACCATGAATAAGATACCAAAGTGATGCACAGAGTTAACAAATACTTCTCTCCTTTATTTTTTACCCAGATGTATTCTTTACGCACCTGCTTGTGCTCTAAAATTCTATGGTTTTCCATGACACAGCACAGCTGACACTTAAATTTTAGTGCATATAGAGTACTCTTCATTCCGATGACATGACAGAACTCACAGCTGCATATGACATTCAAAATACACAATTTATATTCTTTTACATAAAATAAGAGTATTGTGTGCATTTGTATACTTTTTAAATGTTCAGTCTCCTCAAACACATTTCTTGACTTTCACCTAGTGGTATCAATATACTTGAGCTAAAGTCACCTTAGTAATATAGGGAAAGGCTTTTCACTAGTGTAATTATATTCTGCAAGCAGTTTCTGGTGGTAAATGTTGCCTTCATTTGTATTCTTTTAATAAATCGCATTCTTAATAAATGGTATGGGCATACAGAGGTGCAGAAACTCCTTACAGCAAGACAAGTAGTTTGAAGTGTGGCTAATCTCTTTAGGAGAGAAGTTCATGAGTAAAGGTTGGGTAGTAGGAGCAGGAGACAAAGCAATTTCTGTTTCCCATCCAAACTTAAACTTGGCAGTGAAGCATGATAAACTTCCTTTAGCTCCCAAAGATATAAAGGATTGTGGAAAATACCTCCCTTTACACTGATAACTCAAATTCCTATAGTGAAGCCTTATATACCTTTATATTTTGCTGATCTTGCAAAGCAAAACAATAATTGCAGCTCTATAAGGGATTCTAAACATTCTTCCCAGCAGGAGATGATTAAGCTCGCTTCCTGCAATGGCTTTTCCAGAGCATGGCACCCTTTGTTACTGGCTGAAAGCTTTCAGGATACCTCCCTTGGCGATGGAACACTGATGGGATCTGCCTTGATGGCTGATTCCAGCTGGTACTGGTGTGGGGCTCCTTTGCAAGGAGTTGCTCATGTGTTCCACCACCATTCCCTAGAGACCTTAGTTTGCCTTCAGCAGGTTAGTCTCCCCCCACCCTCCTCCTTTTTGAGCAATTAAGGAAAACAGGAAGAAAATGATTCAAAATTCACTAAGTGGGGATTCACAGGATCTATCTCAAATTTTGCTGATTATCTCATTTTCTGTAATTCAGGATAGACCATTTTAAAACTCTTTGGCATCTTAGCCTTACAGAAAATTGCTGATACATACATAAACAATACTATTCATAATTTTTACCTAGGTTCTAATTTTCCTGTTCTTTTGTAACAGGTAAGAATATCATCATGGCCAAAGGAGAAACCAGGAAGCTGGTTTAGTGAATTTAAGAGAGGAAAACTGGTATGTTATTACCTCAACATGAAATGGTTTATCTTAAACTTCATGCTGAAGCTCAAATTATATATCTTAGACCCTGACTGTGAAAGTCTGAGTTATACTATCCAAGATTCCATGTGTTTTCTGGTTTGCTCCTCCTATATCTCTTAGACCACAGTTATATTTTAGAGAAGTCTAAACGTTTTGTATCAAAATACATTCATACATTACTAGTTCACTATTAATAATTTTACAGGTATTTTTAAGATTAGATACCAAAACTAAATTTATATTATAAAAGCTGTTTAAAATATGTGTTTTTAAAATAGTAATAAGAATGTATATAAATGAGTTTCTCACTTACCCAGATAATTATTCAATGTTCTTTTAAAAAATTCAATATTCTTTAGGAAGCTATTATTTTCTATTGATGACTATTTTACAGTTCATCCTATGCAAAACCCACACATATTAATTAACAATTTTAGTGAAGTTCTCCATGTGACATAATTCTTCAGTTCAGTCTTTAAGTTACATATTAAATATCCATGTGACATTCTTACCTGTATAGAATTTAAAAATATATACACAGAACTGTGTGGTGTTATCTTTTGTTATTTTGTTTTGTTTTCTTTAGTATGCATTTCCCAAGTAGTTTTTTTTTCCTTCAACTGAGCAAGGTTCCTCATTATCTGAGCTGTTAATCAGTAAGGATTAAGTAAATTCAACAACAAAAGAAGAAAGCCTTAGATAATTACTCTTACATTAATCTATAGTCTAGGTAAGTTTCCTACCCAATATTTAAAAAAAAAAATCTATGTTTATATGTTTTAGCTGACCTCAATCTTTCAATTTTACCCAATAAAACAATTTATGAAGTTAATGAAGGGTTTTAATAATATTTAGTTAAAACTACTTTTCTGCCCTTAATGCAAAATAAATACTTACTCAAGAAGTATTCTCTTGTGTTGTCTTGGACATTATGCTTGGTGCTGGTGACACGGTGAAGAATAAGTCCATCATCTAAGAAGGAACAGAGAGGAAGATCTGTGCTGGAAATAGAAGACCACACATCTTAGAAAACTATGGCATCAATATAAAAAATGCAGGAACATGTTTAAAATTTGAGTCAAGTGGATATATACTATAAATTTTTTTAAAGGAGTAGGGGAAATAAAAACATATAAAAATAGGTAACATTTTCATTGCACTGAAATTCCTCAGTTCTAATTGTTTAACTATTTTGCTACGTTATAATTTAAAAAGGTATACAGGGGCACCTGGGTGTCCGTTAAGCCTCTGACTCTTGATCTCAGCTCAGGTCATGAGTGGAGCCCTATTTCAGGTTCTATACTGACAGTGCAGAGCTGCTTAGGATTCTCTCTCTCCCGCTCTCTCTGTCCATCTCCCACACATGCATATGCACTCTCCCTCTTTCTCAAAATAAATAAACTTTTAAAAAATAAAATAAGTAAAAGGACACACAAATATAATGAAAGATCTCTTGGAAATGAAAGATTTTTTGGAAATTTTTAAAGATTAGGATAATGAAACATTGAAATAAAGTGAATGTTTTTCAAAGATAAGTAGTGCTCATAGTAACTCTGGTGGGAGTACAACAGTGATTTCATAGAACCCTGTCTCTGGGTCTTATGACCCTCCTTGCCCACTTTCAGTCCCTAAGTGAAAATGGGCCTGTTGATTCATGCACATGCTTCCGGGAACACAGTTCATTGTCAAGAGTGATAATATTATTTTATAACATAAAAGAGTAAGTGAATCTATGTGTCTTTTTTTTCTTTTATTCCCAGCTCTCCTATTTAGATGTTGAAGGAAATTCCATTAATATGGTGCAAATGACATTCCTGAAACTGCTGACTGCCTCTGCTCGACAAAATTTCACATACACCTGTCATCAGTCAGCAGCCTGGTATGATGTGTCATCAGGAAGTTATGACAAAGCACTTCGGTTCTTGGGGTCAAATGATGAAGAGATGTCCTATGACAACAACCCTTTCATCAAAGCACTGTATGATGGCTGTGCGGTAAGTATAATCACTTGCCTTCTTTCACAGGTGAAAGACTGTGTGCAACCATCTCAGCTTGGCCAGAAGTCGGGATTCTCTCGTGAAATGGATGTCTGTTGTTTTTAAGATCTGATGCCTAACATTGGCTTATTAAAATACAGCATGTTAGAAGCCACTAATATTTGCACACACACACACACGCACACATAGTATAGACACATATTTAAAAGCCATAACAGGATTGTTCAAATGGGTGAGGGGCAAAATGGCAGAGAAATAGGGAGCCTGTATCTCTCAAATGGCAGAGAAATATTTCCTGCCCATATCTCTCAAATAAAGAAGGGCTGAAGCGAAAGCACCCTGAACCACGAGAGTCTGGGATGAAAAGAGGCAGAGCCCACTAAGCTGTCTTAGCTGTCTTAGCTTCATATGTGCATGATTGAGAACTGGGGAAGATAACAATGGGCCAGGACCTGGAGGCATGGAGGGGAGAGAGGCCCCCCCCCCCCGCCACAGAGAGATGAGGGGAAGAGAAAGAGCAGCTGAAACTGCCCATAGAACTTTCCTTAGAGAAGAGAAAGACCTCAGCCCAGGATGGAGAGGTAGCCCATCCCATCTCTAACCACAAGGCTTTCAGAGAGAGATTCTATCTCTAACTGTGGAGCTTTCTTACAGCTGGGGCCCTGGTCCCAGTTGGCACCATGAGGAACTGCTCCCCTACTCCATCCCCAGCTAGGAAGCCAGTTAGCCTATGGGATTACTGCTGGGCAGTATCATTAAAGGGCGCAGACTAAAATCGAGAAACAAGGCAGGACTTGGGACACAGAACATGGTGCACCAGGGTTATGCCCATGGCACAGGGAGATTGGACCCCAAAGAGTGATTTGCAATGCTTGGTTCAAGAAGGGACTGGGGCACCACCATTTTTTCCCCACAACCACCGAGGCAGAGCCTCCAGGAGCAGCCCCCAGGACCCAGGGCTAGGTGACATGCCTACACCAAACCATGCCCATCTACACCAGATAGCTGCTTTCATTTACTGGAGTCCCAGGCAAGACCAGCAGTGATGTATTGCCATGGTTAACCCTATATCAATTCTTGCTATTCAGATGATATATTTCCCTTATATCATTCTTCTCTCTCTCTTCCACTGTGTTGGGTACTCTGGTTATAGGTTTGCTTAAACAGTCACATTTAATCCATTTCTTGATGCATATTCTACACCTCCATCATTACTTTCCTTTCTCTCTCTCTCTCTCTCTCTGGAATAATCACTATATTTTCTCTGAGTACCATTATCTTCATTCCTTTCTCCTCGCCTCCTACCATAGTCTCCTTTTTCTCTGAGTTAAGCCTCTTAGCCTCTCTGCCTAGTCAATGTTCAATTTCTCTTTCTCCCCACCCCTCTCATTTCTATTTGTATATGCTCTTTCATCACCACTGCCCCCACCCTGCTCTTTATTCATGTCTGGGATTTCTGATTTTATGCTTTTAGAGTGCCCTTTGTCTTTTGTTGTGTTTGGGGTTTTTTCTTTTGTTTTGTTTTTTTCCTTTTGATTTGTCTGTTGGTTTGCATGCTTTTGTTCCCGGTTTGGTTGTCTTTTTTCCTTTCTAGGACCACCTTGAAAAACAACCCAAAGTACACATAGTTGATAGTCCCAAATATCACTACAAGTAGGTAAATAAAATAAGCAAAGGCACAACAAGAGAGACTAAGGAAAACCTTGAATACTTCCTGAATGGACAGGTTGTCGACAGTCAATGAGCCTCCTTTAATGTAGCAGAGCTCGCAGGTGCAGAGCACATAACAAGCTTTTAAAACTTACAAGACACAGAAAGCTAGCCAAAATGACTAAACAGAAGAACTCTCCTCTAAAGAAATTCCAGGAAGTAATGACAACTAAACAATTGCTCAAAACAGATCTAAGCAACATAACTGACCAAGAATTTAAAACAATAGTCATAAAATTAATTGCTGGGTTTGAAAAAGGCATGGAAGACACCAGAGAAGCATTGCACAAAGATTATGGACCTTAAAAGTAGTTGTGATGAATTAAAAAATGCTACAAATGAGGTACATAATGAAATGGAGGCGGCCACAGATTGAGGAGGCAGAGAGGAGAATAGATGAATAAGAAGACACAATTATAGAAAAATAGGAAGCCAAGAGAAAGAGAGATAAATTGATCCAGGAGCATGAAAAAAGAATTCAAGAACTGAGTGATGCAAACAAATTGAATACTATCCATATCATAGGAATTCCAGAAGAAGAGAGAGAAAATAGCGCTGAAGGGGTACATGAACAAATTATAGCTGAGAACTTCCCCAATCTAGGGAAGGACACAGACATTGAAATCCAAGAGACACAGAGAACTCCCCTCAGATGTAACTTAAATCAATCTTCTACATGACATATCATAGTGAAACTGGCAAAACATAAGGATAAAAAGAGAATTCTGAGAGCAGGTAGGGATAAAAGGCCCCTAGCTAACAAAGGGAGACCTATCAGAGTAGTTACAGACCTACCTGCTGAAACTTGGCACACAGAAAGGAATGGCAGGAAATCTTCAATGTGATGAACAGAAAAAAATATGCAGTCAAGAATCCTCTATCCAGCAAGCCTGTCATTTAGAACAGAAGGAGAGATAAAGGTTTTCCAAAATAAAAATTGAAAGAATTCATCACCACTAAACCAGCCCTACAAGAAATCCTAAGGGGGACTCTATGAGGGAAATGTTGCAAGGAACACAAGGTATGAGAGGCACCACTACAAGCATGAATCCTACAGAGAACACAATGACTCTAAACCCTTATTTTTCAATAATAACACTGAATGTAAATGGACTAAATGCCCCAATCTAAAGACATAGGGTAGCAGAATGGATTAAAAAAAAATAAAATCTATTTGCTGTCTACAAGGGACTCATTTTAGACCTGAGTACACCTTCAGATTGAAACTGAGGGGATGGAGAAATGTCTATCATGTTACTGGAAGTCAAAAGAAAGCTGGAGTAGCCATACTTATATATCAGACACACTGGACTTTAAAGGCAGTAACAAGAGATGAAGACAGGCATTAATAATAATTACATACACTAATAATTACAGGGTCTATCCATCAGGAAGAGCTAATAATTATAAATGTCTACTCTCTGAATTCGGAAGCACCCAAATACATACAACAATCACAAACAAACAATCTTACTGATAATAATAATAATAATAATAATAGCAGGAGACTTTAATACTCCACTTATAGCAATGGATAGATCATTCAGATGGAAAAATCACTAAAGAAACAATAGACCTGTACAACACATTGGACCAGATGGATTTGACAGACATATTTAGAACTCTTCATCCTGAGGCTAGGAATTCACTTTCTCCTCAAGTGTGCATGGCACATTCACCAAGATATATCACATACTGGGTCATAAAGCAGCCATCAAAAAATATAAAATAATTGAGATCATACCATGCACACTTTCGGATCACAATGCTATGAAATTTGAAATCAATCACAGGGAAAAGTCTGGAAAACCTCCAAAAACATAGAGGTTAAAGAACACCCTACCAAAGAATGAATGGGCCAATCAGGCAATTAGAGAAGAAATTTAAAGATATATGGAAACAAATGAAAATGAAAATACAACCATCCAAACTGGGATGCAGCAAAGACAGTCATGAGAGGAAAGTACACTGCACTCCAGACCTATGTCAAGAAACTATAAAAAGCACAAATACAAAATCTGACCTGAACTAACTATAAGGGGAGCAGCAAGAGCACTCCAAACCCAGCAGAGGAAGAGAAATAAGAAGGATCAGGGCAGAAATAAACAATATAGACTCAAAAAAAAAAAAAGCAGTTGAACAGATCAGTGAAACCAAGAGTTGGTTTTTTGAAAAAATAAACAAAATTGATAAACCTTTAGCCAGGTTTCTCAAAAAGAGAGAGCACCCAAAAAGACAATCATGAATGAAAATGGATTTATTATAACCAATCCCTCACAAATACAAGTAATTATCAGGGAATAACTGAAAAATTATATGCCAACAAACTGGACAACCTGGAAGAAATGGGCAAACTCCTAAACACTGACTACCAAAATTCAAACAGGAAGAGATAGAAAATCTGAATAGACCCATAACCAGTGAAGAAATTGAATCAGGTATCAAAAATCTTCCAACTAATAAGAATCCTGTGCCAGATGGCTTCCCTGGAGAATTCTACCAGACATTTAAGTGAGAGTTAATACCCATTCTTCCTAAGCTATTCCAAAAAATATTAAAAGAATTATACACTATGATCAAGTGTGATTCACTGCTGGGTTACAGTCTGGTTCAGTATTTGCAAATCCATTGATGTGACACATCACATTAACAAAATAAAAGATAAAAAACATATAATCCTGTTGATAGATGCAGAAAAAGCATTTGACAAAATGCAGCACCGTTTCTTAATAAAAACCCTTGAGAGAGTTGGGATAGAAGGAACTTACTTAAACATCACAAAAGCCATTTATGAGAAGCCCACAGCTAATATCATCCTCAATGGGGAAAAACTGAGAGCTTTCCCCCTGAGATCAGGAACATGACAGGCGTGTCCACTCTCACTAGTATTGTTAACATAATGCTGGAAGTCCTAGCATCAGCAATCAGACAACAAAAGGAAATAAAAGGCATCAGAATTGGCAAAGATGAAGTCAAATTTTCACTTTTCGCAGATGACATGATACTCTACATGGAAAACCCAACAGACTCCACCAGAAGCCTACTAGTACTGATCCATGAATTCAGCAAAGTCGCAGGGTACAAAATCAATGTACAGAAATTGGTTGCATTTTTATACACCAATAATGAAGCAACAGAAAGAGAAATCAAGAAACTGATCCCAATCAGAATTACACAAAAGACCATAAAATAACTAGGAATAAACCTAACCAAAGTAGTAAAAGATCTATACGATGAAAACTATAGAAAACTTATGAAAGAAATTGAAGAAGACACAAAGAAATGGATAAACATTCTATGCTCATGGATCAGAAGAATAAATGAAATTCCAATGAAAATTACACCAGCATTCTTCTCAAAGCTAGAACAAACTATTCTCAAATTTGTATGGAACCACAAAAGACCCCGAATAGCCAAAGTAATGTTGAATATAAAAACCAAAACGGGAGGCATCACAATCCCAGACTTTAGCCTCTACTACAAAGCTGTCATCATCAAGGCAGTATGGTGTTGGCACAAGAACAGACACCTAGACCAATGGAATAGAATAGAGAACCCAGAATTGGCCCCATAAATTTATGGCCAATTAATCTTTGACAAAACAGGGAAGTGTATCCAATGGAAAAAAGAGAGCCTCCTTAGCAGATGGTGCTGGGAGAACTGGGCAGCAACATGCAGAAGAATGAAACTAGATCACTCTCTTACACCATACACAAAAATAAACTCAAAATGGCTGAAGGACCTGAATGTGAGACATGAACCATCAAAACCCTAGAGGAGAAAGCAGGAAGCAGCCTCCTTGACCTCAATTGCAGCAATTTCTTACTTGACACATTCCCAAAGGCCAGGGAATCAAGAAGAAAAATAAACTATGGGGACCTCATCAAGATAAAAAGCTTATGTATGGCAAAGGAAACAATCAAGAAAACTAATAGGCAGCAGACAGAATGGGAGAAGATAAGTGCAAATGACATATCAAAAAAAGGGCAAGTATCCAGCATTTACAAGGAACTCACCAAACTGCACACCTGAAAAACAATCCAGTGATTAAATGGGCAGAAGACATAAACAGACACTTCTCCAAAGAGGACATCCAGATGCCAACAGACACATGAAATGATGCTTAGTGTCACTCATCATCAGGGAAATACAAATCAAAACCACACTGAGATATTACCTCACGCTGGTCAGAGTGACTAAAATGAACAAATCAAAAGACGATAGGTGCTGGCGAGGAAGTGGAGAAATGGGCACCCTCCTACACTGTTGGTGGAAATGTAAACTGGTGCAGCCACTCTGGAAAACAGTGTGGAGGTTCCTCAAAAAATTATCAGTAGAACTCCACTATGGCCCAGTAATAGCACTGCTAAGAATTTACCCAAGGGATACAGGATGCATAGGGGCACATGCACCCCAATGTTCATAGCAGCACTTTCAACAATAGCCAAATCATGGAAAAAGCCTAAATGTTTATCGACTGATGAATGGATCAAGAAGATGTGGTGGTTTGTATATACAATGGAATACTACATGGCAATGAAAAAGAATGAAATCTGGCCATTTATAGCAACATGGATGGACTCGAGGGTGTTATGCTAAGTGAAATAAGTCTGGCAGAGAAGGACAGATACCTTATGTTTTCATTTATAAGTGGGACAGGAGAAACTCAACAGAGAACCATGGGAGAGGGAAAGGGGAAAAATAGTTGGTGAGAGGGAGGGAGACAAACCATGAGAGACTTTTGAATATTGAGAACAAACTGGGGGTGGGGGAGAAGGGAAGGGTGATGGTCATGGAGAAGGACAATATTGGGATAAGCACTGACTGGTATATGGTAACCAATTTGACAAACTATAAAAGAAAAAAAGGCCATGACAGAAGATAAATTTTAGATCATATGCTATTTGTATGGAATTATTCCTGATATTTGCAAACTATTATAGCTAGTCATTCTTCAAATAAAAATAATCAAAAACTTTATTTCATTTGCTTCCTTCATCCCTGATTCTAAAATGACAAAGGAATCAGCATTATACAATTTACACTATAGCTAATACTTACCCCTGTATTTTGTCTCTAAGGCTTGTCTGTTGGGACTGTGTTATACCAGGTTAGGCAGTTACTATCATTTTTGTTATTTCTATCCACTCCTCACACAATGGGAGTTGCATTTAAGAAAATGATACAGAAAGCACACTAAAAAACTCATTGGTTTAGCTGGTGACTAAAAATAAGTCACAGTTATAAATAGGTTCATGCCTTCAACAAAGTGAGCATGGTACCCACAGAACAAAGAAAAGAAAGCATATAGATAGTAGCAAGTGTTTGGATTTCCCAATAGTAATGTACTGATAATCATTCATAAAATTAATATATAGCAGTGGAAATGCTTTGACTTTTGACCTCATGCATTATAATTTTTATTGTGTATTTAAATTTTTATTCAGAAACCTTGACTATATACTTATGCACACACACACACATATATGCATATACAGATTATAATGGTAAGAATATATTCTTATGTAGGAGTCTAACCCAATACTAACATCAGTTTTCATATTAAACTGTATTTATCAATTCAATAAGATTCTCTTCATCTGTGCAGTGGATCCAAATATTATAGATTATATTAAATGCAGCTGTCTACTTTCAAAATTTAAAACTACACATGACATCAGTGGTAATAAGAGTAAATTACAACATAGATAATGGCAAATCTGTTTCTTACTCTCGTCTTTCTTACCTTCTTGCCTCCATTCAGAAGCTTAAGAAAAAAGTAGCATATATGTGTTAAAAGCATGAAATGATTGTACAATTTTTTCTGCTTAATTTTACAGTCCAGAAAAGGCTACGATAAAACTGTGATTGAAATCAATACACCGAAAATTGATCAAGTACCTATCGTTGATGTAATGATCAATGACTTTGGTGATCAGAACCAGAAATTTGGATTCGAAGTTGGTCCTGTTTGTTTTCTTGGCTAAGATTAGGACAAAGAACATCCAAAATCAACAGAAAAAATACCTTGGTGCCACCAAGCCATTTTATGCCACATGCAAGTTTTGAATAAGGATGGTATAGAAAACAACTTGCTACGTCTAGACATACCGATTAGAAATCCCGATCCCCATGTGGGTGCAGAATCACATGACGAAAACCTTGAAAAGCATAAAAATATAAGAGTGTGGCTGAGATGGAAACAGGCCTTATTCTTGATTCCCAATTTTCATCTCTCCTTTTCCTATTTGGATATCTTTGGTGCTGTAGGGAAAAAAAACCAGAACAATATATATTCATAAAAGATATGGTGCTCATTCCCATCCATCAAGGATGTGCTAAAACAGTGTGTTTCATAAATTGTAATTATTTTATGTACAGTTCTATACTGTTATCTATGTGTCCATTTCCAAAACTTGCACGTGTCTCTAAATTCCATCTGACTCTTAATTTTATGACAATTGCAGAACACTCATGGCAATAAATATATGTATTATGAAAAAATAAAGTTATTTCTGATGACTCTAATTCCCTTTCTTTGATTAATAATAAAATGCCTTTGTATATATGGATGTTCAAGAGTTCAATTATTTGATGTCGCCAACAAATTTCTCAGAGGGGCAAAAACCTAGAAGATTCTTGGAAGCACACTTGGATCAACTCTTCTCTACTGACAGTAACTTTGCTGAACTTCAGCCAAAAATATCATGCATTTTGATGCTTTATTCAGTGCTATACCTCAACCTTTTTCTTTTCAGAGTCCAGGATTTCACAGGATACTTGTATATATGGAAAATAAGCAGTTTTATATTTTTGGACAGGAAAATATGTATGAGAAGCTATTTTAACAAAGTGATGCCTCCATCAAACAATCAGATGTACAATTTTTTGACAATTTTATCTCATCTCATTGTTTTCAGTGTGCTTCAGTCATGCAGATTAATATTAAAAGGTGGGAACTAAGCAATTATTTATGAATTTGTTCATTGTTATAATTTTTAATCAGTAAATTTCTTGAATTTGATTCCAAGTTGCATATTATAATAGTCTCCAAATATTATTTTACCTGCACCTGCCCAACAATTACTATTCCTTTTCTTTTAAAATAATATCATATATTATTTGACCTGCCTAATTCCTAAATAACATATGGGTGGATTGTTACTAACAGTGCTTGTTTTAAAAGTCATACTTATTAAAACAATCAAAACCTTTTTCTTGCCCCCCATGAAGGTATTTTCTTCCAGGTAGCTTGATATAGCAATAAAATTTAAAAATTACAAATTGAACTTTGTATCTATTTTAAGTAATATATGTAAGACTTGAAAATAAATGTTTTATGTGAAGTGTTAAATTAATTGATACCAGATTTCACTGGAACATTTTCAACTGATAATTTATCAACAAAAGAGCATACCTGTAATACTGAAATTAAAACGTGAACACTTGTCATTCAGAAATTTTTATTTTTGAAATCAAGTTTGTAAATGTCCTTTCAAGAAGGGAGATATGAATCGTATAAATAAACTCAAGTCTTGTCTACCTGGATTGGTCATTCTCTTTCTTAAATAGGTTCCAAATTACTCTCTTTTGCAGAAAAAGTTTTGATTCTGTTTCATGACCATCCAGATTAGAATAGTTTTACACTTTTGGAAACAAATATTAGCCTTCAGAGATCCGTTGTTTAAAATTCCCCACATGACTAAAATAAAAACACCCATGGTAATACTCTATTTACAAAATTAAGATAGGTTATATTTAAAATTCCAGAAGGATATTTTTCATAATTAAACATTTTGCAACATCGCAAATATATGTTCATTATGTTAGCACTAGAAATATTCCCAGATCTTTTATTTGAAATATAGCCTGTAGGGGCTCCAGAGTGGCTCAGGCAGTTGAGCATCCGACTTGGTTCAGGTCATGAACTTGCTCATGGGTTCAGCCCCACATCAGCCTCTGTGCTGAGAGCTCAGAGCCTGGAGCCTGTTTTGGATTCTGTGTCTTTCTCTCTGCCCTTCCTGTGCTCACGCTGTCTCTCTCTCTTTTTCAAAAAAAAAAAAAAAACATTAAAAAAATTGAAATACAGCCTCTAAATTATACACAAAGTAATATTGTTTATCAAGAGAAACTCCATACATCAGGCAATTTAATAAATATATAGTAATAAGAATATTTTGCATGTTGACATGCATTGGGGAAGCTGCATTATTTATCCATTTAACGGAAAAAGTCTCAAATTTGGCACTCAGTAGAATTAATGAATAAATAACTGAATTGCCTATCCTTTTCTATTCCTAGACATATGGATATTGTCTTCCACATAACATTGGATTTTTTTATAGTTGATTTAATTTGAACAAAAAGAGGCTCAGTGGAATGGAAAAAGCATATAATATGACATTCTACTCTTGGTCCAAGTATGCATAAACTATGGAAAATAATGTTGATCTTGGATGGATTCTGGCATGGGTAGATCCTGAGCCTGATGTACATGAAATTTGGCATTACTCCTTAAAAATAAGTACAAAAAACAAATATAAAAAATTAATGTAGTTATTTTGAATGAAAAAATATTGCAAAAAATTATTAATTTAACAAAAATGGGCCCATACCAAACGTATCACAAAATCACAATGTTTTCATTAACTACTTTTGTAATTCTATGTATTTATGTTTTGGCTTCAATCTCTGCCTTTTCATATGACAATTTTATAATTTAATTTCTGATAGAATGTTCTTCTAACTTAAAAATGATTCTTCTTATCAATAGCTTAGAGCTATTTTTTTTCAATTTAACGTCTTGTTATTGGTATTTAAAATTTTTTAGGTTATCTCTTTATTTTAAAAAATTAATGTTTATTTTTGAGAGTGAAAGAGTTAGAGTGGGGGAGGGGCAGAGAGAGCGTGAGAAACACAGAATCCAAAGCAGGCTCCAGGATCTGAGCTGTCAGCACAGAGCCCAATGCTGGGCTCAAACTCACAAATGGTGAGCTCATGACCTGAGCCAAAGTCAGAGACTCACCCAATTGAGCCATGTAGGTGCCCTTAGGTTATTTTAAATTTAAGAAGATCTCTATATATTTATTTCATGTATATACTATAAATCCATGAGAATTTTCCACAGGCTAGCTTCTGATTCTGTACATTTTACACCTTGTTTTCTCTCTACTACCAATAGATTTCAGACTCTAGGCACCATAGGACGCTTGCATGCCATGATACAAACTCTGTCCTCACACTTTTTATGTTATAACACAGTGGGTGATAGGATTATTCCAGAAAGCCCTTCCTACACTAGGATTACTGGCATTAACTAGACATGAGGATTAACTGAAAGCTGCATAATTATACCCCAACCATGTAAACCTATTCTATAAGCCCTAAGTAAACGAATCTCTAACTGAATTTCGTCCTTCCTGGCTCCTTCCACACCACCCAACACAAGAAAAAATGCCAAAGAGAAAGACAATATTCTTAAGAGATCATACTTAAAGAATCTTATTTGGGAAAAGATTCTCATATACCAATTATGTGACCATGAGAACATATTTCTAGCCTATCCCTCAAAGGCTTAGATGGGGTTCATGAAAGAGAAAGATCCAGAAGCGCCGTCCTATGTATGCTGAACAGTTGTGAAATAAGTGAATTAATTAAGGGCCTAGCACACTGACACACACCATCAGCTAAATGGATAGTTGCTACTGCTCTAGATTTCCTACTGTTACTATCACCACCCCAGCCTAAGTTCCTTTCTAAAACATAATGAATAGCATATGCGCTAACACTGCAGAACTTTCATAAAGGTTTAATTTTAAAAATGTAAAACATTATACAAATTGCATCATGGCTGAGACCCAAATTACCAAGTAGGATGCCATGAAATACAAGCTTTACAAACGAGTCACAAAGGAAACAAAACAGGAGCAGCAGCATAAGCCATGTAAACACCCAGGAACTGCACATTCATCAGGCACAGCTTCTCAAATCCTCCTTTACCACAGTATGTTTTGTTCTCTAGAAGGATGAGTTCAGTAGGCTTTAAAGTCTCTCAAACCTTACCCATTGCTAGTCTTGTATTGGTGTAATGGTTATATGACTAATAATTCTTCATGTAGCTGCCACCCAGAGATTCAGAGACGGCAAGATTATTTACAATTGAAATCTTGCAGAAGCATATTCTGCTAGAGGCACTCCATGTTCAGTAGTCAGCACATAGCAACCCTTGCAGGATCCTCATTTATTTTCTCTCTAGTAAATCCATGGTCTATACTTATAATGAGATTGGTCAGTATCAAAACCCAGAGGCAGAAAAGAGCTACAGAACCACTGTTAACTCTTTCTTTCTAAAAATAGAAGTTGAAATAACTTCAGAAATGTTTTATGTGACAAAACCAGGACTTATTTTATAGTTACTCGATGATGACTATTCTACTTATAATACTGCTTACTAGACATTATACAAATACACTGAATACTTTCCCATTTTTAAATTACCTATATATGTCTATACAGGAACAAAGAAATAGGCTTTTTTCCATAATGGAAGCATTTTGAAGAGCAAACCGTGTGTCCTAGTAGCAGATCTTATTCTAGTGAAAACCAAGAGCACAATGTAGGCTAATGAGTCTACTAGGTTCATTTGCCATCACTCAGGGTCTCTGGTATAAAAAAATGTTATTTTTTGGCTCAATAAGGGAAATGCACAAAGAAATTTTCCCCTGAAGTGGCATACACTTCTGTGCTTAACCCTAGAATGGCCAGACTGAATTAGATAAAACAAATGAGCTCCCCTTAGAAAGAGACAGATTTGCAAGTCCCCACATGAACATGGTAGAAAGGTCTGTGTAACTAACTCATTGATAACATGAGTTTGGGCATCTTATCTATTTCAGGAAAAAGAAATTACTGAGTGACAGTTTTCACAGCTAATATTCTATAAGGTAAAGTGTACCTTAAAAATCTTGTATTCTATTTTTATGTGAATAAAATTTCTTAGCAATATAGAAAAAGCTACACATTAGATAAATTATTACCTAGTTAGGGGCGCCTGGGTGGCTCAGTCTGTTGAGCGTCCAGCTTCAGCATGGGTCATGATCTCACGGTTCATGGGTTCGAGCCCCGCGTCAGGCTCTGTGCTGACAGCTAGCTCAGAGCCTGGAGCCTTACTTCAGATTCTGTGTCTCCCTCTCTCTCTGACTCTCCTCTGCTCATGCTGTCTGTCTGTCTGTCTCTCTCTCTCTCTCTCTCTCTGTCTCTCTCAGAAATAAATAAAACTAAAAAAATATTACCTAGTTATTTCCACATAGCTATAGAGATTTTTCCATCACTACTGAGAGAAATGAGTGGAAAAAGTAAACCAGTGATAACAACAAAAATCCTAAAGGTATTAAGTATTTAACTAAAAGTAGAAAATTGATATGACTAAGTAAGTTAATATTTTATATTTTTGATGAAATAGTTGAAAGTCTAATCAGATTTCTTTTTCTCTGTGCAGGGGCCTTCCCAACTTCCCAGACCCTGCCATCCATCACTCCTGGCCTTTCAACCCCTACCCCAGGAAGAGAGTGGGAAAGGGAAGGAGAAACATGACTAGGTAGGGGAGAGGTAGCTAAGTAGGAGTATGGGGGTAAATTTTTTAAGTAGGGATTTTCTAAAGATAGAGTCAAGTGGTTTTGGAACATGGAATACTGATACCAGAAATATTGATAATCATTTAATTATCAACCAATGACCAAGTATATGATTTAGCACCAAAATGAGGCTGGGTTTCTACCAAATATCAATATATCTACATATCTATATCAACTTTACAAAAGAATTATGTCATAATGGCTCTACACTCTACCCTAATTTACAGTTTAATAAAGGAAATAAAACATCACATTTAAAATAGCTTTTATTATCAAGGTTCTAACTCTACAGATGTGTGGAGAACTGAAGGAGCAATAAATGCTAGTTTGTAAGTGTGCTTCATGTGAAAGATGGTAGGTCTACAAAATGTCTGCAGAATCTAGATGGGTGTGGGTGAATGAGAGAAGGAAGACCACATCACAGCAGAAACCCAGGAAAGAATTCCAGAGGCATATGTGAGTGTGAAACATGACGAGACAAGGAGTCTGATAAAGCCCCAGGGGACTGGCAGAGTGCCAAGTTCTATATTCAGGGTTGGGTTATAAAGGCTTGAAAAATCACAAAGAAGAGTTTGGATATTGTGCAGTAGATAATGAAGAATGAATGCTGGTTGTTGAGTGAGGCAAATTTTTATTTCATACAGGAAGTCATATTTCGAATCATTCTATGCTAGATGGATCTAGAAGTTGAGTCAGACAATAGGGACCAAGTGTCATAAGGCTGTTCCGGAAATTTAAGTGGGCAATAATACAGATTTGGATTACAGTAATAATACCTGCATCACATAAAAGGGACAAGCATAAAACAATTTGAAAAAAGAAATTACTATATTTTACCACTTAAAGTATTCTAGAGCCATTCACTGGATACATCTATACTATATATATGGCTAGCTTTCTTTTTCTTCTTTTTTAAAAATATATGGCTAGCCTTTAAGAACATATATCATAAAATCAGAGAAAAGAAAAGTTATATTCACTAAAATCTGAAGAGCCAATGGACCCCAGGGAAATTAATAATATCTGGCCCAATCCCATCAATTGGCTTTGTATCTCCTCTCATATCTCATATACTATTGCAGAGTACATATGAAAATAACTTGTGATTGCTTCAACAATGTGTGCGTACAACACTACGAGCAAGTACCTATCTCTTATGTAAATAACAGTTTATGTATAGTATCAGCTACAAATCACATACATTTATAGGGATATCAACTGCTAAAATTTATTATATAGCTATGCCTTCTGATGGTGAAATTTTCATAGGTAAAAATTAGGGCATAAGGAATAAGCAAATACATAATCTAATTATATATTATTTATATTAAAATATTATCTAGCAGTAAAAATAGGGCATTGTAGGCACTGAATCTATGTTTGAATATGTAAATATACAAAGGAAGGAATCATATCTATATGCTCTCTGTTGCCTACCTTTTGAGGTGGGACTTTTATCGGTAGATGGCTTCCACTTTCTTGTCCACCATTTTCTCTTCAGTCCAGCGTAGCGGAACTCATCCTCGTGCCATATCAAAACTTTTCAATGCCACAAAGAATGAAATATTCATCAGATTCAATGTGTGTTTTTTTCAGAAATGACAGTTTGTTGTCAAAACCAGCTCCCTTTCCTGTGCTCCTAATCTCAGTTAATGACATCTCTGATCACACAGGCACCTGGGCCAAACACATGCAGAGTCGTCCTGAATGGTCTGCTGCTCTGCTGTCAGCGATCTACTTCTGTCAGTTCTCCTTTCTAGATATCACTCACACCTGTGGATCTCTTTTATCTTTGTTGCCACTAAGTGTGCATAGCGATATTTTTTCACTAGAAAATTTTAATAGCTTGCTATATAGTTTCCTATTTCCAGCAATCATTATCCCCAAAATCTAGCCTCCATACTGAGAAAAAAATTTCTTTATGAGAAGTGCAAATGCAGACAGATTACTCTCATTTACAAAATTCCTCAGTGGCTTCTCATCACCTACAGCATCATCTTTCTCTTTTGTTTTGTTTTGTTTTGTTTTGCTACACATGAAAAATACATTTACAACCTCTCTCTCTTTCTTTTACCCATAGGCACCTCACATAAAACTGAGATAACATCATACATACTCATACTGATGCACCCTGATTTGTAGTATTCCATTTTACGGTATTGTATTTCATTTCACAAAATATCAGTTGTATCCATTAGGCTGATAAATTATTTACTCCAGAAAATACGGGTCAAGAGTATGAAGGTCAAACACCTTAAATTGTTGAGCAAGGCTGTCTGGGATGCTTCCCTACTGTTTTTAAACTCAAACTTGGGTAAGTTCACATTAAAGAGCCCCATTCTACAAGGCCCGAGCATAGGGAGACCAAGAGAGCTGAGCTCTGGCCACAACGGTTCACTCTGTTCTCATATGTCTGGGCGTACCTTGGCTTGACATTACCGTTCAAGTTAAATTTCATGATGTTGTTACATATATCAAGATTATACCTAAAGGCACATTCACTATAATATTTTATCCAATATCAGTGGAAAGATGGAAAAAATCTAAATGAATACAGTCAGGGAACTGGTTTTTTAAATAGGTAATAGTACATTTGTAGATTGAATGATAAAGTTGTTTAATTCTGCATTAGAAGAGTTAATGACATGAGATGTTGTTCCTAATGTATTTCTAAATTAAAATTTGAAACTCTAGAAAGCATCAACTTCGATACATGATCTTTCCTAGATTGGAGATAAATGTAGCTTCTGCTCTTTCTGTGTTTCTTTTTTAAAATCATCACATACTGGGGAAAAGCTGCACAGATACTCTGGTTCGGTCTTCAGCAAAAGGCATGGCAACTGGTAATTTCCACAGAAAATTCTAGTCATAACAAAAAGGAAAGATGAATTATGAAATAAACACCAAATGTTAAAAGCGGAAGATCTTCAAGCTAATTCCAGTGACCATTCAGTGAGGGCACATGGAGACAGGCTCGGAGCAGGGTTAGTATCGTACATGAGCATCTGTCACTAAGGATTGTAAGGCTTCGCAGCAAGAATTCTTCACAGTGATGCAAATGTGTATCCATCAAATGCATTGTCATCTGAAACACTAGGATTCCTGATGTCGCCACGCTGTCTCCATTAAGCAACACATAGGTGGAATAAAAGGAAAGCTGATGTAGAGATGTAGGTTTTCAAAGAATCCCAGGAACTAAGAACCAATGGGAGACATTTCCACTTTTTATTTTCCTCTCCACTACTAATTTTTACCTAAATGTAATGTCTTCTCCCTTAATGAATGCTTTCTCTGAAAGGAGCTCTTGATAAGCAAAATATAATATTATAAGGAGATTTGGGGAAGGAAAGGTAACCTTACCTACAGTAACATAGACCTATAAAAATATAGTTAAATAATCATCTGATGAGATATTTTTGAATAAATGAACATTGCCATTGTCCTATCCTTGATATATATTTGTGACCATAAAAGCATCAAATATTCAAAATTTTATCTTCACTTACTAGTATCCTGGACCATTAAAAAAAAAGTAATTCATGTCTTCATTGTTATAAATAAGGGTTTGCTTCCAACGCTTGTTTTAAAAGATCCCTTCCTCCTTGGATCTCACATTCTTTGAAACAAGGATGTAGATTAGAAGACAGGTATAAAGAAGCATTATTAGTTTGGCAGCGGGGCAGCAAACTGTTTAATCTTACTTTATCTTTGACATGTTCTGGACCTGGAGCATGTGGAAATCTTACTAAGTGAAAAGCTCCAATTTTCTCCTGCAACCTCGTAGCTCTTACCATAACAAAAAGCTAAACTGCTCTCCCACGATGCAGATATCTTTGGTGTTTATATTTTAAACTGGTCATTCCCAGCAAAGACTTTATTTTTGTGAAATGTTTAACAGTGGCCATATATTTTATGGACTGTGTTTTAATGTCACATACTTAGAACCCAAAATGACTAGGTGTATTTTGACAAACTGATAAAAGAAATAGCTTAAGGCAAGTTCTCCTTTGAGTCATAGAAAATCGCTTTAGAACTATTTTTAAAGGAAATGGCAAAAGTTTATCTAAGTATTTGGCAGAAAGTCAGATAAAATTCCTTAATTCTGCCCTCTCATTTTTTTTAGTTCACAAAGTTTGCCATTTTTTCCTCCAAATGTTTTTCATGACACCCTGACTATATTAGTACCCTAGTCTAATCTCCTTCTTAGATCAAATTCCTAACTTTTACTCTTTATTCTAATTGTCCACCTCTAATTTCTATGTACTCACACAAATACTCTAATCCATACTACAATTACTGCCAGGTTCATCTTTCAAGTGTTTGGATTTTCTACTACAATAATACTGTCTTACAAGCAATTACATAACTTAATGGTTTAATTATTAAGTTTTTAAATGTTTATTTTTTATTTTTGAGAGAGACAGACAGAGCACAAGTGAGGGAAGGGCAGAGAAAAAGGGAGACAGAATCTGAAGCAGACTCTGGGCAATGAGCTGTCAGCACAAAGCCCGATATGGGGCTCAAACCCATGAAAGGTGAGATCATAACCTGAACCAAAGTTGGGCACCCAACTGACTGAGCCACCTGTCACTCTAATTATTAAGTACTTATTATTGATCATGAGTCTGTGGCTTAGATGAGAGGGTTTTCTGGCTGCTGGATCTGGCAAGGCTGGTCTTGCTTGGGGTCATGCACATATCTGCAGACAACCCCATTGGTCTTCCGAGGGCTAGTGGTCACAAACGACCTTATCTGTGGTGGGCTTCCCTCACATGGTTTCTTAGCCGCTAGCAAACGACACCAGGCTTCTTCAACTGGTGGTCACAGGGAGAGACAGAGACAGAGGGACAGGGAGAAGTAGAAAGAGAGAACGTATATGCGACCATAGTTTGAGGCCAGGGTCAAAACTGCTGTGGCATTAGGCCCCCTATTAATTAAAGTAAGTCACAGACCAGCAGATTCATTGCAAAGAGAAAATAGTCTTCATCTCCTAGCAGAAGGAAGGGCCTGCAAACATCACATTACAAAGTGCATGAGTAAGGGAAGGTGTAAAAGATCATGAAGATTTCTGCATTCTACTGCATCATTATCAATATCCTGCTCAGAAACTTCCAGTCACTACCTATTTTATGACCTGATCAGTTGTAAACTTTGCTCTCAAGATTCAAATACAATCAGTGCCTCTATTTAGTCCATCCTTCATTTTCCATCTAAACCTTCTTTTCTATATTTTCTCAACATGTTTTCTATGTTGAGTGAGCTCATCTACTCACTGTCACATGAACATGTCTTGTATTTTTACTTACTCATACCTCTATGCTCTCACCCATATCTCCTACCTTATATGCTATATTCCATTTTTTATACTTAAATTCTATTTTATTAAAGCACAGCTTTTTTTGACTAAGCCTTTCTTTTTATTAGAGTCTCAGCTATTTTATGATCACTCCGGTGCACATTGCTATTTTTATTTATTTTTATTTTTGTACACCTACAGTATAAACATACTTTCCACACAATTTCAGCTCTTGTTACAGATACTTCCCCTTAATGAGTGTTGGTTTGGTCTCCTCCATAAAAGTATAAAATGCATATTTCCTAGAGTCTAAAAATTATTTCTAATCATATGATAAGTATATTACAGGCTGAATTATGTCCCCCCAAAATTCATACATTGGACTCCTAGCCCCCAGTTCATTATTAAAGATAAGGTCTTTATAGAAGTAATCAAGTTGAAATGAAGCTATTAGGGTCTGCCTTAATGTAATACCACTGATGTCCTTATAAAAGGAAAAACTTGAACACAGAGACAGACAAATACAGAGGAAAGACAGTATGAAGAGACACATGAAAAGACAGCCATCTATTAACAAGCCAAGGCAGAGGCCTGGAACAGACCCTTCCCTCATAGCTCCCAGAAGGGACCACCGCCTGGATTTTGAACGTTTTCCCTCAAGAGCTGTAAGACAATACTTTTCTATTATTTTTCCCACTCTGTGGCCTCACAGCCTATTAAATAAATGTTTGGTTTTGTTTGGTTAATTGAATAGATAAAGGCTCATAAGTATAAACTACTAATTCTATGTTCTTGGACAAAAAAATTTTTGACAGAACTCTTAGGAACTGAAAATTTCTGGATCACACATTCACAATATACAAAACTCAACCAACATTAAACTACTGATAGTTTCAATCATCTACCTTATTTTTTAGATATGAGAAGAAAAACATGCAGATAGAATAAAGATGACCAGCAAGAGCTAGGTTTGGAAGGTCAAGTGGGCTGTTTTGCTCTGTGCGACTATAAAAGAGTGGTTGGCAAACAGACGCTGAATGCTAATAAACCGCCTGAAATTAAATTTTGAATATGAATAAGGTCATATGGACATGAATAGATTCAGCTGAAACATACATTACTTATTTCTTCTTTTGGGGATACAGTGAATGAGACTGATTGATATAATCTCCTCGCCTTTGAGACCTTAACGTTATGCCATATGTTAACAAGATGAAAAGTTGATAATATTGATAACAATAATAAGTAATTTTATGATAGGCAAAATGTAGGGAAGTGAGGTAATTTATGGCAGGGCTTCTAACTTTGATTAGAAACTCAGGAAAGTAACTATCTGTGAGCAAATGAGACCCAGAGTGTATAGAAATTGTCCATCTCAGGGGCACCTGGGTGGCTCAGTCAGTTGAGCATCTGACTCTTGATTTTGGTTTAGGTCATGATCTAATGGCTCATGAGCTTGAGCCTGAGTTCGAGCCCCATGTTGGGGTCTATGCTGAGCATAGATTCTGCTTGGGATTCTTCCTTTCCCTCACTCTCTGCCTCTCTCCCATCCATGTGTGCATTTTCTCTCTCTCTTGCTCTCTCTCTCTCTTTCTCTCTCTCTCTCTCGTTCTCTCTGTATCTCTCTCTCTCCCCCCTCTCAAAATAAATAAATAGAATATTCTAAAAAATTGCCCATCTTGATAACAGTAAAAGAGAAAGTATGTTAATAAACAAAACATAACGATTATATCTTGAATCTGGGCAAACAAAGAAAATCTTGAGAGACAAAGAAACTGATCATGACTCTTTTCCTTCTGGAGTATGGTTGAACTGATTTTTTTCTTCCTTCTTTTACCACACCATTATGTTCTTTCATGTTGTTCTGAATCTTTCTGTGAAACAGACTGCAGCTCCCACAGGCTGCTGCCCGAACTGGACACTAGAAACAAGGAATAAAACAGTAAGACATGCCTTAGAGATTTGCTTAAACTTCTGCAGTGAAGAGAAACACAGGCCTGACCACCAAAATTGAAAATCTAAACCAGTACTTCAGAGAGAAAACGATACCAGAAATAGAAACAAGCAATCATCAAGAGAACGATTTAAAGCACCTGCTGATGATTTAGTCTCAGAGCCTAACTCAGGCAGAAGAAAATTCAATATTGTTCAATGAAGTAAATAAAGTATTGAGGAAAATAAAATCCTGGTGCCTAAGATAACAATAGTATTGATGTCTGCAGATTCTGCGTGACAGATGCACTCGGTTGCTGCTGCAGAGCTACAGACCAGCTTGGGGCATCATAAACTATTCAATATAGACAGACTCATCCCCAGGACAGAGTGATTTGGGCAGTTATCCTGTGTCCTATTCTTTTGGAGGAGTCCTGCTCTACTGCCGGCAGTCAGCTGGGGCAGTGATTCTTTGAGCCAGGGGGAGCTGTTTGCCAGAGAGAGCTGAAAAAGGACTTAAGCCATGATTCCACCAAAAGCAGGACTTAAATTGGCCTGATCTCCAAAGCCATCTAAGAGATATTAATATGAGCCACCAGGAGAATGATTTTCATACTAACCCCTCGCACCCCTGGGAGAAATCTTTAAAGAAATTATAGAAGTCCTCAATTGTGGGCCACACAGCCAAAATCTGGCCCCCACACTTATGGTGTTTGGCCTGAATAATGTTGACCCATGTACTTCCTTTTTTAAATATTCTTAATTAATTGCTAACCTTTAAAAACATCAGTTTATATATTCTCTTGAAAATTTAAAGGATCTGACAAAATGTAAGTAAGTGTCAACTGCATCTTTTCAATGGGGGCACACAGTCTCTAATTTCTAGCACTCCACATCATTTTGCTTTTATCTCATTTGCTTCATGTGGGCTGGCCTTTCTAGACATTTAAGTCCTAAACCTGGTACTTATATTCTGAATAAGAAGAGGCAAAGGAGGATGGAGATTAGAAAATATTGACCAGAGAGGGAATTCATTGCCCAGACACAAAGTAAAGGCCTAAGATACTTATAATAATTATTCAGGAGAAATTGGGAAGATTACCCAGATATCCAGAAAAGGGAAGCATATTTGATGACAGGTAAGACATAAAGCAAGGAGATAAAACAGGCTATATTGTGGGATGGTTTATACTCTTACAGCAAGAATAGTGAAAGAATCCAAGGAACTAGAAAGAGCCTACCAAACAAAAGACTGTGTTAGTCAGCTTTAGCTGCCATAGCAAAAAATCATAGACTGTGGGAAGTAAACAACTGAAATTTACTACCTCAGTGATCTGGAGTCAAGAAGCCTAAGATCAAGATGGCACGGTGATCGGTTTCTGGTGAGGCCCTCTTTCCAGCTTGCTTCCTTCTCACTGTGCCCTTACATGGTGACGCTCCCTGATGCCCCTTCTTATAAGGACAGTAGTCCCATCATGAAGACCCCATTTTCATGACTTCAACACTCCTTAGTTGCCTATCAAAGGTTCTATTTCCAAATGCACATCGGGGGTTGAGATTTCAAAATGTGAATTTAGAAAAGGGACAATCAGTTGATAATAATCTCCATCAAGCTATCCTTACAAAGCTACCTTCTCCCGCTTGACCCCACCTGATAATGGCATTTTAATGAAAACTGTAATAGTCAGGTTTCTCCAGGAAAATAGAACCAATAGGAAGATATCCAGAATATCCAATGGCATCAGTTCTAATCCAAGTCCACAGGTTTGAGATATAGGAGTTTAGATGGCATTAAGTCCTACTCCAAGGCCAAAAGATCAGTGTTTCAGCTCATGCATTCTGGCAAAGTGAAAGAATTCTCTTTTCCCTACTTTCTTATTCTATTCATACCCTCAACAGATTGAATGAGGTCAATCCATATTGGGAAGTCAATCTGCTTTACTCAATCTACTGCCTATTCAAATACAAATTTCTTCTAGAAATATTCTCACAGATACACCTAGGAATAATGCTTACCCAGGCATCTGGGCACCTGTAATCTGGTCAATTTGATGTATAAAATTAAGCATCACAACAACAAATTTTGCAAATGAAGTGATCTATAATTTAAAACTGGAATATTCCTGGTTTATTTTCCTCTGCCTTAAATACCTGAGGAAGACATTAGGAAGGGCTTCTGCAAAGACAAAGAATATCATGAGAGAGAAATTAGGGCTTTCACACACAAAGGTAACTTGAGTGTCTGTCCTTCAGAGGACTTTGTGATAGTGCTGAGTGGAAGCTACCCTTTTAGACATAGATAAACTCAGTATAAACAACAAAAATCAATGCTGTTTATAAAGAAACTTCAGAAATCTAAAACTCTGGACTAGAAGAGCACAGACCCTCTCAGGGGTTCCTGTGTAAGTATCTGGAACAATCTAGATGTAACAGACTGGTCTACTCTTTCTGCCCTTACCATCATGCTGGAGGGCTGGACTTCTAAGAAGGAAAGAGCACAGACAACCACATGGTATATGAGATGACCTCTCCAACAACCTGAGAAATTAATCTCCATTGATTGGCGGGAATACTAGGCACCTGGGCTGGAACCCTGCTCTCTGCAAGACCACCTGTGCTGAACGTCTAAACGGGGCACTGCATTCAGTCCACTATATGTTTATTTTATTTTACTTGTGTGTTTTTTCTACTCTGTCTTCCCTAAACATTCCCCGAGGAAATTAAGGAAGGAGGTTAAATGGCAAAGTTTTCTAAAACTGTTCTGGAGTTTATAATTTTGAGTGACTTGCACATTACTGGGAAGATAGAGAAGAGCTACTTTCTTCTATTGCTTCCACTAAGCACAACTTAAAAACCCTATACATCATATGCAAAACAAATATAAGAAGATTAAAAAAGGTCAAAAGAAGAAAGCAGATCACCAAGCGGGGGCATCTTGCTATAGGGATTGGGGCATAAAATCAGGATTCCCTCCTGCTCAGTCTCCACTGATATCACAAAGCAGGGATCTCATTACTCCGGGGCCATGGTGAAAGTCTTCCCTCTTCACTAGGCCTCTGACACCACCCCAGTGGAGAGAGTTGGGAGCCTATTTACTGCCAGTTGGAAGTGAAAATTTAGGCTCCCCATGGGTTTCCCTTGACAATACAAGTGAGGTGGGTGTGCAAGTACAGTTTTATTTCCAGCCACTGAAGATTAAAATTTCCAGTTCCTTAGTTCTCTGACACTATTTTCGTAGGGATAATGGGGAACCTGTTACAAACTCACAAGAGTAGAAGTTTACCCTTACTTGTTCCTTACTCGGGCTTTCATTATGTCAATGAATATAGGGCACAAGGTTTCAGTTGGACTGGAGCAAAGTTTTCTCGCTTTCATATAACTTTGGATGGACAAAGCAAGCTTTTTCTTGGTGGGAAGTATGTCTACGTCTGTTGCATAAAATCCATGTTCATTCAGAACCTCAGAATATTCCCTTATTTGTAAATACGACCTTTGTAGCTATACTATAACCAAGTTAAGATGAGTTCATGCTAGATTAAGGTGGATCCTAATACGATAAGACTAGTACCTTATAAGAAGAGCAAAGACAGAAACAAGCAGGCACAGAGTGAAAAGGAAGAAATAAAATTGTCCTTAACAGATAAAATGATAGTCCACATAGAAATTACAAAAGAATCTTCAAAACTGAACATCTTAGAACTAATAACTTCAGTAAAGTTAAAAGATATTAGATTAACATGCACAAATCAACTGTATTCCTATATACTAGCAATAAACACATAGAGACTTACATGAAAAACACAAAACCATTTAACATTCTTTAAAAAATGAAATGCATAGGTGTGTAAATATATCAGAATATACACAAGATTTGTAAGCTGAAAACTACACAAAACTGATAAAATAAATAAATAAATAAATAGATATACTGTGTTCTTGGATTGAAACATCAACATAGCCAAGTTGCCAAACCTCCAATTGATTATATAAGCTTAGTTCAAGCTAAATATTTTTCAGATATGAACAAGATTATTTTAAAATGTATACTGAAAATCTAGGCAACTAGAGTAGCTAAAATAATTTGAAAAATAAGAAGAAAGTGGGAGAATTGATCGATCATCTTGTAAGATTTATTATATAGCAACAGTAATGAACACTCTATGATATGGATAGAATAAATAAACCAGCAGGAAACAAAATCCAGAAATAGAATTGGATATGCCCAAGTAATTTTTGACAAAAGCGCAAAAGTAATTCAGTGGAGGAAAAATAGTTTTTCCAACATTTGATGATAAGGCCACAAATTGGGGCACCAGGACAAAGGAGCCCTTCTGTGAGATTGTTTAAGGGCCTAAAGCTGGGTGCCTGGGATGAAAATTTTTAGATAGCATTGTACCAAGATTATGGTCACAATTTTGGGATAATTAGAATAGACTATGGAGAACCACTTTAGCTGTTCATCCCTGAGAAGTCTTTGCCCAGGCCATTCAGGCAGTGGGAATAAAAGAAAAGCAGCAAGCATTATTCAAATGAAATGTTTGCCGAGCCCATGAGGACCTCACAAGGGTAGGAAGAAGGGGATACGTGCTCATTTTGTTCTGTCACTAATAGACAAAATGAATGTGAATCTTATGGGGGTTACAGAGATTGGGGGCAGATCCCATTGTTGATTACTACAACCAATTCTACAACTTGAGCATTAGAAAATGATGATAGTTAAATACATTAGCAAGGAATGTACAAACCTACACTAAAATCTCTGGTGCCTGATCTGAGTCCTGCTTCCAATCTTCAGTTGAGAAACTAATGTCGTTAGAGCAATTAAGGGATTAAGAGGAAAATTAGAAAGACAAAATGGCGCATCTGTGAGTAGCTCTACCCTCTAAAATAGAAGAAATCACTGGAAGGAACTAGATCTCTAGGGCATCTAAGTCAAGGGAATTAGATAAATGACAAACATTTCCAACATAAGAGGCCTTCCCATTACAAAAGTTTTGCCTTCATTGTACATCCATACATACAAAATTAGCCAATGGGGAGACTGGCCCTATGTTAAATTTTGAAAGTGAAAACTAAAGTAACTTTGTTAAATAGGTTTCCTTACAGATGAAGGATTTCAGTCTTTGGTTTTATTGTTTGTGAAAATACACTGTGATCAAATGGGGTAAATCCCTGTTGAGAAATTTCAGAGTTTATATAAATTGGAACATGATCTTTCTACTACTGCAAATATAAGCAAATGTTAAAAAGTCATCCTTAAAACAGGGTTTGGCTTTGACCTATCCAGGAGAAATTGATGGAACACTAGACAGGTGTGGTAGGGGTAATTCTGAGGTAGCGTCACGAGCTCTACCTCCTGGTGTTAAACCCTGTATCATTCCATCCCCTTGAATGGGACAGGACTTCTGTTTTGCTCGTGGAAAGTAGATCATGGAAGAAGTGATGGGGTATCACACTCCTTGATCAGGTTCCTTTATATTGCAACGGTGGTAAGATGTGATTCCCAAGATTACAATATGTTACTGTGAAATTCCATTTTAGCAGATTAGTAAACAGGATATTATCCCGCTGGGCTTGAAGAAGCAAAGAACCATGCTGTGAACTGCCTGTGAAGAAGGCCATGTGGTCGGGAACTGCGGCCGCCTCTAGCTCTGAGGATGGGTTTCCAGAGACAGATAGTAAGAAGCCTGGTCCCTTAGTCAGAGAGCCACAAGGAATAAATTCTTCTCATGGATGAATTTGGAAATAGATTCTTCCCCAGTCAGAGGAGAATGGAGCCTGCTTGCTCCTTGGTGTGAGACCCTGAACAGAGGATCCAGCTCAGCTGTGCCGAGGCTCTTGAACCACTGAAGTTGTGAGATAATAACTGTGTGTTATTTTAAGCTGTTAAGTTTGTGATAGATCGTCACACAGTGATATTTCTAGAATGAGTCATAATTGCTGAGATTCAGAATGGTATCAGTTTTGATAAAACTGAATTAAAGCATTATCATAAGATGAATTGTTTTCATTATTTTTTTGGTATAAAATTGATGAGTGAGACAGGTTTTTTTTCTAGAGTGGGTAGACTCTAAGCCATAGAGTGGAAGAGGACAATCTATTCACATGTAAAATCAATCTGAAAAAGGATTATTGAGTAGTTCTTCCCTGAGGCTGAAGTCCTCAATTTTTTATCAGAATTTTTATCCCAAGACCCCAGCTTCTGAGACTTCTCAATTGTTAATAGGTCCTCATGGAATGCCTTCTACTTTTTCTAACAAAAAGATATTTTTCAGATTTACAGTTGCAATTGGCTGTATTTGCTGTTAAGAAACTATATATACATATATTTAAATGTTTTAATAAAAGATGATAGAGATATATTATATAACTGAGAAAGTTATAGGATTTTAAAATGCTTCAAAATGAATAGAGAAAAAGAACTTTGGTGAACTAGGTTGTTTTCTGATAAACGTAAGCTTTTGTGAGTGAATGTAGGCTTTTATCTATATGGTGATCATTCAATTACACAAATGCAAAATTGGAAGTTAGCAGCCAGCTATATTTTACTTCATTCAAATATTTTAAAATTGACACCAAATCTTGTTTTGCTATAATTTTTATGGATTTTATGTGCTCATTTTGTATGAAAATGATATCCAAGAACTGCTAAAGTTATGAGGAGAATACCTAAAAGTTAAGTGCTTGCAGAATTGTAACATGTATGTGCTGGACTTGACTGGGCATTTATAATACATGTGTGTTCTCAAATAACAGGGCCATATGGAGTGTAAGTCACATGAAGGTTGTTCTTTATGTTCCCTAAATATATTTAAAATCATTATAAATGACATGTTTGCTGGTTCTGAACATTATTTCTTATACTTTCTGTTACTTTTTGATATATTGGGGGGACTGGCTTGTGGAAAGCCTACATATACACACACACACACACACACACACACACACACACACACAAGAATATTAATGATAACAGCAATGGTCCTAGTTAAGGAAGAAAAGAACATAATGTGGAAAACAGAAATAAAAGAGTGCAGTTCAAATAGAGGAAGACAGAGGAGAATTTTTAACAAATCTTGGGAGAGGTTTATTAAGTATTTCGGGGCTGTGTGACATGGGATTCCTGATTAGTAGGGAAAAACAATTTTGATGGTAAGAAAGGTAGAATTTCTCGTCCTTTTATTTTTGTGTGACTAAGGTAACTTCTGCAAACTCTGGAGTCAACTGAAAATCAGATGGGACAAGTTTTAAAAATAGGAAAGAATAATTTCAGGCCTCAAAAGCTAGAGGGACAAAATGCTACGTTAAAAATACTCTTTGTTTTGACTATACATAGCTAAATGGAGATGTTAAAATTACTGACCAATTGTAGCTTGTAAATATTCATATAAAAACAGAATAAAATAGGGCCTAGTAACCAAAATGACAACTCATATTTACTAACTTCAATTCATGGCTTAAAAAAGAAACAGAAAATGTTCTTTGTCCCTACAGAGAAGACATTAAAAAGGAAACTTCTTCCACTTGAGCTGGGAAAACAGTCAGGTGAGTTCAGTGTCACAGGGAGTAGTGGAAAGCATGGGCAGCAGAGTAGCCAGTTAGTAAGGAGAAGGACCTAAAAGTAGCAAGAGTAACCACTGGGGCCCAAAACATCGGTCTGCGGCAAGAGGCATTTCCAAATTCAAGGAGCAAGGCCTCCACAGTGCCAGAGGAGGCAGCTTTCAGAGGGGACCAGAGCCAATGGTTGTGGCCACTTGGGATCCATAAATCAGACCTGCTAGGTGTTGCATCTAGCTACTCATATCCCCACGTAAGGCAGATTAGGTAAAGTTTCCTATACCTAATAGCAACAGGCTATTGGAGATGAAGTCCAATGATAAGCCTGAAAGGAGGAGTAGCTAAAACCAGAAAATCCACATGGAAACAGTAAGATATGAAGAGAAAAGAAATGTGCTTTTCTATGCTGAGCTATTGACAGTCTTCTGATATGCTGTATCATTTCACTCATCATCCCAACATGTTGAGAGCATGGTGTTTAAAACATAGTCTCATACAGCCTAGTAGCCTGAGAAAAGGTACCTACCTCTTTGGGTCAGAGATTTCACATCTCTAAAGGGAAGTGGTAATGCCTATTTCTTAGAATGATTGCTGTGCAGGGCATGTAAAGAATGCCTCAGAGTGTCCTGGGGAGCACAAAATAAAGGCTAATGTGTTTGCTTTTTGTCATGCTCTCTCCTCTGCCAAGAAGTACTGATCTAACATTTCACTCCTGATGAAGCTATTTACACTTCAATTCTCAGTTCTCATCATTTCCGCAGTGAACCTTCATTCCAACACTTATTTTAGATTAATTCTATTTAGTTTATACTGTTACTAGAATATGATATTATAGTTGGCTGTTATGTTAGTCTATCTCATTTGGTAGTTTCTTGAAATCAGTGACTGTATCTTATCAATAACTGTAACCCAAACAGTGAACATAGTGCTGGTATAGCATACTTCATAATGCTTCACTGAAATGATTTGAATTAAATGTATGACAACTCATATAAAAAAGTCTTGCCTTATTTACTTTATTATAAAGCCCCCAGCCTGCCTCATACTGTCACACTGGTACTTGCTTTGCATGCTTTAGCTTGTAACTCTGCTGCACTGCAATGTCTATTTCTTTTTTAGACAGTCTTTGAGAACACAATTTAAGTCATCTGATTTTTCAGAACCCATGCATCCACAGTACCAAGCATGTTTTCAGGGCCCAATATGTGCTCACTGAGAACTTAAATAAATAAGTGGCTGGATTGAATCTATTAAGAAAATAACATTTAAAAACTCAGAAAATGACATATAATGAATGCTTACATTTTAACCCTGAATTTATAAATTTGGTATGATGTAAAGCATAACAAATTTTTCATTTATGCTTTAGTGAACCATAAAAAAGGTAAATTATCACGTATAACCTCTTTTTGATCTATTAACTGGTTTACCTTCTTTATCTTCAAAATGAGTTTTATGTTGACCATGATTCCTATTTCATGATTAGTATATTTTACTGACAGATTATTTTGCTCAGTGGATGGTGGTAAGAAAACAAAATTTTCTTCATCTTAATAGTTTACTCATTTGTTGTAAAGAAAATTATTGTCTCTTTTTTTTTACCATGTTAATATATATTAGCATTAACACAGGCTTAAAAATGTTCAGAATGTAATATCCTGTCTACACAGATCATGATTTATGTTAGCTCTCCCGAAATTGAACATGATCATGTCACAGCTCAGCTTAAAGCTTACTGTGATATAGTTAGTACATCAATCAATCAATTGTACATCAATATAGGCTTCTTAGCATGGCCTACATGGTCTTTCACGTGTCATCTTAATTCATTTCTAGCCTAATTTCCTAAAAATCCTCTCATTTACCTCTGGAATAGCCATCCTGAACTCCTCACCATTCTCCATATGTGTCTTATTCTTCAAAAAAATATATCCCTTTTTTCATTTTTCTTTCTCTCTCTCTTTATTTTCAGGAGCGGCCTTTCTTCCATACCCACTCCTATTTCCCTATTCCAAAGAGCTATCTTATTCTACCTGGACAGCTATATATCTCTCCCTTGTTCTACCCACATGATTTTTAATTAGCTTTCCAGGGTGTACCCAAGATTTATTTACAAAATTCTGAAAATTGCTCATAATACATTACAAAATCCCAGCTGTTCACAGGATGAGGACTAAATAACGTGTAGGCATGGCGTGACCAGTGCCGCTTCTCCAGTCTCCCCGAATCCCATATTCATTTTCATTATCTGTGCTCAACCACCTTGCCCTCGTTGCTCAATTTTCATTTGCTGCAAGTATTATGCTCCCTCCCAACAGTACCATGATGTTTCCTTTACCTGGGAATCTCTTCTGGCAGAACCCTTTCCACTTAGTAAACTCTTACTCATCTCAAATATCAACATAAAAATCATGGCTTTGGACTTCCAGTTTCCTCTTGGATTGAAGGGTGATGGAAAGAGTTCTGTTATCACCCTGACAAAACAAAAAATCCAGGCAAAGTGCAAATTCATGACGTTTCTTGAACCAAAATCCTGAGGTCCTGACACAACCAACTAATGCCATTCTAAGGAGAGACTAAAGGCTGTGGGAAAAGATAGGACCTGAGCACTTCTTCATCTGGGATGCTGTAGCCAAGCATGATATGAGTAATGCAGCTTGAGATGTTAACAAATTATCTGCTGACTGCAAGTCAGTGTGAGTTTGGAGGCCTCATGTGCTGTGTGTACAGGGGGGGTTCATACTTACTTATAGGTCTTTCTATATGAACCTCATAAGATATTCACAAAAAGATAAGTGAAAGTTCTGGGAATGGGCTTTCATGGTGCAGGGTTGGGGGAGGGGAATGATAATATCAGCAGGAAAACTGCAAGCCTCATTTAAGTACTTCTTCCCCATCTGCCCTTACAGACCTTACTGTGGTAGAACAATAAGCACTATAGTCTTTAGGGCATTAGTGAAAACTAGTAAAAAAAAAAAACCCAAGAGAGGACAGATCAGAATACTTGCTTATTCAGAACTACAGCTGGAATAGGGATGAGTAGACTCTACTACTAGACTAAAGTTTACAAATAACAGGTGAACAGTTCTCCTGGAGGAGGACCAGGATAGAGCAAGACTGAAGAGGAACTCTCAGGAACACTGAAAGGAGAAGACCTAAAGCTGAGGATGAGTCAGAAATGATAAAACCATACAGAAGACCATCCCCAACCTGAACACAAATTATCTCCACAGGAATTAGGTGACCAAGGTGCACTGAGGATAGCAACAGGAACAAAACAACCCAAGCCAAAGCCAAGTGTTTAGGTGGCTTCAAATCTACACAATAAAGGGCGAACATAAGGAAAGACCTGCTAACTTCTAGCCCTCCCCAGCAAAAAAAAAAAAAAATTGTTTACCTCTGTATCTACTGTCTTAGATAGAATGTCTAGGTTCTTTCTAAGAAAGATTATGAGGTCTATGAAAAGGGAAATAATGCATTTCTAAGAGACAAAAAAATAATCAATAGAGCCGGGCTCATATCTGACATGTATATTGAAAAACCATGAGCAGAATGTTAAAGTCAATGTTATACAGTTGACTCTTGAACAACATTGGTTTGACCTATATAGATCCACATAACATGCCTTTTTTAGAAAAAAATATATAGTACCGCACGATAGATATATTTTCTCATGATCTTCTTAACATTGTCTTTTGTCCAGCTTACCTTATTGTAAGAATACAGTATAAAATGCTTATAACTTACTAAATATGTGTTAATCAGCAGTTTACATTATTGGTAAGACTGCCAGTCAACAATATACTACTGGCCTGCAGACAGCTTGTAGAGAGCTGTGGGTGACTCTGGGCATTCTAAGTGGACCCTCATGGCAGCACAGCCCAAGCTTGCCTAGGCTGAAGCATGTGCAGATAGAATCAGCAAGATGGGCTTTAGCTGCCACTGGAGTTAAGGATGATGAAGAATTCTTAGAATCAAGAACAGCTGCAGAAACTGCTGGATGGTAACCACCTACTGTTTCAACAAGTGCTGATGGTTGAAATTGACTGAATGAAGTTGGTGACGACCAGAGCATTCTCCACCTACATTGTGGAGACCATCACCTCTTTGGAAAGGACCTCAAGGAGAGAACCCTGCTTGACATGACCGTGCAGGAATGCTAGATCTGCTGGAACCAGTTGTTCTGCATTCTTTCCTAAAAGCGGATGATCAAAAAAAAAAAAAAAAAAAGGTGGTAAACATGGCCCAGAAGTCTACAATTAGATACTTGCCTGTGTTTGAAAAGGCTTTAAGGAATAACAGCCAAAAGTTTTCTCCTTGGTAATCAGCTAAGCCTTGTGGATGTGATTGTACACTAAACCATTCTGGTTCTGGAAAAGAAGATCCCCAATATCCTGTTTGCACCTCCAGGAGTTCTGTAGTAAAACTAAGTAATATTACTACAGTTAGAAATTCTTTCAATCTGGCAGCAAGAAGAAAGCTCCTCTGGATGACATCTATTAAGAAACATCTACATCTTTCTCATGTAAAACATCACATTCATCTGTGAGTGAGAGCTAGCCCCTAGAGATTTCTGTTCCACAGTAGCATGTGAACTGATGCCAGTCTGCCGCCATCCCTGCTCTGTCGTGGTGCTATGTATAATTGTTCCTAAACTGGGTGTTTCATGTCAAGATCTTTGCTAGAAACACTGACATTTTTTTTGTCCAGTGAAAAATTGTTTTGAGGCCTTTTTCTGAGAACTCTTTGGGAGAAGCTAGCATTTAAGTTAGATCTGGTGTAGCTCTCCATTTCTTGATGACAAGGCTAGGTAAGACCTCATGTTCTCCCTTGAGCTTCTGGGTCCTCTCCTTATCCCATTCTAAATGCCCTCCAGTCTCTTCCTAATTTTTAATGGCTAATAATAACAGAATATCTAGTGAATAAATCCTCTCAGCTGTAATAAATCTGTGGTAGTAGGGATTGTAGTAAAGAGTAGCCAAAATAAGGAATTTACAAATACCACCCCCCCCCCCCCGCCCAACCAGTAGTCTGCTGGGCAGTCAAAAGTTATATGTGGACTTTTGGCTGCACAGGGGGTTGGTATCTGTACCCTCCCCACTCAAGATTCACCTGTAATATGATAAAATCTCTAATAAAAAAGTGAACAGCATGAAGAATTAGATGGGTAATTTTAGCAGAGAAATGGAATCTATAAGAAAGAAACAAGTAAAAGTGCTAGAAGCAAATAAAAAACAGTAACAAAGATAAGAAATGCCTTGAACATGCTTATGCCCAATACAACCAATTAAAAATGATTCCTCTGCTCAACATATCTTGCCCCCCAAGAAAAGAAGAAAAGAAAAAAAACCTTAATGACTTTGAAGATAGGTAAAAGAAATTTTAAAAAGTATAAAAATCGAGCAGAGGATCCAAGAGCTATTGGACAATATTACCTGGTTTAATAAATGTATAATTCTTGGGATCCCAGGAGGCGAAAAGAAAATGGAAAGAATAAATATTTAAATAATGGCAGAAAAAAATTTTAAAGTAGTAACAAACACCACACACACACACACACACACACACACACACACACACCCCCCAAGTCCTGTTATACTAAAACTCATGAAAATAAATGAAAATGAAGAAAACTTGAAGGCAGCCAGAGAAAAAAGACAGATTGCATAAAAAGACCAAAGAAGTACCATACACTTCTCATCTCAGGTCATGCAAGCCAGATATAATGAATTGCCATGTTTAAAGTACTAAAAAATAAATAAATACTCCCCACATAGAATTCTATATCTCCCAAAATATCTGTGAAAGTGAAGGAAAAAAATATCTGCCTTCATACACACATACACACACTCTCACAATTTATTTTTAGTAGACTTGCACCACAAGAGATATTAAGGAAAATTCTTCAGGCAGAAAGAATATAAAACCAGACAGAAAGGCAGATAAACTAAAAAGAAGGATGAACCTTGATATGGAATAAATGAATAAAAGCACAGAATTCAGTTTTCCTCCTTACTTTTAATAGCTGTAATAGATAGCTTTGTCTAAATCAAAATAGTGACATATTGTATGCTTAAAGTATATGTTAAAAGTAAAATATATGACCTAAATAGCACATGGTATTGGAAGGAACAATTGATATATTTAGCTCTAAGTACCTTGCTCTACACATTAAGTGATATAATATACATGAGTAGATAGCATTAATGTAACATGACATGTAGTGTAACACTATGTGCAAGGGTTTAAACCCGAGGAACGACTACTAATTTTTTCTATGTTATAAATAATTCCACAGTAGAGACAAAATAGGATTATAAAACATGCTCGATTAACTCAGGAGAAGGCATTAATTCTGTTTATTATATACACTTATATTGCTTTTTATACTTATTGCAGCTTATAAAAACACATTTTTGAGTGATTTATTAGCTGAACCCATTTTTTCATAGACCATAAGCTCTGTGAAAGCTGGGACCATATATGTTTTTGCCTTAGATTATATCCCAACAGTCTAGCATGTATAATAGGCTCAATAAATATCTGTTGAATAAATGAATATAATCTCCTTGCCTTTGCAAACAGTTTTCTCTATCTCAGTGCCTCTGGTCCACTTCTCTGCCTGGAAGAGTTTCTAGGCTTTCAAGACATAATTAACTACCCTATCCTATTTTGTTAATTCTCCATTCATAGAATACTCTTACTCATTACTTAATTTCTGTCAACACTTAGCAAAGTACTGAGGGGCTGGAGGCATCCAATTATGAGAAAAATATGCTCCCTACCTTAAAAAAGTACAGCATAGTTTATTGGCATGATAATTAGGTAACCAACACTAGTAATGCAATGATAATAGTGTAAACATACTTAAAGGCTTCTGTTAATATCCAGAATGTTACAGGACACAGAAAACAATTACTATGAAAGACTACACTATACTAATTATTATTTTTTTTAATTTAAAAAAAAATTATGTTTATTTATTTTATATTTATTTATTATTGATACAGAGAGAAACAGAGCATGAGCTGGGGAGGGGCAAAAAGAGAGGAGGAATCTGAAACAGGCTCCAGGCTCTGAGCTATCTGCACAGAGCCCAATGCAGGGCTCAAACCCACAAACTGTGAGATCGTGACCTGGGCCGAAGTCGGGCACTTAACTGACTGAACCATCCAGGCGCCCCAATATACTACTTTTTAAAAACTTTAGCAATCAGTATTGGAAATTTCACTTGTTGCAAGTCTATCAATTGATAGTTTTATTTTCCTGATATTTTTAGAAAGAGATTTTGCCTAGTTTTAGGTAAAAAAAAAAAAGTGATTAAATGGCATTTGTATAATTAAATACATAATACGTTTTTCATGTGCTCATTTGGTGTGTTTAGTATAATTTGTAATTACAGTGTACACAAGTGTACCCTGTAGGAGCTGCTGAGCTGAAGTAGCTACATATTAATTATTCTGTTCAAATTATCTACAAAAAGAATCACAGAGGCATGTTAAATTTCCATGAAATCAAAAGCCAAAGATGTAAGTCTATGTATGGACAATTAGTCTTATTATCCAACTTTTAATGTTCCCTTTAATGTGGGGAAGAATAACACCACATGTGAACTATTATAGAGGAGGGCTTCTTCCTTTGGCCCTTTTTTGCCTGTTTTTAAAATCCATGAATGATGATATATGGAACTTTTAGCTTGCTAGCACATCCTGGGTTCCTGCTGCTGCAGCACTAGAAATGCTTTTAGTAAAGAATCTAAGACCTAGAGGTGACTCTTAAAAGAAACACAAAATAAAACCATCAGTCTTCCTTGCACAAGATGAAGACTTCGATTAGTCTCCAGTATGCTCCAAAATTTCAACACTACTGGCTTGTCACCTGTCATTTCCTTTTAATTCATTCCTATTTAACAAGTAAATATTTATATTTACCTATATTTATTCCTTTTGTAAAAGGAAATGAAAATAAACATTTTTTTTTGAGAGACAGAGAGAGACAGTGTGAGCATGGGAGGGTCAGAGAGAGAGAGAGAGAGATACAGAATCTGAGCTGTCAGCACAGAGCCCGATGTTGGGCTCCAACCCATAAACCGTGAGATCATGACCTGAGCCGAAGCCAGACGCTTAACCGACTGAGCCACCCAGGCGCCCCATAAATGGACATTTTAATCCTGACAAAGATTAGCAGAACTATCCAGTAATGTATAAGATAGATAATACACATCATAAGAAAGTGGAATTTATCCTGGGAATGCATAATTTGGAAAGAAATCTGTAGTTTTAAATACCAACAATAGCAAAGAAAAGCATAAAAATTAGTGACCTAAGTGTCTGCCTTAAAAAGTAGTAAGAGAGGAAGTAATATATCCCAAAGTAAACGCAAGGAAGGACAAAATCAAGATAATAGAGGGGCTGCTCAGTTGGTTAAGCATCCAACTCTTGGTTTTGGCTCAGGTCCTGATCTCACGGTTCTTGGGTTCGAGACTGCCAGCACAGGGCCTGCTTGGGATTCTCTCTACTTCTCTCTCTCTGCCCTTCCTCCACTTGCACTTTCTCTCTCTCTCTCAAAAATAAATAAACTTTAAAAAATATCAAAAAATTAAGACAATAGTATAAATCAATTAGAATATAGACAAAACAGGGAGGATATTAGTAAATCACAAAATTATTTCTTTGAATATATTAATACAAATCTAAAAATTAGCAGAGAGAGAAATTACAAACATTAGAAAAAACTAAATGGAATATCATTATATACCTAACAGAAATGAAAAAGAATATAAGAGACTATAGAGAACAACTTTATACTAACAATTTTACCAATTTATGAAATAAATTCCTTGAAGAACACAACTTACAAACACAAAGTTAAATAAAAGCCTGACTTCCTCATATCTAATCGCCTTAAAGAAATTGAATTAATATTTAATTTAAAAATGAAAACAAATAAAACCCTTTTTTTAAAATGCTGAACACTAGCAGACATTTGAGAAACTCTTACACAAAGGTTTTAAGAAAATAATGGGTAGAGAAAAATACATGCCAACATGCTGGGTGAGACTGGCAGAAACTTGATATAAAAACCTGGCAAAAGTATTAAAAGACATAAAATCATAGAACAACCTTATTCAGGAAGGTGAGTATGATTTGTTAATTTCTAGGGTAACACTAAAAAATATATATAAATTCCATGCTAGTAGAGGGTAAAAATGGAGAAAAAATAGCCCAAGGGAAAAAAAGAAATACCGAAGAGACCTGAAGGAATAACACAGAATATGAATACATTTGTCATTATGCCAAGTGTGAATCGATATAATGTTCCATTTAAAAAATTTTTTCCATGATATTTTATTGTCAAATTGTTTTCCATACAACACCCAGTGCTCTTCCCCTTAAGTGCCCTCCACCATCACCACCACCTCTTTTCCCCCCTCCCCCTTCCCCTTCAACCCTCAGTTCATTCTCAGCATTCAATAGTCTCTCAAGTTCTGCATCCCTCTCTCTCCCCAACTATCCCTCCCTCCTCCGCTCCCCCTGGTTCTCCATT
>NC_043707.1:57123415-57125951 GCF_006229205.1 Suricata suricatta
CAGGGCAAGAATAAATTGTATTGTATATATGCTTTGACAGGTTAAGTAATAGCCATTCCATTCTTGTTTGCAATATATAGTTATTAACAGATCTTGAATTTATATGAGATGAATTTTTTTCATATTGAGGACATCATATCAGTTTCATCTCTAAAATGATAAGGGCATTGATATATTAGTGGACTTTTAATATTAATACAATCTTGAATTCACAAGATATTATATAATTTATTAGATGCATATTATATATTTGGTTTTTACAATATTTTATTCAGGATTTTATATTTACATAAGTAAAATTGACTTATAATTTTATTTTTTGGTTGTTTTGTGTGGTTTCAAAATAATGCCAATAATTTTTAGAATTATTACTTGTATACATGTTCAGAAGGTTTGGCTGAATATTTTGAGTGAACTTGTTTTATTTAACTGTTATTAGAATATTCTCATTTTCTATTCATTATTGAGTCATACAAATATATGAATTAAATTTTATTTTAGAATTTTTATTTTAAAATTTAAAATTATTTGAAAAAATATTACATAATATTCCATTATTGAATACATGAAGCCTTTGTCTTTTTTGTCTTTCCACCTGCCTCCTTTTCTCTTCCCTGATGTTGATTATCTGGGACTTTTTCATTTAGCTGATCAGAGCAATAATGTAGCAATTGGTCAGTCTTACTTATCTTTCCAAAGAACCAACTATTGATTTCATTAAGCATGAAATAATCAAAAAAGAGAAATAATGGTCTCTGCCCTTGATTCCTGAGCCCCTGAGACTTTTGTAGGTTGCTAAGTAACATGGTCTGACACAGTTCTTAAATTCATTGGAATTTCTTGGGTGATAAGAATGTCTTTTGTTCTAATGCTCTTGGTGGGCTCCTGGATGAGGGCTGATCACCAGAAAGACCAAGTCCTGATGGAAAGCTTGAAAAGTCTTAGCCTTACCTCCCATTCTCTGAAGAGGGGAGAGAAGCTGGAAATCAAGTTAATTACCCATCACTCCTATGTGATGAAGCTTCCATAAAAATTCCAAAACATGAGGTTCTGACAGCTTCTGGGTTGGTCAGTGCACCCACATTGTGGTAGGACAGAGTACCCCAGTTCCACAAAGTCAGAAGCTTCTAAGCTAAAGACACTTCTGAACCTCACCTGTGAGAACCTCTGCATCTCTCCATCTGGCTGTTCATCAGTATCCTTTATTATATCCTTTATAATAAACCAGTAAATGTAAGTGTTTTTCTGAGTTCTGTGAATTATTCTAGCATATTATTGAATCCAAGGAAGGGTTATGAGAACTAGCTAGCTAGTTGATCAGAAATATAGTTGACAGCTGGGGACTTGTACTTGGTTTCTGAAATGGTGGCAATCAACATGGGACTGAGGCCATTAACTGGTATGATCTGACACTAGTTCTAGGGAGGGGCAGAACTAATCTGTCGGGCACCCAGCTGGTGTTCAAGAATTCACTGGTGTGGGATGAACCCACACATCTGGTCATAGATGTTTTTCATGTAAAGTAACTGTTCTGTGTGAGTGTGAATAGAAGAATTGCTTTCTCCTTACATTGAATCTCTGTTTTTTAATTAGTTGAATTGTTTCTTCACTTATTTGTTTTAACTTCTTTGCTGTTTTTCTTTTCTAACTGCTCAGATTGTTCATTAGCATTCAGTTATTTTTTCTATTTTTCTGTTTTTTACTACTTAAGGGATAAGTTTCTCTTTAACGTAGCACTGGATGTATCTCACAAGTTTTGCTATGTAGTATTTTAATTAGTACTCAATTCAAAATATTTTTTATTCCTTATAATTTCTCTTTTGGCCCATGGGTATTTTAGAACTATGTTCTGTTTCCAATATATGGTCATTTTCTAGATAGTCTTTAAATTAACTCCCAGCTGACCTTCACTTTTGTAAGAGAAGGCACTCTGTATATATGTATCTCATGGGTACTTAAAATACTATGTATTCTGAAGTTGTTGGTGTGGTACTTTATTAAAGTGCATTAGGTCAAAACTCCAAAGATGGTCAAATCTCTTTACTCTTATTTTTTGAGATAGTCTTCTTCTTATAACTATGGTTGTGTCCTTTCTTTTCCTAATTCTGTTCAAATTTTTGCTTTCTCATTATGCAAAAACTAACTTGAAAGCATTATTGCTTGGGTAAATTTAAATTTCTGTCATTTGAAGTAACTTGTTTTAACTCTAGAATGCTTTTCACCTAAATTTATTTTGTCTAATAATAGAATTCTATATTTTTTTGGTTAGTACTTGAGTGTTTTATATTTTTTTAATCTTCTACTTTCAACCTTTTCATTTAAGAGGGTCTTTCATTGAAGTATACATCTTCAGTTTTTTCATTTAGTTTGACTTTTTAAATTTTAAAATGGGATGGGCACCCTCTTACACTGTTGGTGGCAATGTAAACTAGTGCAGCCGCTCTGGAAAACAGTGTGGAGGTTCCTCAAAAAACTATCAGTAGAACTCCCCTATGACCCAGCAATAGCATTGCTGGGGATTTACCCAAGAGAGACA
>NC_043707.1:57126051-57134826 GCF_006229205.1 Suricata suricatta
ACCCTAAACAGACCTGTGCATTTATGAAGAGGAATTGCAAGCCAGTGGTGAAGGACCAATAGAAAAACAAGAAACAATAAATTATTTTGAGATATTTGTGGCAGAAATTGCTATCCATTGACACAAACACTATCTTCTCTTCCCTTCTTTCTGGAACACAGATTATATTTTCTATCTCCTCTGCATGTGTACATTTCTCTGTGACTAAAGTCTCACCAGAGAATGTGAGCAAAATCAATGCATGTCAATTATGGACCTAAAATTTGAGAAGTGCTGTCCCTTCACCACATTCTCTTTGTTCTTTTGCAGACCAGATGCAGAAAATAACAAGATCCTACTAGACTATTTTGCCATAAGGAAAGAGGATTGAATCTCTGAATCACCAAGCGGAGAAAGGCTCCTACCAACTTGCTAGCAACTAATATGTTTGTGTTTGACTAATCTGTTTGAGGTCATTTCAGTAGTTATCCCTGTCCTAAATAATACCAAAGCTATTAACAAAAAGGCAGGGCTGAGGAATCTCTAATAATATATGCCTCTGGAGTAGTAGATGGCTGGTACGTGGCTAGACAGGACAACAGATTGGAAAGCTTTGAGATGTGTGTTATATGATGTCAACTTACTTAATAAAAGGTTGCCTGAGATGACTTCGAAAGCTGACCAAGTCCCTCCTGAGCCCACACTCGAAGAGAAATAGAAACTCTCAGAATAAAAATATAAATTGATTGTTTGTTACTCTTTATACCAAGATGTTAAGAGAGCAAGTAACTTAGGGCGCCTGGGTGGCTCAGTCAGTCTGACTTCAGCTCAAGTCATGATCTGACTGCTCTGGGTTAGAGCCCTGCACCAGGCTCTATGCTGACAACTCAGAGCATTGAGTCTGGTTCGGATTCTGTGTCTTTCTCTGTCTGCCTCTCTGTCATGCATGGTCTGTCTCTCCCAAAGATGAATAAACATTTAGAGAGAGAGAAGGAGAGAGAGAGAGAGGGATAGTAGCTCAGGCAGAAACTGACTAGTTTGCAATGAAATGAGGCAGCTAGAGTTCTGGAGTTTGGGGCCTGGCAATTTTAACGCTACAAACTGCTTTTGCACTCCCAGTAGTGGGCAGTAGGATTTTAAAGACCATGAAAGCCAAGGGCGTTAAAGCGTTTCAGTTAAACAGTGGGACTCAGAGTATGGTTGAGATCTGTTTTCTAGTTTTGTTTGTTTGTTTGTTTGTTTGTTTTGAGAGTGCAGTGAGGGAGGGGCAGAGGGAGGTGGGAGGGGATCTTAAGCAGGCTCCATGCCCACCACAGAGCTGCATACAGGGCTTGATCTCCCAACCAGGAGATCGTGACCTGAGCTGAAATCAAGAGTCAGATGCTCAACTAGCTGACTCACTCAAGTGGCCCTGAGATTTCTTTACCAATGTTATTTTCCCATCAAAAATGAGCAAAGAAACAAGAGAATAAACAATTTGTGTGTTTGGGTGTGCAAAATGGGGAATAGATAAAAATACATTTTAAATAAAAATTGATAAAACCTGTCTGCTGTTTATTGATTAAAACTAATTTCTTCTTTCCAGACACAAAAATGAACTCATATCCATAATATATAAAAGAATCCTTAAATATCAGTTAAAAAGTTGAAACATAAATTGAATAATTAGCCAGTGGCTTAAATAAATTCTTTAAAAAGAGATTGAATGTAAATTTTCAATAAACATCCATAAAGGTACCCAATTAATTTATTGGCAAGGATGGGGAACACTCATACTCTATTGGTGATAGTGAAAATGGGTGCAGCTGCTCTGAACATTATTTTGGAATATCTAAAAATGTTCAGGAAATGAATATAGTCCACAATTCTAGTCTTATATATAAATCTTAAGGAGTCTCTTCTCCATTAAAACCAGGATAAATTTACCAGAAAGTTATACTAATTTGTTCATACTAGCTTCATGTGAGTAATAACCCAAAAGACCATTAACAATAGAGTAAATAAATATGCCATGGAATAATATAAATCAATAAAGTCAAATAAACAATACCTTCATACAGCATTGTGGATATACCCTTTATAAAAATAATTGTTTACTCAATTTTGAGAGAGAGAGAGAGACAGAGAGGGAGAGAGAGAATGAGTGGGGTAAGGGGAGAGGGGTGGGGGCCTGAGGATCTGAAGTGGGCTCTGCACTGACCGCAGTGAGCCTGATGCACAGCTCGAATTCAAGAACCGTGACATCATGACCTGAGCAGAAGTTGGACACTCAACCAACGGAGCCATCCTGTGGATTTATCTTAAACCTATGCTATTGACTATAGTCAGCAAGATTTAAAGAAATAAGTGCAATATAATTTTATCTATTTTTGATATGTGTATAGGTACAATATATGTATGTACATATCTAATAAGGAGGCATATTAACATTATTTATAAATGCAGAGAAAATGCAAATAAGATAGTATTAGTGTAGTATTGTCACCTTTGTTGAAGATCATTTGACAACCCACATATCTGATAAGAGGTTAATATTCTAAATATATAAGAATCTCCCCAATTAAAAAGCAATAAATAAGTAAATAAATAAGTAAATGGGTTTTAAAATAAACAAAGGACTTGAGTAAATAATTCTCCAAAGAAGACATACCAAGGACCAAAAGGTAGATGAAAAGATGCCCCAAATCACTTATCATCAGGGAAATGCAACCAAAACCAAAATGAGGTTATCACCTCACACCTACTAGGATGATGGCTACAAAAGTAATACACAGATAATGAGTGTTGGTGAGATGAAGAGAAATTTGAACCCTTAGACAGGGATTCCTCAAAAAACTAAAAGTAGAACTACAATATGATCCAGCAATCCCTCTCTGTACAGATATCTGAAGAAAATGGAATTGAAGATCTCAAAGATACACCTTTACTTCCATTGCTCACTGCAGTATTATTCACAATAGCTAAGACAGGGAAACAAACTAAGTGCCCAATAACCAGTGAACGGATAAAGAAAATATGTTGTGTGTTTTTATGTCAGCATCAAGTCCAATGTAACTGTTTCTTTTAAAATGGTAACACTGTCTTGGGGCTCCTGAGTGGCTCAGTTAGTAAGCCATCTGTCTCTTGATCTCGGCTCAGGTCATGATCTCATAGTCTTGGGGTAAAGCTCTGTGTAGGGCTTGGAGCAAAGCTCAGAGTATGCTTGGAATTCTGTCTCCCTGTCCCTCCACCATTCTTTCACATGTTCTTTCTCTCAAAATTAATAAACTTTAAAAAATGAAAAGGAAACATGGGGCACTTGGGTGGATCAGTTGTTTAAGCCCCAAGTTGGGCTCAGGTCATGATCTCACAGTTTGTGGGTTCAAACCCCATGTCAGGCTCTGTGCTGGCAGCTCAGAACCTGGAAGCTGCTTTGGATTTTTATCTCCCTCTCTCTATGCCCCTCCCCTGTTTGCTTGCACTCTCTGTCTCTTTCTCACTGTCTCAAAAATAATTAAACATTAAAGACATCAAAAATAAATAAATAAAATAAAGTGGTAACATTGCCTTATGTTCACTTGGAATCAGGAGATACAGTCTTAGGTCTGCATTCATTGGGAATTTCGAATTGAGATCATCACATAAAGCTAGGGCTCTTGAAATGCTATACCTTTGATTAAACAGACCATTAAAAAATGTCCTATTGGCAAAAGCTGCCTATCTTGACTTGGGCTTTGGTTGCAACAACAACAAAAACTCTCATGAGACTTTTAAACCATGGACTTTCTCCATGACAAATTTATTACTATCAGGTTGATCTACACCAATAATTCGCCTGACCTAGCAGAAAGATTTAACAATAGTTGACTTAATGGGACACATTCTCATTTCAGTATACATGATTCTCACAAGCAAGACCTGCTGGAAAATGACTTGTCAGTCCACAATTAGAAAAATATCCTGAAAGAAACCAAGATGAGTGAGAGACAGAAATGAAAATAAACGGTAGAATTAGTGCCACAGAAGTAGGATGGCAGGGTTATTTTAAAAAGTGAAATAAAGTTATCTTTTGAATTTTTGTGTGCCAGTACCCTTTGTCATCATTTCCTTTAACCTTCATGTCGTCGCTGAGATAGGTGATTTTATCCTCATTTTATAAGTGAAGAAATATTGGTGTATATGGTATAGATGACTTTGCAAAAAACACAAGGCTACGTAGTGCAGCAAATGGCCACTGAACACCTGTGTGCCAGATGGGGGTGCTCTTTGCTCTGCCTCTTCTAGAGCCCATTCAGTTCTCATCAACCACTTTGGGATGAAGAGGTTAGTCCTCCTTCTACCTACTCTCAATTCTTTGGGGTTTGACTTTCTTTTCCTGGCTGGCGACCAAAATAGCCACCAAGTGGCCCTAACCCTGTTTCGAACTTAATGCTGCAGACAGCTTTGTTAAGAGTTCCGTGGGTAAAATCAATGTAGAGGAGACAAATGGATACACTTACGTGGAGATTAAGGTAAACTTTATGTTGGATATTACTGCAAAGTTTAAGTGATACATATTAATAAAGGCAGAGGGACAAGAAAAATGGGATGTGGGTGTAGATAATCATGAGAATTCAATTATAGATGGTGATGATGGGAAGAAATCATTATTAGATGGAGATTTCCTAATAGAGATGCCAAATAAATTTCTCTTAACTCCTTCTCCTTCTTGGGGAAAAAAAAGTAAAATAAAGTCTGAAATAAAAGAAAAAATAAGATATAACAAAAATGATTTGAAACAGAACTTAATGGGACTTCTAGAAAGACATACACAAGTAATGAAAATGAATTCTGTAATTTAATATACTTATATAATTCATATATTTCTGTAGTGATAGATAATCAGATGGACACAGCTGAAAAAACATTTGATTAGCCACAAATTAGATGCAATGAGATTATATCTAATAAATACACAGGTAAACTGATGAGAAAAAATAAAACGATAATAGAAACAGAAAAAAAGTGAGAAACTCTCCTATATTCTAATAGGAAATTTAGCAGAAAAGGATGTAGAAATGAAGCCAAAAAATAATAGTCAGAAAAATGGTGACCAAATGATGACGTGACCATTTATTATGTCCATGCAAAGAAAAATTAGAATGACACTTGGCATCACATATGATATCAATTCTCAGGGTATGAAAAACCATAAGAAGCAAAAACAAACTTTGAAACATTTAGAAAAAGATATACAAAATGAGATGTAAGTTCTCTCATCTGTAAAAAAAAAGTGAAAAAGCACAGCCCACAAAGAAAACAAAATGTATAATGTTAAAATTTAAAAATAGTCGGTAAGGGCTGCTGCTAACTACGTGGGGAACAAGTTGTTTCTGTAAGAGGGTATTTGCAGCCTGTAGGCAGCAAAGGATTAGTGTCCAGAGTCTACACATCGATTCTAAAAGCAATGGAACTTCCAACTGAAAAAATAGACAAGACCTGAAGGAAAAAAAATGGAAGAATAGGAAATATGAATGAACCAGAAATATGTGATGAAACGGATCCCTGCAATTTTAAGAAGTCACTTTACACTCCCTGAACTGTTTAACTGTAGGCTTTAATTCTGTTAAATTTTACTCTGCTGATTGTTATTTTTTAAAATTTATGCAGCAAATTTTACTTTGTGCAATAACACACAAAGCTATGTAACAAAATGGTAAAGGCTGTATGAAGTTGACCCGACTCTGGTTATGTATTCATTACAGGAAGTTTCAGGGGAATCTGGGGGGCTCCAGGTCTTTAAAAATAATGTAGAAAAGAGTGCACAATACAAGATTTGACAAAGTGAGCAGTAAGGGTAGGAAGTACCCTTTTTTGTTTGTTTGTATTATTCCTCTATAGTTTTATGCATCCTTGACACTAATAATAAGAAATGAATAACATTTCAAAATAAAGATGTTGGGGAAAAAAGGCTAGAAGATAAATGCGCTGTTGGAATTTTACCATTACCAAATTCTGATTACAGGAACTTTGTGAGTTCTTGTGCATCTAAAGGTAAAATTATAGTTAGTATTCACATCTATTCTTCACAACTCTTTAGCAGAGTCTGCTTATTTTAACAATTGTTATTTGTAATGCAGCCCATGCCTTGACAGATACTAACAAAAGTAAATCAGCAAAATGATTCTCCCTCTTCTTCCACCCTCAGGCTCTGGGCAATCACAAAAACTACCAACATCTGCTTGGATTCAGAATGCCATGTTCACTGATTCAGTGCACCCAAATAAGCAACAATTAGTCTGTTCAGCATGTGTCAAAAGATCTGTCAAGTTAATTCAAATTAAGACAGGATAAATTGAATCCAGTTGGCATCATGCATATTTGTATGCAAGTTTAAAGAAGCATCAGCTGTGCTATGTTATCTTTTATTTACAAGTAAAACAAGAATATACTGTTACATAATTTCAAAAATAACTATTCCTCATCATCATTTGACGAGGCTGGATGTATTTTCATGGGGTGAAAAAATTGTCTCATGGATCAGTGGATTACTGTACTGCACTAGATCAAAATGGTATCATTTTTCTAGGACTTGTTATCTTAGTTCCATTAATTAGTTTCTGGGTACACACATGCATTTCAAAGCTTGAGATGCATGAATTGCCACACTTCCAAAGATGAATGCTTTTTAGATATAAATCTATTTATTCTTCACATTCTACAAAATGTGAAGGTCTTTAGGTGGTCAGGTAATAGTTTTCCACCTCATTTATTGGGTAGAAATCTGTAGTTTCAAACACCTCTGTACTTGAATGAAGAGAGAATTAGTGAAACTCTTAAGAAGCTGGCAGGCTCTTAGCAGAAGACAGAATGATTGCCGTGGCATTAATTATAATCTATTTCATTTTCCAGTTGTCACAACCAGACGATGCCCCATGTTCCATTTCTATTGATGCTTGGATGGAGTCATGTAGAAGGTCATCTAATGTGTTGTACACTCCTGATCTTCAAAGGAGAAACTCTGTAGTGCTACTGTATCTCTGACTCATACACTCAGATGAAACACAACTTTTTGGAAAAAATAGAAAATTGCCTTACCAGGAGCTTAAATGTTTACTTTTAATGAGTCATATTCTCCCACGTTTTGACACTTTTTCTCCCACATTCAACAGTGAGAGAGGAAGAAAGAGACTGTTAGAAATTGTGGTTCTGCTTGAAGGGGGAAATAGAAGAAGTGAAAAAAAGAAGAAGAAGAAGAAGATCGTATCTTTTAGGAAGTACCAAACAATAAGGCCTAGAATTTAGCAGAGGGGAAATTCACAATGACAATTAAGCAAGCATTTACCAGGATGCCTGAATATTTGTCCGGATATTAGAGCAGGAGAAACTCTAAAAGGTCTCCATTTCTACAAAATAGAAATAATTCAGTCCTATTCAGGCAAAGGAGGTAGAGACATTTCTTCTCTTCCTAGTATGTCATCTAATATGAATATCAACTAAACACTATGTTGTAAATAGCATTGTCTGATATGATAATATGTAAATTTTAATATAAGTTCTGGCTGCTGGAATTTGTATTTCAGAAGAAGAAGAAAAAATGAAGCAATAAATAACATATTTCTCAAATGGCTAAATTATGTTGACAGTGACTTCCTGCCAAATGCTGATAATGGTAGGTATCTTTCGACCATTTCCAGTAGCTATACCTTGAAACAGAAAATTCTGCCTTTAAAGAGGCCTGATTCAGGTGAAATGACTAAGATAGAGCACATTTTTTTTGTACAGAGTTATCTAGTGCTAACTCTGTTGGGTGTGGGGGTGCAGTGTGGATGCACAAGTGTGCACACATACGCATTATCAGGTGTACGTGTGAAAGCTTGAACAGAGAAATACCAAGACCTAGTTAGATTGAGCTGCATTTAATATCCAGTTTCAGATCAAAAGTTTTCAGTCATTTCCTATTCTCAGGTCACATGGCCCTCTGTTTACTCCCTTTTTCTATTTTTTTTTTAGAAACTTGTTGGGCATCATGTATCATTTAAACTCTTCCATGAAAATCCTATTCAGTCTCCTAGATGAGAAATATATAGTCCAATTTTTATTTGCATTAGAACTGTGGAAATTTAAGCATTTTCAGCATTTGATAGTTATTAAGATGCACATTCAATGCATGGTGATCTAATCAATGTATGGTAAGATTTACTCAGAGGCTTCAAAGACATGGCGAAGTTAGGAGATTTTACAAACTACCCTATCTTGAATCGCCTGCTGCATTTCTTAGCTCAGGAAGCCAGCTTCCATAGCAGAAAGTCTCCATGCCTAACCAGCTCTCCAGTCCATGTGAGGGGAGAGAGGGCTGTGCTCCTTGATCTTCCCAATGTTTCTGCTGAGAGCTGACTCTATCAATACTTCCTCCAAACTAATACCTGGTACTTATATTGCCGTTTACCTCACAGCTACCCTTTTGGCCTCAGAAATATTTACAAGTTTTGGAGATACCTGGGCAAAGCAATAAGATGACAAGAGAAAAAAATGATATATCCTGTTTCACACTGTGTGTATTGCTTTCAAAAATATATGTGCCCTGACCGCCAGAGCGAAGAAGCTCTTAGGTGAGTGGTTACATGAAGAGTGAAAGAGGGGCGCCTGGGTGGCTCAGTCGGTTAAGCCTCCGGCTTCGGCTCAGGTCAGATCTCACGTTCGTGGGTTCGAGCCCCGCGTCAGGCTCTGTGCTGACCGCTAGCTCAGAGCCTGGAGCCTGCTTCTGGTTCTGTGTCTCCCTCTCTCTCTGACCCTCCCCCTCTCATACTCTGTCTCTCTCTGTATCAAAAATAAATA
>NC_043707.1:57134926-57174101 GCF_006229205.1 Suricata suricatta
GCTCAGTCGGTTAAGCCTCCGGCTTCGGCTCAGGTCAGATCTCACGTTCGTGGGTTCGAGCCCCGCGTCAGGCTCTGTGCTGACCGCTAGCTCAGAGCCTGGAGCCTGCTTCTGGTTCTGTGTCTCCCTCTCTCTCTGACCCTCCCCCTCTCATACTCTGTCTCTCTCTGTATCAAAAATAAATAAAACATTAAAAAAAAAAAGAGTGAAAGAAAATAGAAGTGAGCATTAAAGGTTTGTACCACCTGAGCTGAAATACAGTCATTCTGAAACAGGCTGTTCTCACAAGCTGAGTAGAAACACTAAGATTTCTCCTCATATCTGTAGGCCAGGTTGGTCTTTGTCTGTCATGGAACCCAGGAGGGAAGGGCTGTACGTAAAGAGAAATCGAGAGTAATGCATGTATATATATATATTTTAGTTGGGTCTTCTAACATAAGCCAGGGGGATATTTAACCTCTTCAGAACTGCTTCTCCCTTCCTGAGTCATCTGTGGATCAGGGTCTTGTGAGCATCCCCCATCTGTATTTACATTGAATTACTTTGAATCTAAAAGCAATAATTATATTATTCTCTGTTATCATAGGTCTTTATATTTTGTGCTCAACATTTCAATCTTCTGATTCTTGTCCTCAAAGATATTAGCTCTCTCACCTGAGGCTTTGTCAGACCCTCTGTGAGAGCCATGCCTTCATTCTTGACATAAAAACTAAAACTGTTTCCATAGCTCCATGTTAAAACCAAAGTTTTCTGTCACAAACAAGAATCTTCCTCTAAATTTAGACTAAATTTAGATAAAAACTGCTCTAAGGAACAATATGCTTTATAATTCTATTTTAATAAGCTATATGTACATATATATTTATGTTCTGTAAATAGATTTCTTTATCTTGTCCACAAGTTTATCTTGAGAATGATCATCAAATAACTGAAATAAAGAAACCTTCTCTATGGGAGACATCTGCCATCTGGCCTGAGAAATAGCATTCACCCCACTTATTGATAATTACTTTTCTATTTTCCATCAGGAACTCATTCTGCATGGCATTTGGAACACTGTCAGAACAGGACTTTCCCCAAACAGGCCTGCCGGCTAAGGGGACATGGTCTAAAGTAAAACAATTCCATTCTCTCTCCCGCGACATTATTTAAAGTTTTTTTATAATCTAACTTATAAAAATAAAGAATGCACGGATTTTCTTCACCCAGATTTGCCAACGACATTATACTTGTTTTATCATTCGTTTTCTGTCTCTCGGTAGATATGGGTTTCTTTTTTTCCTGAAACATTTCAGAATAAATTGCAAACACTAAATGCTTCAGTGATCTTATAAAAAAAACCAACAAATAAAAAACAAAAAAAACCCAAGAAACGAAAAACAAGGGCATCGTCATTTACATGCACAGCAAATTTATAAAAATCAGGCAATTAACAATCATATAACAACATAATCTACCAGCCTCATTATAATGTCATCAATCATTCCAGGATCACATTAGTTGTCTCCTTCATCTCCTCTAATCTGGAATAATTCCTCTACATTTGTTGGACTTTGGAAGAATTTAGAGCAGTTATTTTGCAGACTGTCTCGCAATTTAGGTTTGTCTGATGTACCTTTATAATTATCTTCAGTTTAGACATATTTGCCAGGAATACCACAGAAATAATGCAATGTTCTTTTTAGTACATCATGTCAGGACGCATTGTTTTCTTTAGTTCCATCACTTGTAATGTTAAATGTGGTACTTTGCTAACTTGTGTCTGCCCTCTGTCTCCAATGTAAATTTACTGTATCAATAAGTATCTAGTAGGGAGATACTTTAGAACTATGCAAATATTTCATTTTCATCATACTTTTCCCCACTGATTTTAGCATCCATTAGTGATTCTTATCTGAACAATTAATACTGTCCTGGTGGTTTCCAACTTACAACTTTCTATTTCCATCGTGCCTAATCAAGTACTTTTTCAATCCTCCATTTATTTTTTTATATCAATGGAAACTCATACATACTTATTTTATTCTACAGCTTATAGTAAATCACTATAATCATTTTTGTTCCTCAAATTCCCCAGATTTAACTAATGAGGTCCTCATCAGGCTGACTTCTGTGTCCTTTACCTTTTTTCTTTGGCTGGAAGGAATATAATATATTCATGTAATATATATATTAATATACTATAATTTCATGCTGTTACTTCTCATTTGTGTTCGACTGGACAATATTTATTTCAACCTTTTTTTTTTCCTTCCATACTTGTAACTCTGTGTTCTAGCATTGAGGTCCTGGCTATCATATCAAGAAAGTATTGATTATTTTCTTAATCCTAGAATACACACAAAGTAGCTTCAGAATCCTTAGCCCTTCCCACAAGAGCCGCATATCACGTAGACTAATCCAGTTAAGCCACATTTGGAAACTACATTCTGAAAAAATGTTTTGAAAGATTGTGTAAAATTTAATTTGACTCATCCTCCTCAACAAGATCTTCTCACTTAACAACTTTATTTTAAGAAAGAATTGAGGCATAATTGGCATACAATATTATATTGTTAGTTTTAGGTATGCAACATGATGATTTGATATTTATAAAATGGCGACCACAACAGATCTGTTGGACATGCATCACTATACATCATTACAGAAATTTTTTTTTTTTGGAAAAAAAAACGTTTAACTATCTGCCTCCCTGCTTTTTATTGATCTGTTGTAACATATTTTCGTGCCTTTGCTGTATGACTGCACCTTGATTTCTACTTCTACAGAAACCTGTTTAATCTTTGTCCGGAGGCAGTCTCCACAGCAAAGGACATTCCTGTCCCCAGATACCAGCTAAGGAGCAGCCAAAGGTTTTGCTCCTAATTTGTTACCTTGTAGATCGGCAGGGACATTGCCTCTGGTCATTGTTTTTTGCTACAGATCTACAGAATGAGGTTTTTTTTTTTTTTAAGAAAAAATATATAAGCCAAATCCATTTTTAATCTTTTGTTAATTTATTATATTTTATATTTTGGAGGGTTAGATTTCAATTGTTTTACGTGTTAAAACTAATGGATACATGTTAACATTCTTAGTTAAGTTAACAAAATCTTAGCTCATACTGAAAATCATCGTGTGAACTCTCCAAAATCTGGCTGATATGTCTTTATAGTAGTTTTTAGAAATCTAATTTGATTCAAAAGTACTCATACACCAAATGTGTAATGCGTGTATTTTCCTTACTGACCATATCCTACCAGAAGTAAATTAAAATAAATTAATATCCAGAGATAAAATTATGTTTTACAGGCATAAGTGCCATTTAGGGATATTGGATGCAGTCAGCCTTTAAAAATGTCTCTTAACCGAAATGATAATAATATGGTACCTTAAGCAAACACAAGGATGAATCAGTCAGTTGTACCTATATTGGATTGCAGACAAATTCTCTAAGCTTTCTCTCATTTCAATTTGAAACATTAAGATGGCTCTTTGATTTGCAGATTACATAGACATGGGTTTTGCAGCAGGTGCTGCATCTTCATTTAAAGCTGCCATCAGTGCCTTTAGCACTCATTGGTGCTAACAAGAATGCGGTCTACCTTAATCCACTGTCAAATCAGGAGTGTTGGCACAGAAGCCAAAGAGAGAAAACACATAAACATAAATGAAGTTATTATGGAAGTGAAAAAATGCAAATAATGGATAAAATTTAATTGAAATGAATTTTCAAATGAAATACAAATGTTCCATTATATCCAGTGCATTTCAGGAAGCTAGCCACACAAGACTCATCATGGGAAGATCTATAATGTTTAGATTTTGCTATTTCCTTATCTATAATACTGGCTATTGATGACAAGGATTGAGTTATTAAACATCAAAACAATGGAGTATAATCTTGGTCTAAATAAGTTGGGCTTCTGTGAAAGGGAATTATCTATTGAATTTGGTCATTATATTGTATGACAGCCTGGCTTTATTACCAGATCATTTCTAAAAACTAAGATAGGAGAATTTGGCAAACCTAATAATCTTGGTCACCTTAGAGCTCATTTTAGTTCCTTCAGTTTCACTCATTTATACTGGCTTTAACCTTTAATTTACAATTCTATGAGTTTATAAGTCTTTCTCTTCATGATATAATACAAAACTGACCTTGGACTTTATCTTCTATAAAGTATATTATTTTACTCTGTGAAATGGAATTATTTTCACATTATGATTAGGGTGATGGATATTCCTGATTCTAGTAAATTGCAAAATCCACAGCGGGGCATACAGGATAGGGTAAGGGTGTGATGAACAACTCTATTTATAGTTGAAAAAAATCAACAGAAACAACTGGATTAAGAAAAAGCATTAATTTCTCTCTACCACATGATCCCATAAACTTCATTTGTAAAAACTTCACTATTTGCTTTATTACACTTCTTTCCTTCATTACTCCTAAGCATACCACTACTCTTTATAATTCATTTCACAATCTGAGATTGATTTTTGGGCAAAAAAATTTATTAACATTTTTTTCTCTTCTCCTACGTACGCATTTAAAACTGAATAGCTTATGACTTAGGAAGAGAAAGGTAAGTGGAGACAATGAATGACATGGTTATTGCATTTCCCACACCTCCCCTTCCTTTTTTTGATGCTCTAGTGTCAAACCACTCCTGAAAATGTTTTATGCCTCAAAGTCTAAAGCAGCAAGTTCCTGAGTTGGAGTTCTTTCTTGCCAGACTTTCATCTTTCATAAGTATTTCCCAGTGGTTTCTGAAATGACTCCCTCATTTCAGAATGAAATGCTGTGTGCACGGCTGACTGTTGAAGCCAAGAAATGATGCAGAGCTGCTCACGTGAGCTCATCTAATTGTTCTTGTACTAGCGACTGAGGAATTCTCACAGATGGGTTTATCATAACACTTTGTTAGCATTTTTGTAGAACAACTGCCTTTTCATCTAAAGGAAACCCTGGAGGAAAATGCAGCATTCAAGAATAGGGTCTGAATATTAATTAATTGACGCTTCCAGTAAAAAGTTTTCTTTTCTAATATGCTCAATGTTCCTGGTGAACTTTGTGAAATTTAAGTTTCTTCAAGTGGCACACAGAAGTCATACTTTCTAGATTTATAATAAATGACTTCATTTGTCTATATTTCACTTTAGAACCTTTCACTTTGATATCTACTATTCTACTGATGATTAATTTAGGAGTTTTTGCATGTTTGCCATTGCCATTAATATTTCTAATCAGTGTCACTGAGTATTGATTAACTTCAGATATTTCAATAAAGGGTTTATATAGGCTCCAATAGGATAAATAATTAAGTAAGAACAAGGTTCTTGACCAGGATTTTGGTTTGCTTACTTGTTTGTTTGTTTGCTTGTTTGCTGACTAAAAGTGTGGTAATTTTCTTTAGCAATGAATATTATAGTTTTATTAGTCATAGAAGCTAACCTTCAAATTACTAAGGTCCTAAAGAAATGATATTGAATATGGGCTGTTTTTATACTTGCATTAACAGCTTTGACATATTCATTGTTATGATTTTAAGTCAAAAAGGAAATATAGAAATAATATTTTGATTGGGTACATATTTTGAAAAAGGAACATTTCAAATGTCAAGTAGGTGTCCCTTAAACAGTCCACCTTTGCCTATTGATTATTGATATCTGTTTTAAAAATTTATCCTATATTTGTGTGTGTGTGTGTGTGTGTGTGTGATAGTAGGAAGAATAGCTTTAAGTTAGGGTTGCATAAATCTTTTATCTGTTTTTGTTTTCCTAAGGTCTACTAAAGTTATCTTTCTCCTATCATTGATACTGAGATATTAATAAATGAGCAATATTTTATTTAATATGAAAAATGAACACAATAATCCATCTGATATTTCTCTAATTCATTATTTTCCCTTAATGGAAAACATTATTAATACATTTACACATTTTCTTTTTTTTTAATAAATTTTTTAAATGTTTTATTTATTTTTAATACAGAGAGAGACAGAGCATGAGAGGGGGAGGGGCAGAGAGAGAAGGAGACACAGAACTGGAAGCAGGCTCCAGGCTCTGAGCTACCTGTCAGCACAGAGCCTGACGCGGGGCTCGAACCCACGAATGTGAGATCTGACCTGAGCCGAAGCTGGAGGCTTACCCGACTGAGCCACCCAGGCGCCCCCACTTACACATTTTCAAATAATCCTTATGGTTACCTCTATTAATTTAAAATCCTGTCAATTAATATTCATTCATGTTAAAGATCTGTTTTTTATTTGTTTATGGGAAGCATTATTTTGTTATTTTTATGTCATAATACAACTATTAATGCACAACTTTTAGTTTTTATATGCATAATATAATATTTTTATTTTTTGTACAAATTTTTATTTAAATTCCAGTTAGAATACAGTGCAATATTGGTTTGAGGGGTATAATTTAGAGATTCACCACTTCCATACAACATCTGGTGCTTATCATAACCAATGCCCTACTTAATACCTATCACCTATCTAGTCCATCCCCCACCCACCTCCCTCCATCAACCCTCAATTTGTTCTCTAAGAGTCTCTTATGGTTTGCTTCTCTCTCTCTCTCTCTTTTTTCTCCCTCACATAAGTTCATCTGTTTTGTTTCTTAAATTTCACGTGAGTGAAATCATATAGTATTTGTCTTTCCCTGATGAACTTATTTTGCTTAGCACAATATACTCTAACTGCATCCACGTTGTTGTAAATGGCAAGATTTCATTCTTTTTGATCACTGAGTAATATTCCGTTATATATACATATGGTATATAAATATATATACCACATCATCTTTATCCGTTCATAAGCCAATGGACATTTAGGCTCTCTCCATAGTTTGACTATTGTTGATAATGCTGCAATAAACATTAGAGTGCACATGCCCCTTCAAATCTGTATTTCTGTGTCCTTTGTATAAATACCTACTAATGCAATTACTGGATCACAGAGTAGTTCCATATTTTAGCTTTCTGAGGAAGCTCCATACTGTTCTCCAGAGTGGCTGCACCAGTTTAATGCACAACTTATAAAATTGATACATTTTCTCCTTTCGTCAGTCCCTATTTGTGATGTTTATCTTTCTTATATTCTAGGAATAAAGAAAGATGTTTAAGGTAAAATAAGAAATAAATTCTATCAGTGTTTTGTGTCCAAAATCTATAGTAATCTATGTACACTATGGAAATCATTAGCAAATTTGGAAACAATCATTATTCTGATGAAATTCAAAGCCTAAAGCTACATCCAATACAAAAAATAAAAAATGCCATGGATCAGTAAAAATGCAATGAATCAACAGTTACCAGCTACCAAGTTAGTGTGATTAAGACTATTTCCAACGTTTAAAACATTTATGATCCAAATGCATTTATTCCAATGTAACATGTTTAAGGAAGTTTCTCCTATATGCGGAATTAAAAGTATTGTTGACCCTTAACACAGGTTTGAACTGCGCAGATCCATGGCTTTATTTTTGAGAAATAGAGAGAGAGAATGCAAGCTGAGGAGGGGCAGAGAGAGAGGGGGAGACACAGAAACCAGTGCAGGCTCCAGGCTCTGATCTGACAGCACAGAGCCCAGTGCGAGGCTTGAACCCAGGAATAAAGAGATTATGACCTGAGCTGAAAGTGGACACTAACCAACGGAGCCACCCAGGCAGCCCACTCATGGATTTTTTACAGTACCATATTGTACATGTATTTTCTCTTCCTTATGATTTATTTATTAACATTTGCCTTTCTCTCACTTAATTATAAGAATACAGCATATAATACATATACAAAATATGTGTGAATCAGTTGTTCAAGTTGTCAGGAAAGCTTCTGGTCAATAGTAATCTTTTAGTAGTTAAATGTGGGTGACTCAAAAATTCTACATGGATTTTTGAGTGTGCAGGGGTCAATGCCTGTAGCCCTAATGTTGTTTGAGGGTCAACGGTATTTCATAGAGTAATATCAGACAGAGACAAAACTTTCTTCAGAGGCTGGCCAGAAATGTAAATGACACAGCAACCAGGGGGCACTGCAGCTTTACGGAATTACCACAAAAAAGATGTCAAGAATGCTCTGAGATTTCTTAAGAGTTTAAATATAATTTTTAACTTCATGTGCTAAAATATTCAGTGACCTTGAAAGAAACGTTCTGTTAGGAGTTTATTCTTAAAAATTAAGTCAGACTTCTCTCAGTTGTCTCATTTTAAAATAGAGGTTTCATTTTAAACACTTAGATATATATAAAAAAGAGAATGATTTATTTTCTTTCTTATTATTAGTTAAGGAGCTGAGATTCTCAGGAACCTTGAGGGATTGGAAGATGAGCTTAGAATTTTAATGTTCTATTTCATGTAATCTATTTGCAGAAACATGTATTTCCATTAGAGAAAAATCTAAGATTTAAAGTTAAAACTTTTTTCTGTAACATTTGGTATTTTGGTCCTCTTAAAAATTTTTGATATTTCTATGATATTTCCATCTATTAATTGAAAAGATATTGATAAAATTCAATAAGTTTACTTCATTAGTGCATAGGAGAAGATGTTGAATATATACCAAAGAAGTTGTCTTTTTTAATATAGAGTCATTAATGTAGACTTTTAAAAAAATATTTGCCTAGAAAAAATAAAATAAATATTTTCCTAGAATAAATATAAATCACAACTTAAAAGGAGGCAATTAGGGTCAATGCTATTTTTTAACTTTTTGTTAATTTTAAACATCATTAAGATATCATTTATATGTGTGTATGTAGTAATAAACATTACTTTAAAATCTTGCATAAAAGATAAGTCCTTGAGCCAAAATGAGTTGCCGTTGATTTTTTTTTTTTTAGTGATATGAAATCAATGATCTCATTCTGCAAATCCATTACAAGGGCATATAGATGTGGACCTTCAAGTACCTGGGTAGGAAGACCAAGGTAACTAATTGTTCACCAAACTTTTAGACTCTGAGCCACACCTGCAGACCACTCAACAGCCACATCAATCAACCTACCATTTCCTCTCGGCTGTGTCTACTTCACGTTACTAAAAACCTCCAAGGCCATTTAAGCAACCACAGTACTCATCCTATCCCCCGTCGGCACTATTTACATACAAGGTCTGAAATTTGTGTTATATCACTGATATAAACTAATTCTCATAAGCTGTATTTCATCTTCCATTTTTATTTATTTTTTTAATAGTTTATTGTCAAATTGGTTTCCATACAACACCCAGTGCTCTTCCCCTTAAGTGCCCTCCTCCATCACCACCACCTCTTTTCCCCCCTCCCTCTTCCCCTTCAACTCTCAGTTCATTTTCAGCATTCAATAGTCTCTCAAGTTTTCTGTCCCTCTCTCTCCCCAACTCTCTTTCCCTCTTCCCCTCCCTCTGGTCCTCCATTAGGTTTCTCCTGTTTTCCTGTTAAACCTATGAGTGCAAACGTATGGTATCTGTCCTTCTCTGCCTGACTTATTTCGTTTAACATGACACCCTCAAGGTCCATCCACTTTCCTACAAATGGCCAGATTTCATTCTTTCTCATTACCATGTAATACCCCATTGTATATATATACCACATCTTCTTGATCCATTCATCAGGTGATGGACATTTAGGCTTTTTCCATGTTTTGGCTACTGTTGACAGTGCTGCTATGAACATTGGGGTACATGTGCTCCTATGCATCAGCATTTCTGTCTCCCTTGGGTAAATCCCTAGCAGTACTATTGCTGGGTCATAAGGGAGTTCTATGGATAGTTTTTTGAGGAACCTCCACGAGAGTCTTAATATCGTTTTATCTTCCCACTGCAGCTTTGCAATTTGTATTATGTAGATAAGAACACCTAATATCTCCCCTTCATCAATTTAAGATCATTAATATTATCTTTAGTAAGAAAGCATGAAGTTCATTTTGATATGTAAAAACTAGTATTATACATATATAATTCATATTTATGTTATATTTGTACTTATTCATATATTTAAATTTTATTTTTTCTATCTCTGACTTTATTGTTGCTAGTTTCTGTGTGCTTGCCTTCTAGATTTGTACCTGCACATTTCTTCAGAGAAATAGTTCTGTGCTACAGAGAGTGGAAAGTGTTTGGGAGTTTGGGAGTTTATTACTTCTGGATGGCTCTCAATCAAGTAACTGACTAGTGAGTGAATCTGAACATCCAACTAACTCTCTTGCTTTGAGCAGGCTCCAACATAGTGTAATTTATGCTCCAGAGTTCACATGGGATCAGGCTCAGTCTCTGAAGCTGGAGAGAGTTTGTATGAAAGCTCACAGTTGTCTGGCCTTTACTCCCCCCCACCCCTTTTTTCTTTCCCCACTTCTTTATCAGTTTCTTTTGGAAGCGTTGCTTTAAGAAATCACTTGCACACATATCCTGTCTCAAGATCTGTTTCTCAGGAATCTGACCTAAGGCAAGGGGTAGCTATTTAAAATTTTCTATAACTATTCAAAATTTACCATCTTACAGACAAAAAGTGTTTTGATATAGATAATCAAGTGAGTGAGTGAGTGTGTGTGTGTGTGTGTGTGTGTGTGTGTGTGTGTGTATTTTCACATAAAAGACCAAGAGGATATATTTGGTACTTATGGTTTGAGAAACATGGTGGACTGAAATAATCCTGAACCTTCTGCCCTAGTGTGAAAATACAGGATCAAATATAAGTAAAATCAATGAAATATATAGTTGCACATAAAAGGCAAAGAGAAAATCCCCATGTCAGATATGTGCATGCCTCAAACCCATAAGTGGCAGGCAGCAAATATTAAATTCCTTTCATCAATTCCTAGTTATTTCCTGTGAAAACATACAACTCTGGAACTTCACCAGGACAGAAAGCTAAGTCTGAATTTATACTACGAATGTAGTCCAAGAATCATTGAGGAGTTTCTAAAATGTAAAATGAAATAATAATAGATGTATTCAGGAACCTAGAAATAACAGAAAAATTAATAATCTGATAAACACAATTGTTGCAGCTTGGGTTTCCTTAGGAAACCCACTCTGGGGCAGAGATGATCGTACAGTTGACTTATTGGGAAGGGGTCTTGGAAGTGGTTCTTATAGAAGGGAGAGGAAGAAAGTAGGAAAAGGTAGAGGGAAAAGTTGAACTGTGCAATCTTAAAAGAAGCTTCAGCTGATTGTATGGGGAGTTCCGAAGCTGGGATCACTCATCAAAGTCTTCCTGACATACGTGAGCAAGTCTAGCATTCATTCCCTATGATGATTAATCTTTTGGCACAAGATGTTCCAGAGGAAATACTTCGGACAAGGTGGCTTTCTTTAAGCGAAGGCAATCCAGATAGGAGTTTGACAGCTGCAAGCAGTCCACGGGCAGTACTGGGAAAATGAGCCACTCGTTCCCAAAGGGGATCTGAACAAGATATCAGAGATCAACAAAGATTCCTATCAAAAGCTGAAAGAAAAGTTCAAGCTAAATGATGAAAATATAGAAGTATTTCTTTCAAAGTAAAAAACAAGTCAGAATCTGTGGATATACCCATTTTTACTAGTATTAGCCTGATGGCAGTGGAAGAGGAAACATGAATTCTAAGAATTAGAAATAAAGAAGAAACATTGACACTACTCATAAGTGACAGTCAACTACATATGTCCATTTCTCATGAGTTTAGTCTTTGACTCTGTCCAATCTTCATCTTCTCTCAGACACAACATGTTTTCCCCGTAGCTTCAATGGTCTTAGGTCTAGTAGATTTTTGTGGGATCTTGTATTACTAGACTTCCCTGGTAAGTTTAACACGGCCAGCTACCACCTTCTGGAAAAGTTCTGCCCTCTTGCCTGAGGTGACTCAACTCTCCTTGTTTTCTCCTGCCAGTGCTGGTATTTCTTTATGGGTATCTCCTCACCTGCCAATCTCCATGATGCAATTCTTGGCCCACTGCTCCTTCAGCGTTACAGCCCGCTTGGATAGCCACATTCTCATCTATATGCTAATGACTCTCACACCTCTGTGGCAGTCTTTGTCCTCAAGACTCCTTTGTCAAGGCTTTTAGACTTGTTTAATCAATTGCCTCCTCCTCACCTTCACTGTCCTGTAGTCACCTCAAGTTCAGATTGTATAAAACTAAACATCATTTTTCTTCCTCAAACCTCCTTTTTCTACATTGCAGATTAATTATTGGAACATGAATCTAGACCAAACTAAGAAAGAAACTATCCACTTAACCACATATGTCTCAATGTATTAGTTGTTTGTCTTTTTTTTTTTTTTAACATTTGGGAAGTTGAATTTTCCGTAGAAGCTTTATGTGTATCCATTTAAAATCCAATCCTAATCTCACATATAAAGAAGTTAAACTAATAAATGACCCCCCCTGCTCTCTTAAATATTTAAAAGAGATAACATATGCTATGTATAAAAATTTTTAATAAGTTTTGATGATTGATGTTTCCCAGTGAATTTTGTATCAGATATAAATGAGTCTTAGGTCTTTATTAATTTTCACATGTTATGTAATAAAGAGAGATTTATATCATTTAGACATTATATATCGTTGGAAATTCTTTGAATAAATGGTTACACAAATTATATTTCAAGGTTCTTTCTTTTTAATATTTTATTTATTTTTGTGAGAGAAAGAGACAGTTTGAGCAGGGGAGGCTCATAGAGAGAGGGATATACAGAATCTGAAGCAGGTTCCATGCTCTGAGCTAGCTGTCAGCACAGAGCCCGACGCAGGGCTTGAACCCACGAACTGTGAGAGCATGACCTGAGCTGAAGCCGGATGCTCAGCCAACTGAGCCACCCAGGCAGCCCCGTATATTTCAAGGTTATTAAAAATTTCAACTATCTTACTTCTTTATTTAACTACATTTTGAGTATATAATCAGAAAAAATAATCAAGGTATATACAAGGCTAGTTATTAATTCTATGAAATGTATTAATTTTTCTAATAAATATCTCATGTATAAAGTATTACTGAAGGCAACTAGTACAGTTCTGTGTGGCCATCTCAGAATTGTAACAATGGTTTACAATGTATTATATATAATGACTTATATACAATGTATTAGCAGTGGCTTAACATATAAGATTGTATCCTCTTACGTAAGAGAACCTGAGTGTAAGTATTATCTGGATGATACAGCTATTCAGGGAAGTCATCAGATATCCACAGGATAAAAACTCCAAGTCCTAAATTGCTACAAGAACTTTAAGATTCCATTAACTAGTTTCTGAAGGCCTGTATAACACCTGTATCTCTATGTCCAGAAGTTGGTAATATCGAAATCACTAATTGCAAGAAAACCTGGAAAATGTAGTCTTTAGGTTGAGTGATTTGCTTTCCCAATAAATGTTGCCTATTTTTCTGAGGCAAAAAGAGAGAAAGGATATGGAAAGGCAGCTAGTATCCTAATACTTGAGTGAGCAATTACCTTAGTTAGGTTTGTTTGAATTGAGCCATACATTTCCATTTCCTCTCTTGCAAAGTTTTCAACATCACCTTCAAATTTTATAAGACCATAAAATTTAGCTACAAGTAGTATGTGGAGAAGGAAATAATCTAACAATCTTACAAGACCTCAAAATTTAATTTGTGCACTTTCCAGCAGATAATTTACAAAAAATGTAACATCTAGCAATTCAGCCAGAAGTTACTCAGAAGAAATTTTTAAAATATTAAAAATAGTTTACTGCAAAAGCTTTGAAAACATTTCAGAGCTACAAAAATGTCAACAATGCCAGATTATAAATGGCATACCAACCATCTTCATATAGAGAGAAACAAGGTAAGTACTAGAATTATCATTTTTGGTTTGTGTTTTTACTAGATTTAATAAAAATCAGTCAAAGTTTCTGTACAATACACATGAGTAATGCTTATTTCCTGCATAATACTCAGTAATGTAAACTATAAACTAGCCTGTCAAGAATCAGGCACAGACAGATGTGATGTGACAATGGAGTATTGAAGGTTATAATGGTACATCTGAGTGGTACCCTTTCTACTTTTTGCTATAAATACTTCTTAATTCTGCTTCTAACGCTGCTTCTGTTTCCACTTTTCTCTGACCAACTTTTAATATCCTGAACTAGGGTTCTTCCTTTATTTGTTTCTTTACTCTCTATTTATTTTTCAGAGAATGCATAATTCTTGTGATGAAAGTTTAACCAGAAATGATTCAGGAACAACCACAAATCTACCCTCCCAACCCTCAATCACATATTCATTCTCTCTCTCTCAATCTCTCTCTGTCTCTCTGTCTGTCTCTCTCTCTTTTTTTTTTCCTCTCTCTCTCTCTCTCTCTCTCATAAATAATAAACAATTCTGGGACATTAAATAATGACTCACATTCTACTCTCATTATTAGTCTATCAATCTGTCAGAAGCATGAATGTCTCTTAGTAATATCCCTAAACTACTTCTCCGTCAAAAAGGTGGAAAAGCCTAGGATATGTTGATTGCTGTTTATATATTTATGTCAGGTAAATTATATACACAGACTCTATAGACTTCTTTATTTTGCAAAGTAATTTTTATTCTATTTTTTCTATACTGACTAGACTCCTTTCATGAATATTTTTAATTGGATAAAATTGACTAAGTGACTAAAAATAAGAATTATTTTAAGTTATCTTGGTTGCTACCTGTTCCCTTAGTTAGTGTTTTATAGATTTGCAATGATAGAAGAAATAATACCAAAGTAGTCTTATAACTCTTTACAAAATGATACAGTGATTTTTAAAGAGATGTCTATGTAAAAATGATCTGCTCTATTAATGTCTTTATGGAGTTATGCATAAGCTTAATTTACAATTTATAGAAATGGTTTATAACTTTCAAGTACTGAAAGAACCTATAAGAAATCACAAGTTTCAGTTTTAAAGTTCAGAATGACTTTGTGAAATCAGTGAACATAGTTCCTTTGTATGATATGAGCTACACACCAGTCACACAGATTACAGAAGCCTGTACTCATTATGAAAGAGCAAAACCAAATACATTTTTTATACAGACAGAAAATATAGTTGCTTATTACTTTTTCTCTGTCCCTAACTTGCTATGTGAACATGGTTCTTCTATAGGGAAATAAGAGTGAGTAGAGATTGTATGAAGTCAATTATCATTTCTAATTCTAAAAACCTATAATATTGATTTTTTTTATTATACTACAACCAATTTCTATGCTATCCAAATATGTAATGCAGAGTTAGGAATGTTGACAGAAGGTGGAGTTTTATTGCAAACTGAGATGAGATTTAAATTGCAACCATCATTGAAATGGTAACAGCAGTAACAATAAAAGCAATAAAAGAGCTAAAGCCTTTTGGACACATATTTAAGTTGTGCTGCTGAGTAGGTGGCAAATGTATCCTGATCTTTGATATCATATGGACACTTCTCATCTCATGGAAATAGAGAATATTATTAGTTTTACTTTGATCACTGTTTAAATGTAGTTTTAATAAATATTTATTTGTTTAATAGGTTTCTACCTTGAACTGGAAGGGTCCCTAAGTACTCCAGACATGTTAATTGCCAAACATACATAGAGTATCACTGCCTTCAAGTGACTTCCATTCTAATAGGAAAAAAAAAAAAAACATTGGGTAATAAAAAATAAAATGTTAAATTGTACTAAGTATTAGGAAGTAGTGTGATTGGAAAAAGTAAAAGTGGAGCAGGATGAGGGAATCAAAATCTCCAGGGCAAGGGAGAGTGGATGCAAGGTAGAGCTGATGGTGTCTCACTTAATTTGATAAGAAAAAACAATCAAAAGTCAAAATTGTAAGATGATGAAATTTGAGGACAATGGAATTTAAAAGACTACATTCTATTTCCATATAACACATCAGCCTATATCTAGGGGAAATTATAGAAATTTATATTTATTAAAACAAATATTTAATTTGCTTTAATATCCCATATCACCCCAGTCCTCTGTATCAAGTTCAAAGTTTTTCATGGGTACTGAAATCCTGTCTGAATAACCATTCTCTGGACAATCTTCCTTAATGAGTAAAATTGAGAGCCAAATCGACAATTTTCTTCTTCCTTATTGTAACAAATTCTATTTGGCTTTACAGCCCCATTAAACATTTTTTATGTTATTGAAGGGCTCCTGAAATATTAATCAATTTCCTGGTTTTTAATTGTATTAAAAAAAAAACAGCATCTCAAAATATCCCATCTAGGCAATTTTTAGGTGTCCTTAGAGGAAAGCAGCCTTGAAGAAAATACTCTTGGTATTTAATTTTTTTAATGTTTTATTTATTTTTGAGACAGAGAGAGACAGAGAATGAGTGGGGAGGGTCAGAGAGAGAGGGAGACACAGAATCAGAAGTAGGCTCCAGGCTCTGAGCTGTCAGCACAGAGCCCGATGCAAAGCTTGAACCCACGAATGTGAGATCATGATCTGGGCCGAAGTCAGAGGCCTAACCAACTAAGCCACCCAAGTGCCCCAGTATTTTAAATAGTAAAAAAGGTTATAGTAATGAGGGGAAATGAAAGCTGAAAAAGCAAGTTTTGGTTAAGGTATCTGGAGATTTTGGTTTTTTTGATTTTTGTTTGTTTAAAGTTTGTTTTTTTTTAATATTTTTTTATTTTTGAGAGAAAGGAAGAGTGTGAGAAGGGGAGAGGCACCTCTCATTTTTGTCTTAATTTGCATTTCTCTGGTGACATTTGATCTTCCCATATGCTTATTTGCCATCTGTATAACTTCTTTGGGTAGGTATCTGTTAAGATGTTTGGGTCATTAATTAATTGTGTTCCTATTGTTGAGTTTTAAGAGTTCTTTGTATATTTTGGATAACAGTCTTTTATCAAATGTGTCTTTTGCAAATATTTTCTTCCAGTCTGTGGTTTGTCTTCTAATTCTCTTGATTTTGTCTTTTGCAAAGCAGAAGTTTTTAATTTCAATGAAGTCCAGTTTAATTATTTCTTTCATGGATCATGCCTTTGTTGTATCTAAAATGGTATCACCACACTTAAGAAGGTGATCCAGCTTATTCCTATGCTATCTTCTATGAGTTTCATAGTTCTGGGCTTTACATTTAGATCTATCATCCACTGTGACTTAATATTTGTGAACGGTGGAAGGTTTGTCTAGATTTACTTTTTTGCATATGGATGTCCAGCTGTTCCAGCACCATTTGTTGAAGAGACTATCTTTGCTCCATTGTTTTGCCTTTGCTCCTTTGTCAGTGATCAAGTGACTATATTTACGGGCCTGTATTTCTGGACTCTTTATTCTATTACTCTATTTATCTAGTTCTTCTTACTAAGACCACACTGTCTTGATTATTGTAGCTTTAGAGTGACTTGTAAAGTCAGGTAGTAATAGACTTCCAGTTTTGTTCTTCAACATTTTGTGGGCTATTCTGAGTCTTTTGCCTATTTATAGAAACATTGGAATCAGTTTGTTGATACCATAAAATAACTTGATAGGATTTTGATTAGGATTGCATTGGATCTGTAAGTCAAGTTGGGAAACTTACATCTTGGCCATATTGAGTTTTCCTATCCACCAGTGTGAAATATCTCTCCATTATTTTGTTCTTCTTTGATATTGTTTATTAGAGTTTTATAGTTTTCCTCATAGATTTAACACATATTTTGTAAGATTTATGCCTAGTATTTTATTTGGGGAGGTGTTAACACAAATATTATTTTAATTTCAAATTTTATTTTGTCATTATTAGTATATAGGAATGTAGAGCCGAAGGATAAGCTGGGGGAAAACTTTAGCACCAGGATCATTCATATATATTTTTTTTAATTTAAAAATTTTAAAATACATGCCAAGTAATATATCAGGTCCTAGGAATGCTCAGAACAAAAAGATAAGCCTTCCTTTCTCCCAAACTGAAGGACTCCATCAAGTTCAGCCCCCTTTTGATTTTTAAATTTCTGGAATTTCTTGAGCATGAATTTATTTATTTTTTTTTTAAGTTTGTTTGTTTGGCCTTTTTTTTTTTTTTTTTTGAGAGAGGGTGGGCAGAGAGAGAGAGAGAGAGAGAGAATCTTAAGCAGGCCTAGCAGGGTCTGCACCACTGGCGCAGAGCCCGAGACAGGTGGTGTTGACTACCTACTATTTTATTTCCTCTTGTATAAATGTTTAATGACTTTTATTTGCTAACCCTCATTTCTTAAGGAAAAACCACTTAGAATTCTTATCTTAATTTAATTCAATATTCACATCATTTTATTTTATTTTTCTTCAAATAATTGTAAAAGAGGCATAACACTCTCTTTCTTACACGGTACCTACTTGACTCCCCTTATTTAATTTCATGAATATATGACTGACTACTTAGTGAGACTGAGTTTTCTCTAAAATGTGACCACACCTCTCTCACTATTCCCCTTCTACATCATACTGCAAGTCCTTGCTAATGCAAGAAAGAAGTCAAGAAAAGGAAATAAAAGGCAAACAGATTAAGAAGGAAGATATAAAACTGTCCCTGTTGGCAGATAACATGATCATCTATATAGAAAATCTAAAAGATTCTTCAAAAATAAAGACCACTTATATTCTCAAGTGAGACATATTAATTTATAGATATGTTGGCATTGCCAAAATTATTGGTAGTTTTGATAATGATGTTTATTAAGACCCACAGAATAGAAATTTTAAAATCAATTTGGCAAGCAGGAAAATAAACTGTGAATCCCAGGCCAAAAGCTTTATTGTTTGTATTCCTATGATGATGAAGCAAGTTCATCACAAATAAGAAAAATGAAAACAACAGCACATTGTGTGAAGAATTCCTAGAAAAGGAACTCAATAGGATAGAAAGTGGGTGTTCTGTTTTTTTATATCCCCAGGAATTCATGGTCTTCTAAGTTCACTCTGAGCTCAGTTAATAACCACAAGAAACAATGACATAAGCTGCCCCTTGGCAACGCTGCCTTTATAGGAAACAAAGAACCCCCACCCCCACACACACCCTGTGCTTGCACCTTTGCCGGCTGGCTCCTATCAGTTAGGTGTGCAAAAAAAAAAACCTCTTCAAATACAATATCAAAACCAAATATAGTTGCTTTTCCAGATGTATAAGTTCTATATTTTATCATCTTATTTGATTTTCAGTAAAACTATTTAAAAATTAGATAGAAAAAGCACTTGCCAACTTCTCAGGTTGAAATTAGACTAGGTGGGAATAAATATCTATTATAAATCATATTTCTAAAAAGTGATACAAGTGTTATGGAATACTTCGTTTCCTCTGAATGCTATTATTCAAATTTAAAGAAGTACTAATTTCATTCATATCTATACAAAGAGGTGAATTGTCAAAGTTGAAGGGAAAATTAAGATATAATATTTTATTCTATAGTTTCTTCTCAAGATTATCATCCATGTTTACTGTATTTTGAAGCCAAATAAGGATAACAATTCTTAGACTGAATAAAAGTGAAACAACACCTTTATTATCTTATTTATGACAATGCTTAGAAAAGCACTGTACACTGGTGGGCACTGAGTATAAACACCTTGGACAATTACGGTGAAAAATACTTTGGATGATTGTCATGATGATGGTAATAAAGACAATAATAAAGATAAAATCTTCTCTTTTGATGTGTCCTTTACTTTTTGTCAGAAATAGTATCACTATTCAATGAGGGCTCATCTTGAAAATATGATCTACCTTCTGTTCAAAGCCCTTGATCTATCATTTATAAAGAAGCTGAAAAACATTTTGCTAGGTATTGAAAATCACTAGTTCAGATGAGATAGATTAATGTTTATTTCTTTATTTCAGGTAGTTTTCCTACAGGAAAGAATTGATAAAAAATAATCCTAAAGTACTAACTCACAAGATTTCATATATCAAACTATCTTAAATGCAAGTCAGATCTTGACAGCTACCCATGTCTGGGTTTGTTGGTGTTACTGGAAATTTTAAAAGAAATAGGTTTTTCTCTAAAATAGCTTTATGTGTCAGATGCAAAGGTGACACTATCTTTACCTATTTGAATTGAATGCAAGAAGCTAAAATAATCTTCCTTGTATAGGGATTAGTTAATTTGTGCAACACAAATTATCACTCTGCTGAATGTCATTATTTCAGCTTGTCCATGACTGGTAAGGATGTTTATTTCCTGCTGCCCCTCTTGTTCTCCAACTTGAACAGATTCCAGATCAGCTATAATTAAATCAGGCCTTTTTCCATGACCATACTGGCCATTTTTGTCCCATTTTTCATTAGTGCTTTGAAAACTTAATTGCAGGACAAAATGCAATTCCTTAATTCTTCTTACAAAGACAATGAGTTTTTCAAGGAGAGTCTATGATTATTTTAATTAAAAACCCTTTTCTTTGAAAGTTAAAACAACTTTAGCCTAACATCATCATTTCTTTAAACACATTAACTCATTAGTGAGCCTGCATTACAAATTACATATTTAATGTGCCTTTAATCATTCACAATGGATTCCCTGATTAACTAATATCGCTAAATACTTGGCATTGCATACATATATCATTAACAAGATGAAAAAACTGAAACTTAATTCCGTTTTATAGGTACATCAACTGTTGCCAAGCATTTCTGCCAATCAACCTTGACCTAAAGTTAGAACTTGTATTAGTTGTTATGGAAAATGAGGACATTCAAGTTTCAAGCTAGTGAATTTAGAGGAATTTAAATTAAAATAACTTGGGGTGCCTGGCTGGCTTAGTAAGGGAGTGTGTGACTCATGATTTGGGTTGTGGGTTTGAGCCACATGTTAGATGTAGAGATTACTTAAAAATGAAATCTTAAAAATTAATTAATTAAAATAACTGATGGATATACACAGTACCCCAAAAATTATTTGTTCTATTCTAGGTGAACATTACTTATTTTTTCTTAAATCGAATATTCTGGATAATCAATCACATGACTGTATTCTCCACTATGTGATATGGTTTTGTTTGGCTTTGTGTTCTGCCATTGTTCTATCCTAATAACATAACCAAATATATTTAACTCTTAGAGTCAAAAGAAGTATTGAATAAAGTCAATTTAATTTTTCCCTTGTCTCCTTTTGCCTTTAAGCTTCTCCATTATTTTGGAGTTGATAGTATTATCAAAAGAGGGGATGCCTTGAGCTAGCCTCATGGTTCATTTATCCCTGACTTATTTATTATACAAAATTTTAGAACATTCAGTGTGTTGCAGAAATTAGCATAGACCATAAAGAGACAGAGATTAAATGGCATTGTTTCTGTTCCCTGAAGCTCAAATTCCACTAGGGGACCAGCTATCTATTTATTTAAATCAGCCTTTTAAATATACAAATATATTAGCCTAATTTCCAACTTTAAGAATTTTCTATGTTTCAAAGAGAGAGGTTCTGATTTGGTTAGTCAGATAAAAAAAAAAGTCCCTACTCAAATGGTAAACTTTGGAATATGAACTCATGACTTTGGCACAGTGATGGAGACAGGTCCAAGTTGTGACAGCAAAATGGATCTATTAGTTATTAGGTTCTTGGATTCGACAAATGGTGGTGAAAAATGATATGATGCTGTTGAATTTTCATCTGCAATTTATGAACCACGAAATATCAATTAAGGAATTTAGTAGTCAAATACTGAACAGGTCTATCAAACTGGAAAAAGTAATTGACCAACGTAATATGAATAATTACATAAGTAAAATAACTACATAAACTGTAAAACCTAAAAAAGTTTACTATTTTAATACAATATCTTAACTAGTTCCTGTCCCATTATAGATTGTCTGCAATAGTCCTCCACTAGTCAATGAGGTGATGTCCCTGTCCATGAAATGCTCTCTGAAAAGATGTGTTTACTGGCTAGGAAATTTTTCTTGGTCATTTTATTTCTGTATTCCCATCTTATACTTCTTTCCACAAAACCAAATGTAGTACAAATTTTCAGGCTCATATCCTTTAATCTTCCTATAATGGCTGCAATTTGAAGATTGGCTTCTACTCCTGACAAAGTACATCATTTAAAATACAAATTCAAGAGTAGACGGAAACTCACCTCTGAATCAACATCATCTTGGTGCTAGTGTCGCATACATATTCACTTATTTATCTTGTCTGAGTGTTCGTTCTCCTGATGATTGCTTGTTCTGTTTCTGCCTCTCTGACATTTACTTACTTGTTTTGGTGACAATACCCTCCTACTTCATGACTACTTGTATAATTAGAGTCCATTGTACAGTTTGTTTCTGGTCTCTGTATATAGTTTGTTTTTAATTTCTTCTCTAAAGCAGAAAAATACTCCTATTTATTTTTATTTGTAGCTTTGGTTCACCAATCCTCTACTACCTAATGTTATCCACAAAACAAGGTTGACAGAAATACTTAGAGTGCTTTTACAAACTATGGTCACCATCAAAGTTAAGTGGTATACTTTCATTGGATGAAAAATATATCTTCTTAAATGTGTACATATTGTTAAATAAATATCATGAGGAAAGAATAAGAATGTAAAAACTTCATGAGAAAATAGAAGCACTTATTTTCCTGATACATATATGTATTTTGAAAATATGCAAACTACAGATTATATTCCATTTGTGAGATATGTATTTCAAGAATAATTTACATATTCAAATGTACCTTAAGAGTCCTTGGTAAACACTCATCAATACAGTCCATGTTGATTTTAAGGAAGTGTTTCCTAGGGGAGGGCAGCTGGGTGGCTCAGTCAGTTAAGTGTCCAATCTCGGCTCAGGTCATGATCTCACGGTTTGTGAGCTCCAGCCCTGCATGGGGCTCTGTGCTGACAGCTCAGCGCCTGGAGCCTGCTTTTAATTCTGTGTTTCCCTCTGTCTTTGCCCCTCTCCCACATGTGCTCTGTCTCCTTCTCTTTCAAAAATAAATAAACATTAAAATAATTTTAAAAAAAGAATTTTTTTCTTGGGCTTTCATGGAGATCTTAGTTAAATGGAGAAAACAAATAATCCCTTATCTGCTCCATATCATATTCCTCTATCTTACTACCCAAAACACTATGAATATCTATGGAATGTTGATGCAAAGCTGTATGTAACTTGTTGGCCATTAACAATAGGGGGATAATAAGGTTTTTTTTTTTATATTACTTAAGGGATAGAAGAAATTGATGATTATTTTTCTCAGAAATCTAGGTAGAATGTTATATTATCAACCTCACTGAATGTGTTAGCTGGCTTTCAAATGCCACAGTTATATTTTCATGGGCATTGTCAAAGTGCATTTTATGTCGTTGAAAACTTCCTTTGAAGCACACAATGGGCCAGAGTCAATAGGTAAACTGCAAAACTAGTCACAAGCAAAGAATATCAACAAAGAAACCCAACCACTAAAGAATAAATCTTCTGACATAACAACTGACAAGTGTTGGCGACAAAGGCACTCAGATTTATGATATCTGGGTCTCTGATATTTCTGTTTAACTAATAATAATAATTTTGTTTAGAGGAAAGTATGCTTTTCTGGTGTGTAAGAGGCTTGAACTGAGAAGGCTTAGTATTTGCCTATTTTTCATAAGGCAGTTAGTTTGTAACTAATCCACAAAGTAGTTTCTCTTGGATTACTTTTGCTGTGGAACCCTCCACCTCCAAATTTGGTGGCTTAAAACAATCTTTCATTTACCGCATGATTCTGTGGGTCAGAAACTTGGGCTGGGGCTCAAATGGTGAATCTTCTGCTAAACCCGTCCTGACTCACTCATGCTCTGTGGTCAGCTTGGCAGGTTAGTGAGAGCAGAAGGGGGAGGGGAAGTGGAGGGAGGGGGCTACCCAGCAACAACTCATTTCTGTTTTCTGTGATATCAGCAGGCTTGTGTAAACATTTTCACATGGTGCCCAGAGGGTTCCAGAGCTTTGAGAAAAGAAAAGCTCTATTCGCAAATGTTTTTCAAACTTCTGTTGGTATTTAATTAACATCTTATTGTTCAAAGCAAGTCACATGGACAATGCAAGATTGTTGGAGCCCACAAAATGTTACTCAGAGGATGTGAAACCAAGATGAATTTGGGGGCCGTGTTTGCATTTCACCCCCATGATATGAAAAGTGCTTACTTGGGCAGTAAACTAAAATATTGAGTCATCTGTAGCTTGCCAGATTTTTCTTAGGTAAGTCATTAATTAAAATCTGGATCTGATAGGTCTTGGCTCAAAGGACTATTCCTGCATGTATTATCAATTAACTGTGTTACACTGGGCAAGTAAACTGCATATTCAGTATATCAGCTTCCAGTGTATAAAATAAGGATACCCAGGCACCTGGGTGGCTCAGTCATTTAAACGTCTGACTTCAGCTCAGGTCTCACAGTTCATGGGGGTTTGAGCCTGCATTGGGCTCCATGCTGATGGTGTGGAGCCTGCTTGAGGATTCTCTCTCTCCCTTTCTCTCTCTGCTCCTCCCTCACTTGTGCTTTCTTGCTCACTCTCACGTATGCACTCCCTCTCTTTCTCTTTCTCAAAATAAATAAACTTAAACAAATAAAATAATAAAATAAAATAAAATAAGGATACCAGGTTATATGGTCCCTATAAATTCTTAAAGTTCTGATATACTTCGAAAAAATATTTAGTGATTATTTATTTTTGAGAAAGAGAGAGATAGAGATAGAGAGAGCATGAGTAGGGGAGAGAGGGAGACAGAGAGAGGGAGACATGGAATCTGAAGCCTACTTCAAGCTTTGAGCTGTCATCATGGAGCCCAATGCAGGGCTTGAACCCATGAGCAGTGAAATCATAACCTGTGGCGAAGTCAGATGCTTAACCAAATAAGCCACCCAAGCGCCACAAGGTTCTGATATTTTTGACTCCAGAAAATAATTCACAAATACTTCCCATAAGCAAATCCCCTTGTGTACAAAATTGGACACTACATAGAAACAAAAGCTTGATATTTAGGAGGAAATTTGCAATCTAATATTAATCACAACAGCTACATATTCAGAAACTCTGTTATCATATGTACATACACACTCTCATTTAACACTCACTAAAAACCTGCCAACTAATATTTATTTGCATTTTTGATATAGGGAAAGAGAAACATAAAAGAACAATTAATTTGCTTCAAATTACATATCTATGAGGTGATCTTAGCTAGGGTGTGGAACCACAGTTCTTAATCATTCCATTATATTTTCTCTGGGCCCATTGAGTAAAACAACACATGTACCAAATGTATGTAAGCCACATATAAAAAGGTAGGATACGTCCAAGTACACTGGATGTAGTAAGTTTCTGAGTCAAATAGGGACGTGTGAGTCAGAAAAGGCTTGCTACATAATTTTAGCTATGAGGTGAGATTGGATGGAAGTGAAGCTTAGGTACTTGGGTTACTTGTCCTTTGAAGAAGTCATAAGATAACGTTTTTGATGTTAGCACAAATTTTGTTAGGGAAGAGTGCCATTTTCATTGAGAAAGATAGTTTGAGTAAAATTTGTATTTGACATTGAAAATTACCGTGAGTTGTTTGGACTCATTTTTGCCCAGGAGGCAGTAAGGATACTTAGAATGTTTTTAAACAGAGAAGTTATATAATGAGGTATGTTGATTAATTTGGCATGATTACCTGTGAGGCTAGGAACTAGTTAGAAAGTTATTAAAATGTTTAGGGAAAGCATTTCTCAAGGTGTGCTTTATAGAACACTAATTCTTAGAGGTTCTACAAGCCATTATTATTTATTTTAAGTTTCTGTATTGAAATAAGATTGGGAATTTTGGATCAAACAAGTCAATGAGGTTTCTTTATTGGAAGACATCTCTGCTAATGAGTATTTAAATCTCTACAGTGAGGTAAAGCATATGGTATTTTTGCAATGTATGTAAACTGGTGTAGCTGCTCTAGAAAACAGTGTGGAGGTTCCTCAAAAAACTATCCATAGAACTCCCCTATGACCCAGCAATAGCCCTGCTAGGGATTTACCCAAGGGATACAGAAGTGCTGATGCATAGGAGCACATGTACCCCAATGTTCATAGCAGCACTTTCAACAATAGCCAAAACATGGAAAGAGCCTAAATGTCTGTCACTTGATGAATGGATCAAGAAGATGTGGTGTGTGTGTGTGTGTGTGTGTGTGTATATATACACACACACCCAATGGAGTACTACATGGCAATGAGAAAGAATGAAATATGGCCATTTGTAGCAAGGTGGATGGACCTCGAGGGTGTCATGTTAGCAAAATAAGTCAGGCAGAGAAGGACAGGAACCATATATTTGCACTCATAGGTCTAACAGGAGAACAGGAGAAACCTAATGGGGGACCAGGGGGGAGGGGAAGAGGGAAAGAGAGTTGGGGAGAGAGAGGGACGCAAAACCTGAGAGACTATTTAATACTGAAAATGAACTGAAGGTTGAAGGGGAAGGCGGAGGGAAGAAAGAGGTGGTGGTGATGGAGGAGGGCACTTGTGGGGAAGAGCACTGGGTGTTGTATGGAAAACAATTTGACAATAAACTATTTTTAAAAATGTATAGTCACAAAACCTTAAAAAAACTAAATAAAGTAACATTCTGTCATCTTTATGACCTCCTCTTTGTTCCATGAGAAGAATGGCTAATATTATTTGTAAATTTCACATTTTTGGTGGGAGGAAAGGGGGATATGCCTAGTCAAAGAAAAAGAACTATGTCCTGTTGGGGGAAAAGTCTGGTTTTCAGTGCTGTGCTGTGAAGTGGTGCTGCAGTGTGCTGAACCGGAAATACCATAGTAGTATCAAAACTAAGGCATGTTCTCCAATCTAGATTTTCTTCGTATAAAAACTGGTGTTTTGATTTCCATCTACTTATTGCTTGAAGGTCATGCCACAAGCCTTCAGTTTTATACATTCTCCATCCAAGAGAATGATTTAACTTGAGACCTTAAGATTCAAACTGTAAATTCACAGTAGAGACAATCTGATACACCATTTGAGACAGGTGTCTTTCTCTGGCTTGGTATGCAGATTCACTTGGCACGAATACAGCTCCTGTGAGCAGTTATATTATAGATACTATTGATTAATGTAACATAACTTGCTTTAAGCCTAGTTTATTGTGAGCTCAGGAAAGCTCCATGAAGTATGATGGGTTATGTAGTTATATAAACAGGTAAGACCAATAAAGGTCTTGGATTTTAGGGAAAAATGAGTGCAGATTAGCATTTGTATACATAAAAGTATTTAGTCTGCTTCCTCTAAGATGTCCTTGTATGTCATGAAGATCTGAAATAGGACAAGTGAGACAATATGAATTCATGTATATTTAGTGTATTTACAATGGCAATGTCTTAGTGGAGAACATAACTTTTCCAAAAGTTTCCTAGATCCTTTCCTGAGATGAGACTAGCTAAGCAACCTTTGGATCTACATCTAATTACTGTTTACATATAGCTTTTTGCATTAAAATTTCATAAGCAACCTCTAAATTGATCAAACCAATAGAAGTATATGAGTTTTTCTTTCTCAGTTGGCTCATAGCTAGCTCTGTTCATCAACCAAGCCAAACTGTGCCCTTGGCTTATCTCACTACTGTGGTCGTATGAAGGTAAATCTTGAGCAGTACTCATTAACTCATTTATTTTTCCACAATGTCTCCTGAGACCGTTGCTCTGATATACTGAACTTCTCACCTACTAAAATTATAACTCTTCCTTTTCTTGCTAGAACAAGATTTCCTTTCTGATGGTTATTATTCAAAATATTATTATTATTATGCAAAATTAGCATATATCTTCTATAATTTATTTCTTCCCTTGAGGAAAGTGGTCTATTGGTATATATTTTGTTACTATTCCATTTTCATAAATTAGCACTCATCATCAACACAACACCATATTATATTAACAATGCTGATAGGATATCCTTTGGATATGTTACTTTATAGACATTTAACTGTATTGTCAATAATGTAGGCTCACACCAGTCCTAGAGAAAAACTAGCTCATCCTAATATTAAGAAATCGCCTTGAAAAAGTAGATTTCTAAGGTCCATTTAAATGAATTATTTGATATTGGTTTTGAAGATAGATGATGATAAAGATAAGTTGAAAAAAAACAAAACATTGTATGGTATCATGAACAATATTTTATCAATGTGATGTGATGTGTTTGATAAGGAGACTAACATGCTTATTTGTTTCATACTAAAACCTGAAAATATGAGCTATATTTTATTCTTCTTCCTGCAATTAAGTATTTGAGAATGGCTTAGACCCTCAGGCCTGGAGTGATACGGTGAAATAATAGTGTTAAAGAATTCACATCATGGTTCTACTTTAAATCATGAAAAAAGAAATATAAATATGGAATTTTATAGGCTGTCACATCAATTTGCCATTCCCCATCTTTATAAATATCCTTTAGCTTAAAAGAAACAAATATTATTTAGAAGGAAGAATTCTCTACTTTATTGCTATGAGAATCAGAGAAGAAAATGAATATTATACTGTCTTATAGCTGAGAGTAAAGTAATTTTCTAAAAAATTAACTAATGGATTTGGCCTTCAATGTCTAAATATTTACCCTGAGCAGTTTACTATGAGTATCATGACTTTAGGGCAAGGATTCAGAAGGTCAGTTTATTTTTTGTTACCTGTAAAATACCTGAGGAATGAATATAAAGGGAGGAGAAATGTAATAATTCAGGTACTTTTATGATAAACAAACCAATCATAAATGTCCTCCAAACTGTGATCTGTTCAGTTTTTCAGCCTTTTAAATATTGCCTAAAATTGTATTTCAAATAAGTTCATGCAATTTGTTGTGGTTCTAACAAACGCAGGCATTAAGATATCAAAGAATGATTCCTTCCCTTTTGCACGGATTGCATTAATGGCAACAGACAAGTTGTCATAAAAGATTTTCTTGCTGTCTTTTGGTGCATCTAATGCAGGGACATATGCCCTAATCAGTGTCATTGTTTGAATTCCTTCCAGCCTCAATTTTAATGTCTTAAGCCTGAGGCTGACCATATGGCTCAAAAATAAGTCTTTTCACCTTCTTAAAGGTCACAGTCTATCTTTAGTTACATTTTTAAAACTGCTTTGAGCTTGTGATTTAAGTACCTAGGTGACTTTCAGAAATGATAAATCTTTCCTGAGAATAACTGTGACTTGTTTACTGAAGAACAAAACAAAGCAAGCCAATGTATCCAAATACATTTTAATATGTTGGAAACAATTTATCTTAAAAGTGATAGAATCTTGAAATTTGCAGGTATAGTTTTAACTATTTTCACATGTAATGGGGAAGAATCAAAATTGCCAGTGATGAGTTTCTAATATTGAAGAATCTAACTGAAGGTATAGTGGCATTTTCTTATCAGATAATGTAACTTCAACACCAATAATCAGGAGAAACAAAAGTAGGGCTCCTGGGTGGCTCAGTTCCTTAAGCATCTGACTTCAGTTCAGGTCATGATCTTGGGGTTTATGGGTTTGAGACCAGCATCGGGCTCTGTGCTGACAGCTCAGAGCCTGGAGCCTGCTTCAGATTCTGTGTCTCCCTCTCTCTCTGCCCCTCCTTGGCTCACACTCTGTCTTTCTCTCTCAAAAATAAATATTTAAAAATATTTTTAAAAAGGAGAAACAAAAGCAATATATTTTCTGAATTGGAACTACTGTAATTTTTATTTTTAATAATTCTTTTTCTTTGATTTTTTTACTATTTTATGATTTTACTCACATTTCAGTATAAAATTCTTGGCGTATTAGAAAACAGAAATTCCTCTTTTTTGTTTTCTGGGTACAATTTCCTAACCCAAAACACTGAAATTAGTAAAATAAATGATTCTTGGATTCAAGTTGTTGTATCTTCAAGAATTTAAGAGAAATGATATGAAATGAAATAAAACCTTTTTCTAAAAGTCATTATGCTCACAATCTAAAATACAAAGTCTAGATGAACACTTCATTAAGTGCCCAAAGTGTCTTCAGGACCTGAGGGCTCTCCCTTATTTCAGATACTTCCAATTCTTGCGTCATTAGGGTCTGAAGAAGACAGAATCAGAGACACGCTCTCTCAGAAGTGTAAATTGTGTAATTATCACAAAAACTCTACCCTGGGTGCCTACACAACTGCAGTTTACCTACTACTGTCATTTCCCACTCCTTCCTAGATTCTCTGACTTAAACACTGTTCTCTGTGTAAGAGCCTCAGCCTGACCCCCATCTAGGGTAGAGATTCTGATCATTTATTAGGTTCTTACCAAGCGCAGTTCAATAAGAACTGATTCTTAGACATCTAAGACTGACACAGTAATATCTAAATTTAAGTTACATGCTTGAATGCTGCTATTTCTCCTAGTCCTACTCACAGCTTTTGGTTGTCTTACTTTTTCTCTTGGTCATTTGCTACACTCCTTCTATGCATACTGGCCAAGTCTACAAACATACCAAACCCCAACACAAAGATGCCTTTGAGAATATATTTTATGAGTGTTTTCTTAATACTCAGAATACCATGAATGTATTTTTTAAAATCAATTATCTTGACATAGTTATAAGAGTGGTTCTCATGGGATGCAAATGAGATTAATAGACTGTCCATATTTGAAACTAATATCACACTGTATGTTATCTGTAATTTAAATAAAAACTTAAAACTGTTGGTAAGTTTCTTTTTTTTTTTTTTCAAGATAAGTCAGGCCAAGATCTACATGTCCCTTCCCAAAAGTAGTAGTGGGTAAGAATAGTATGTTCTGTCTGTAAAACCTCTGCTGAAAGGTTTCTTGGTGAGAAATTTATCCTTGGTTTTTGTTGGTGTTGTTTAAATAAAACATTAAAGAAAACAAGTATCTATCAGCATTCCAAATGAGTTAATAGACCTGGGTGACTAGATGTCCTCACTAGATCAACATCCTAAATTTACAATAATTTATCTGAGAACTCATCCAACACACACACACACACACACACACACACACACACACACACACAACTATATCTTGTGATTACAACCATCAAAGTATAGTCTAGTCATGGGAAACAACTACAACTTTGGGAGTTGTTTCATAGATACTTTTCTTAAAATATATATGTGCAGAAAGTCACACAAATTATAAGACAGAAATCTGAAGAACTATTATAAAATGAAAACATCCATTCATTTTCATCCAAAGCAACAAACACAGTATTAAAACATTCCCAGAAAATTCCTCTTTGACCTCTCCTAATCTCTTTTTTCCCTTTCCCCAAAGGTAACACCACCTTAATTTTTAATGTAACAGATTTATTTTGTCTGTTTTTGAACAGCATATAAATGGAATCATATGATATGTATTAGTTTGCGTCTATCTTCTTTAGCTTAACATTAGATTTGTAAGATTCACCCAAATAGTTTCATGCAGCTGAGTCTGTACATTTTCATTATTGTGAAATATTCCATTGTATAAAAAACAATTACCCGTTCTAGTGTTTATAAACTATTTGGTTTTCTAAATTTTAGCAATGAACTAAAGCAGCTATGGAGATTCTATATATATTTACATTTCTGTTGAACTTGTGCTTAGGAATGGAGTTAGTAAGCCATAGGACTTGCATTTTTTCAACTTTATGAAATAATGACAAATGATATTTGAAAGTACTTGGACTTCACTCACTCCACTAGTGTAGAAAATTCCAGTAGCAACATATTTTTCATAACACCTGGAATTTTCATTCTGTTTAATTTTGGCAATTCTGAACGGAGTGTAGATCATAGCATTTTTATTTTAATTTGCTTTTGCCTGGCAAATAAAAGAGTCTTTTCATATATATTTTTTCTTTATATTTAGATATTCTCTTTTGGGTAGGGTGTTAAAGTCTGTTGTCTATTCTGTCTTTAAGCTGTCTTTTAACTGGACTTGAGACTTTGGGAGTGATAAATACGGACAGTTGTCTCCCTTGTCTTTCATTTTCTTCATTTTGTCTATTAATTGAGGGTTTATAGTTTTAGTGTAATCTAATCTAAATGCTATTTACCTTACAACTCATGCTTTTTATTACCTATTGAGGAAATAAATTTTTCCTTATCACAAAAATAGTTTTCCATATCATCTTTTGGAAGTTTCATTGTAATTATTCAAGTGAATGGAAGGTTTGAAGTTAAGACGCATTTTCCCCATATTATTCAATTGTTTTATTATCTTTTTGAAAAGAATATCCCTTCTATTTCCTCTGAAGTTATATTTTTGTCATAAACCAAGTGTCCATCTATGTTTGAATCTCCTTCTGGACTCTTCAGTCTGTTCCATTTGCCACTTTTTTTTTCTCAAAAAATCATGCTGTGTCAATTACTCTATTGTGATCATTTTGATATCTATTCAGGCAAGTTTTCCTAATTTGCCCTCTGGCAGGATTATTTTAACTCTTTTTGGCATTTTAAATATATTTTTGGTTAGCTTGTCATTTTCCCTAAAGTAAAGGTTGGACTTTGACTGATATTGAAATAAAGCTATTCATTCAATAAATATTTGGTCAATTTAGGGAGAGATGATGTCTTATTAATGTGGCATGTACAGCATTTAATATAAATCTTCTGTGATTTTATTCCTTATATTTCCCACCTTCTTTTTTCCTTTTCCTGACTTACTATACTTGCTTTTATTACAACCTATATAAATGATAAATCAAAGTATGAAAGTGCTCATTCTTGTCTTATTTCCTGATGACAGAAAAAAGCTTTTAACATTTCACCATTAATTATGAAATTCCTTCTCATTGTTGTTTTAAAAATACCTTTTATCAGGTTACAAAAGGTGTTTTCTTTTCTAGATTGCTGACTTTTTATTATAATGATGATGATGATTGTTAAATTTTATCAGATGTTTTCTATGAATATCTCTAAAGTGAAATTTTATTCTTTGTTCATTTGTACAATCTTTTAGTTACTTTTTATTTTCAAAACACTCTCACAACAGTAAAGATTCTCTTACAACATAATTTGTAGAAGTACCCTTTTTTGGGTAGTATATAAATATGCCATTTCCTATTTATTGAGCTCTTAGCTTTTTGAAGTTTAGGCTGACTCTATGTTTAAGTAACATAAAAAATGCTACTGCCTACATCCAGTTTTATATACTTTTGGACACCTAATATTTTCCTTAAAAATTTTCCTTGATGTAGACACATAGAGTCAGATCATATAAATTCTTAATTCTCTAGCTAAATATTGTGAAACTTCTCCTAATAATAATTATACTAACCTGCCCTTCACCCAGAAGTATCTGAATCTATTCCATCTCCTTATACTAGTTATTGCATTTTAAAATATTCTTTTCAGCATGCCATGTGAAATTGGTATCTCATTTTCATTTCCATTTTGCAATATATTTTTTAATTGGAAAAAGATAGATATACAACTATTATTACCAGAACTATTAATATTAAAGTTTGGCTTAGGAGGGAGATAAATCTGTAAAATAGGAAATAGAACAGCCTGTTTCCTCAACCTTGTGGGGGGTAATGGCCTCACTTTAAGGAAGTTCTAAGCATCAAATCTTTCAGTCTGATTCCAAATCAAATTTTCTCATTTTCATAAATGATTTTACAAGATGTGAGCTATATAAGCAAAATTTCCTTTAAGTTGCCTTTGATCAATCTGCAAATACAATAATTATAAAATTGCAATTGATGCACAAAATATGTCCACCTTTAAATCCAAAACACTTGAGATAATCTCTTACTTTTCATAAAGAACCTTTAACATTTTAAACATTTTATATAAAAGACCAGTGAATGGTATTCTTTACATTTCTCCTAATGATAAGTTGTTTATATCATTCATAATACTCATTCTTGTTCATGTACCATGAAATGCTTCAATTTAGACCTTTTTTAGATTAGCATTTATTTCTCAGTTCTCTGGTCACTTTTGCCATTACTTTATAGATGATTTCACAACAGAAATGCTGAAGAAGCAAATTCACAGGGCCTCTACCTGAACTGCAAACAATATCCATGCATTATTTTACATTCTGTGTTAAATATGAATCTCTAAATGCAACCTTAACCACTTCACCAACATGTAGATAGGTAATGTTGGTGATTTGTAACTCTTTTTGATAGAGGAGAATATTATATAAAATGTAAGGGGTGGTTATCAGGTGCTAGTTTCACAATGATTTATAAAATGATGTTATTTCCTTGCCTTTTACTGCAGAGTTAAAAAGGAAACGATTGATTTTCTAGTGTATTTAATCAAGATTTTTTGAGAATGAAAGACAGCTGTCAGTTGCTACATGAAATTCATGGAGAAAGAAACCTGTATTATTTTTAGATACTAGATACAAAGTGTTTTTTATTTCCTTTTGTGAGATGCAGGGCTTAACTATATCACATTTTTAAATGGATACACTTTCAAAATAAGCCAATAAAAGTTTTGTTAATAAAATACAAAGTTTTTCCTCACATAGATAAAATCACAGTCACTGTAGTGAGTGGTCATTTAATAGTTACAATGATTACGGCCATCTAGTCTGAAATTTTTTGTAATCATATTTTTGGTTTTCTCCTGAGATCTGTCCCCTTGGGATTGAAGAACTTGTATACCAATCATTTGGTGTATAATGTTTTAAGCCTCATAAGAATAAAGTATTAACTTATGCCTCGACATGCTTGGATAGTATAATACTACACAAAGACATACAGAGCATTACTCATGGGCCTTTGGCCACAGTCTAGCAAAACCTCCCTGTAATTCACAAACGATTGAGACAATTCTTTGGTTTCCTGGATGGATAACACAGGTCATTTCTAACTTCAGTTTCAGCCAAAGTATTTTAAATTCTTGACAGAGAGGCCACTAGCAATATGATTCTCTTAGCTTTTAGTTTGGTTATATGACTGAAGACTGTAAAGGTAAACTTCTACTGAAAATGTCCAAGAAATTAATTGACACTATGCTGGTGTTCACTTTTACTAACTAAATCTCCGTATGTTTAATGCTTCGTGATTTGTGGCAAAATCAGTATGTATGTAATATCTAGATATACTTTTGCTTAGTCTTATTCACTTGAGTTGTTTTCATTTATACGTAGAAATGTATTAGCAAATGAATACATACACTAACGTTCTTGGTTTTTTCTACTATTTGGAATAGATTTGTCTTCTTATGGGGTTCCCTTGATATGTAAGATCATCCTAATACTGATCCCAACAAGAGACACAAATTGGTTGCACCAATTTCCACCTCCCCAGCAAGTTATGAGAATTCCAGCTGCTCCATATCATTGGTACCACTTGCTGCAGTGACTCTAAGTTAATCCAGGCTGCTGGATTTGTTTTGTCCCTTCTGGGTTAGAGTTTGCATTTTGTAAATGATTAAAGATGTTGAGAATATTTTGTCTTCTTTTTGGCCTTATTTTGGATCCTCTTTTATCTTTTGGGTTGTTTTCTTTAATGGATTTATAGGTTTGCCTGATGCAAGTTTTTCCTTTTTTTAAACAAGTTATATATACTGAAGGTATCTTCTCACAGTAGGTGAATTACCATTTCAGCCTCTTACTGGTACCTTTTACTGGATAGACCTTTATAGTTTCTGTGTTAATTTATCAATGTATATTTTGTTTGTGCTTATTGTTTCACATTTAAAAATCTGCATATATATATATGTATATATATATGAAGCTATTTTCCTGTAATTTTTGGGAAGCTGTGTATTTTACCTTTTTCATGTAGGTCTGTGAACTATCTGGAATTTGTTTCATTTGGCATGAAGTTATGATCAAAATGTAGTTTATTCTGATATGTATACACCCATGTTTCCCAAATCCACTGCACTTGCATATATTTTGTAGTCAGGTTGCCTTTGCGTGGGTGTTTTCTTTTTTTCAATTTTTTATTTAAATTCTAGTTAATTAACATAGAGTGTAATATTGTTTCAGGGTAGAAATTAGTGATTCTTCACTTACATATAACACCCAGGGCTCCAAAGAGCAGTGCCCTCCTTAACTGTGTGGGTGTTTTCTTTCTTTTAAAAAGATTTTTTTAAATGTATGTTTATTTTTGAAAGCAAGAACATGAACAGGGGGAAGGCAAAGCGAGAAAGGGCAGAGAATTCAAAGCTGGCTCTGTGCTGAGAGCAGAGTGCCCCATGCAAAGCCCAAACCTACCAACCACGAGATCATGACCTGAGCCAAAATCAGACCCTTTCCTGACTGAGCCACCCCAGGAGCCCCATGTGTGGGTGTTTTCTTGATTCTCAATTCTCATTCTGTCCTTGAATGGATGCCACACTGTTTTCATTGCTGCAGCTTCATAATAAATATCAGGGTTTTTAAGTGCAACTCCTTCACTATAGTTCTTCATTGTCTTTAGAATTTTCTATGATTCTTTAAATTTTCCATTTTCTTATGAATTCTAGAATTTTCTGTTCCAGCATACCATTCCCATATGCAGGAAAAACAAAAAGAACAATTTTCTAATATAATGGTGATTGGTTTGAATCTCAAAATCACTTTGAGAAGAATCAGCAATTTAATAATTTTAAACCACCTAAACTTCAGTTAAGTATCCTTAATTATTTTTCTGGCATATCTTTTATTATACATATTCATAGGTATTTGATCATTGTATGATTTTGCAAGTGGTGTTTTTAAACTCTTGTTTATTGAGATGTAATTTATAGATAGAAAATTTACCCTTTTTAGGTGTACACTTTGATGAGTTTGGACAAATGTATACAGTTGTGAAATAACTATTGAGATAGTTATTTCCCTATTGAAAATATATTCCTATTGAGATATAGAATATTTCCATCACACAAAATATTTCTTTGTATCCCTTTCTGGTTAATCCCACTCCTCATTCCCAGCCCATGATCCCTTCTGACCTGATTTCTGTTGTAGTATTTTGGCTTTTCCAGAATGTCATGTAAGTAAACTTACACAGTATGAGTATGGTGCCTAGCTTCTCCCACTGAGCATGATGCATGTATCTGAAATTTTTTTCCTTTATATCAATGAATTGTATTCTAGTGCATGAAAATATAACAATTTATATGTCCCTTCATCAGTTAATGAACATGTGAGTTGTTTGCAGTTTGGGGCTATTATGTATAAAGCTTCCAAAAACGTGTACGGACAAATGCTTTCTTTCTCTTATGCCATATGTTAAGTGTATGTTTAACTTTATAAGAAACTGCCAAGACGTTTTCTGAAGTTGCTTTACCCTTCTGCGTTCCCATCAGCATGTGAGTTGAGTGTTTCAGTTGATCGGCTTCCTTGCCAGCATTTTGTCATCTTTCGTTGTTGTTGTTTTTAAAAATGTTAACCATTTTTATAAGAGTGCAGTATCTATGGTTGTGTTTTAATCTCCTTTGACCTAAAGATCAGTGATGTTGAACACCTTTTCTTGTGCTTAGTTAGTATTGAAATCTCTTCTTTGGTAAAGTTTCTGTGCAAACCTATTGACCCCTCATTTTTTACTGTGTTGTTTTCACCTTATTAACAAATCACAAGTGTTTTTTATATACTTTGGATACAAAGTCTTTAAATTTTTTTTACATTTATTTATTTTTGAGAGACAGAAAGAGACAGAGTGTAAACAGAGGAGGGGCTGAAAGGGAAAGAGACAGAATCTGAAGCAGGCTCCAAGCTCTGAGCTAGCTGTCAGCACAGAGTCCAACGCAGGGTTCAAACCCACAAACTGTGAGATCATGACCTGAGCCGAAGTTGGACACTCAACTGACTGAGCCACCCAGGCATCCCTGGATACCAAGTCTTCAATGGATATATGTTTTATAACTGCTGGTTCATAGCTTGGTTAGCAGAGGGTAGGGTGGACTTTAGTTTCCATTTACTCTGTTAGCCAGGTGAACCTGCACAGTGAATATCCCACAAAATGTACACAACAGCCACGGGATATTTTTAGGAAGGTAACTCTGAAAGTTTATGATACTGTCAATTTCTCTTTGATCTAATTTTCTCTGCAATGCATGGTTGACATTTCTTGGTTGGGTCTTAGTTTTAATTGAAGAGATGGAGTTTATGAATGAGAGAACAGGATACAGTAATAGGAAAGTACACACAGTATCAGGAGTGAAGAAGGCAAATTCACAGAGAACTTTTAGGTTTTCAAAGGGATGGATTAGTGGATTTGGGCCACTAATGGCTACAATTTTAAGGGGTTATGTCATTGGAATTGTTTATGTTTTCATCATAAAATAATATATATTGTTATATAAATCTACTCTATATGAGGCATATTAAACATTTGTTGGTAATCAAATGTTCAATTCAATGACCTTAGTGTCATTATAGATTTATCATTGTGTTAATTATACATTTGTGTAATACAAATGTATCCCATAAAATCATGTCTCAAATTTTCCTTCTTTTCAATTTTTACTACTATTTAGCCCATCAGAGATTTAAAAATAATTTTTAATGTTCATTTTCTTTAACTTTATAATTAATCCATATAAGCTCTTTTTTTTCTTTTTTGGCAATATAACTAAGATAATTGCTAGAATGTATTTTTTACCCCTAAGGATTCATTAGCTAATTCAAAAAGTAAAACTTGGTAGAGCACTTATAGAAGTATTAAAATTATTGTATATGAGTTATGGAATTTATCAAGCTAATAACACATGGTTATTTTTATTTCTGTATATAGTCACATACTGTATACTGTTTAAAAACAGAATATAAAAGATAAAGTATTTATTTAAATATAAGCAGGTACTCCCACATATTCTGGGCAGTGGTCTTGGAATTCCAACCATGTCACCCCTCTGACCAGGTTGGACTATATCCTTAATTTCAATTATATTTGATTTTCAGATAAACACACTTAAAAAATACAAATGTATCTACGTCATGTTTGGGACATATATTTAGCGTAAGCTCTACTCCAGGCTCTACTGAACTCCATATACACTGGACCATGAGCTGTTCCCTAAGTATGACAGATGTTACTGAATCCCAAGTTCAGCTGCCCATCACTCAAAAGGCCAAAACTCAAGAGATGAGTGTTGATGAAAGGAATTTGAACTTTACTCAGGAGGTTGGCCATCTAGGGAGAAGGGCATCTTGTCCAAAAGCCAACTCTGACGTTTCTGCCTAGCCAAGAGTGTTTTCAAAGGATGGGGGTCAGGAGGGGAGCCTGGGTGGTTCAGTCAGTTGAGCATCAGACCTGCTCAGGTCATGAACTCACGGTCCCTAAGTTTGAGCCCCGCATTGGGCTCCATACTGACAGCTCAGAGCCTGGAGTCTGCTTCAGATTCTGTGTCTCCCTGTCTCTCTACCCCTCCCCTATTCACACTCTGTCTACTCTGTCTCTCAA
>NC_043707.1:57174201-57191952 GCF_006229205.1 Suricata suricatta
TATGTTTGCACTCATAGGTCTAGCAGGAAAACAGGAGAGACCTAATGGAGAACCAAGGGAAGCGGAGGAGGGAGAGATAGTTGGGGAGAGAGAGGGATGCAAAACTTGAGAGACTATTGAATGCTGAGAATGAACTGAGGGTTGAAGGGGAAGGGGGAGGGGGGAAAAGAGGTGTTGGTGATGGAGAAGGGCACTTAAGGGGAAGAGCACTGGGTGTTGTATGGAAAACAACTTGACAATAAAATATTATGGAAAAAAATGTTTCACTAAAAAAAATTTTCTTTTTAACAAGGAATGGGGGTCATTAATCACTGATGGGTGTAGGACCTGGAACATTTCCTGATTCCATGTAGTATTAGCAGTGCCTATTTATAGTTTTCAGTGCTTGAGAGCTTTGTGAACAGTCTAATTCCTGTTCTGTGACATGTCTCTATTCTCTTCCTGAAAAGAAAGATTTCTACAGACACAAGGAGGGTTAAAAAAATCTGTCATAGGAGTTTAACAACACCTTTTAAAGATCACCATGCTAGTTATGAAGAACAAGGCCATCTCACAGGTACATTTACCTTAAGGTCCTGTCACTGTCTATTTCCCATGCATTGAATGTTCTTGACCAGAATCCACTCTTTCTTCCAATCTCTGCCCCATCACCTTCTCAGTGTGAGATGTGTGCTGACTGTCCTATTTACAAGTATAATCCCACCACTTACCTGGCTCTACATTTTTGTTTTTCCATAATACTTATCAAAGGCCTTCTTATAATTATTCTATTTGTTGCTTATTGAATATATATCCTTACTGTAGCATGGATTTTTCTGTTTTGTCCATGACTATACCCCAAGCATTTAGAACAATGCTTGACCCCTAAGAGGTACTAAAACACATTAATAAATAAGTTGATGAATGTACAAATAATGATCTAAACATTTAGAGAAAAATATTTGTTTCTTTTTTGGGAGGTAGATTTGTGGATTTGCACAATGCACAGAAAAGTTCATGTTACTAATCTTCTAAAGTAAGAGCAAGAAAGTTTCCAAGTATATGTATTTGAGAGCCACTCCAATATTTTTATTACTGAGATCACATCATAACTCAGCTTATTTTATCCATAGCTGCAATTTTTAATTAGTTCAAAAATATTCTGACAAAATGGCACCTGGGTGGCTCAGTCAGTTAAGCGTCTCAGGTCATGATCTCACGGTTTGTGGGTTTGAGCCCTGTGTTAGGCTCTGCACTGACAGTGCGGAGCCTTCTTGGGATTCCTTCTCTGCCCTTCCCCTGCATGCTCTCTAAATAAGTAAGTAAGTAAGTAAATAAATAAATAAATAAATAAATAAATAAATAAAATCTTTAAAAAATACATTCTGCCAAATCTTATTTCTCATTTTGGTTATTATACATGTCATATCTGAATAACGTTTGTAATGAACTTGGCATATTCTGTAAGATACATGATATTAACTACCTATGAACTATTTTATACAGTGCTCTCTCAAACACCAAAGCAGGCTATCTATGAAGTGATCTATCATTATGCCACTTTGCCTCTGTGCAAAATCTTGCCTCCCTTTAATGGAAACTGTAAAGATTTTGAGGATCTTCATTATATTTCACAGTGTCTTTCTCATATGATAAATATGTAATTATAGGGGAGCATAGGTGGCTCAGTTGGTGAAGCTTCTGACTTCAGCTGCGGTCATGATCTCACAGTTCGTGAGTTCAAGGCCTGCATCAGGCTCTGTGCTGAGGCCTTAGAGCATGGAGCCTGCTTTGGATTGTGTGTGTGTGTGTGTGTGTGTGTGTGTGTCTGCTCCTCTCCTGCTTGCACTCTGTTTCTCTCCCTCTCAAAAATAAACATTAAAAAATTAACAAAAAAGAAATACATAATTATAAGTACTAGAGTTGAGTATTTTTACTGCTTTGATAAATACAGTATTAAAAATCTTATGACAGTGTTGAATCATATAAGTGAAAGTATTTTCCTTTGCACTGGTGGCTAAAAACTCAGAGAAAAATTTCTGCCATGCTATAGACATTGGACTAACACAGTAACCTCTCTGATCCTGACTTCATAATTCTTTTTTTAATATTCTTATTTTTTCTTGATTTTTCATTTATTTTTAAGATGTTATTGATGTAAATACCTGTTTTAAACTACATTAGGTGCGTTATGGGGAAAAAACCGACATGACTAAAGAAATGAAATAAATGAAGAGTATCATTTCATTGAGCATTTTCACTTGTACATCTAACAATATTCAAGATGTTTGTTCCTGGCAGACCCATTCCGATCCCACTTACTCCTCGGTGTTGTTCCACAGCTTCACTCAGGAACTATGTGCAACCCCCATGGGTTATAGTAATTATCATAAATCAGTCTACATAATTCATAAAATTGTTAGAGAATTTGAATATCCCAAAATTAGGCTACTAATTTATAGAATTTCAAACCTATTACTGGCTATGTAGCAAGTATTCTAATGCAGTGTTTGAATTAAAACTGCACTTAGTAGGGCCACATGGGTGACTCTGTCAGTTAAGCATCTGACGTAGGCTCAGGTCATGATCTCAAGCCCTGTGCCAGGCTCTGTGCTGACAGCTCAGAGCCTAGAGCCTGCTTCAGATTCTGTGTCTCCCTCTCTCTTTGCCCCTCCCCTGTGCATGCTTGCTCTTGCTCTCTGCTCGCTCGCTCGCTCTCTCTCTCTTTCTCTGCCTCTCTCTCTCTCAAAAATAAATAAACACTAAAGAAAAATTAAAAAACAAAAACTACACCCAGTAAACCTGGTGCCTTAAGAGGCATGGCTCTTCAACCATTTTCAGTTCCCATCCGGTCCTCCTATACTGTTTGCTGGATATTTATTCCAGAAATAGCTGTTTTTGCTACCATTACAACTCTGTCATTAGAAGCTATTTTAGACATGAATTGGTCAAATCTTTGGTTCTCCACTTTTGTATTCACTTTTGTTTGACATTTCCCTTTCAGATAATAATGCCTTATTTTTTAGCTACTCTCCTTTTGCTGACTAGAACTTGTGAAATTAAACATCTGAAAATCAGCAATGCTAAAGATTTTGTAAACCCACAAGAAACAGTTTATTTTCCATTTTTCTAACTCAGATTTTTCAGCCTGAGATTTAGATTGTATGACTTAGATAGAAAACTTTTCCATTTTCTTTCTTTAGTATAAAAAGAAAACTTTTCCATTTGTGACCTCAAACAATGAATCATCCTTATGGGGCTTATATTACAAGACCATCATAATTTTTCCTTTACTTTTAAAAATTATATTTAACAAAGGATCCAAAACAGTATAGTTTACCATATATTTATGAAGGTTTTATGTGCCTTAAACTCTGGATAAGAAGCACATGATAAATATTTTTAAAATCTAAATTTTTAAAAATGTCACACCACAGGTTTTGTTAATTTCTACTCAACCCATTTGAAAATAATAGCTCTAATGTTTTATTCTTAGCATCTCCATTCAATTTTCTCTCACTGCATACTATGTCAAAAATCTAATTGCTCATTGTATATTGGAAACCACTAGCTTGTGCAAAAAAATGTTTAGGTATGAATTAGTTTACTCCCTACCCAAGACTCTCTTTATGCTATATAACAGACAATATATTTCTGGCATAGTGTCAAGTTTTTTGCATTGTGATTGATTTGATCTAGCAATTTAGGACACACCTGTGCCCTCAGCCCAGTGTTTCATGACTTTCGTATGTCCAGCATTATTGTTTTAGGTTTCTCTTCATCTCTCAACTCAAATGTGAAAACTGTCCTGAAACCCTTAGGCAATTCATTTGTTCCTCTTCATTGCTCTAATAAGGTTGAGTGTGTACTTCTATTTCAATACTCATGACACTGTACTTGCATTATATTTTTCATCAATATGTTTATGGTTCCATAATGGAATACAGAGCACTTTTGTGAACTGTTAAAACGATGACAAATAAGAAAGACAAAGGCCCATATCCCTGAGACAACCACGGTGACTTCAAATTCTTCTCATCATCAAATACTAAGTCTATTATGGACAGATATCATGGCTTGCTACTCATTTTTATGCTTGTAGTATTAGCAAGTTGCTATACGTGCAGAATAGAGGTGATAATCACTAAATAATGATATGTAGGAGAGGTTGAGAAAACAAAGAAAGGAACTGTAGACAGTTTTACATGTGAGAGTATTTGAAGAAACAAGTATATAGTTGGAAAGGAAGAAAATCCTAGTAGTTGACCCACAACGTAGGCATCTGTGAGACTGTGCAAATTAACACAAGGTCTCTTCACAATCATTCCATAGGAAAACATATCTAAATTGTAGTTCTTAAGTATGAAACTGTCTTAACGTGCACATTAAGATAATTTTACTTACAAAAAATTTTTTTAACTTACTTTTCTGTGAGGCTTGATGGGAGATGGATGTTTGTCTCTCTTACTTCTACTGCCACCGAACAGGGGAACAGGGCTGCACAACCTGCAAGAATGTAAGTGGTCCACGTTAATGAGAAATAGTCCCACACAGAGCTGGTTAAATAGTCAAGACAAGATCTCCATTTATGTGGGGGAGGGGGTTGAGCACCATTCCAGAAAGGAATTCTGGTTGTTTGTTTGTTTCATTGGAGGACAGTTGATTGGGATCTGATTTTCCCCCCATACCAGTTCAGAAACCGAAAGCAGTAATAGGTTAGGTGCCTGGGTGACTCAGGTCCGACTCTTGATTTCGGCTCAGGTCATGATCTCACAGTTCATGGGTTCAAACCCTACATCAGGTGTCTGTGCTAACAGCTGAGAGCCTGTTTGAGATTCTCTGTCTCCCTCTCTACCTCTCTCTTGCTTGTTCTCTCTCTCTCTCTCTCTCTCTCAAAAGAAATAAATAATCATTAAAAAAATACTTAAAAAGCAGTAGTATGCCTATCACCTATCTTTTGACTCTGGAAGCAACTCGTCAGCTTTAAATTTGCCAAATTCATTTTTAGTACCTTGTGTCCAAAGGACCCTGAGTTCATAGAGTACAACAGAAAAAAAAGTAGGTAGTCAGACTTTTTTTTTTACAGATTTTCTGAGGGAAGTAAAACCTCTAGGGCAATGTGGTGATAAAAAAAAAAGAGTTTCAAACAAAGTGGGACATAGGTGGGAGAATAAGCATCTAGACCAGATCAGATCAAAAGCTGTTCTGAGAAGAGAAACTGAATATTTGAATATTTAAATCAGAATTCTGCTGTGCACATTTCATAGTTATTCATATACAGTATATAACGTTGAACTGAAAGGGCTTCTATATATACAACCCCCACCTCCTATTGTGTTAATTCAGTATTTGCCAGGAATCACTCAATTATCTTCATAAAAATCTTGAGAGGTCCTCACAGGTATTGGTGGAGATCAATCTCCGGATTGGGTTGGTGCTACTTAACTATCTCAGTCAGTATTCCTGTGTGTAAGGCATCAGTAACCAAGAGCTTTAATTCTGACAGACTTCTATATAATGTCTGAGTAAGTTACAATATATATTCTAAAAAAAACACATGTGAAAGAAAGGTCAAATTGAGGAATGCTATCAGATTTAATGGGTGATTTGGTAATTGACATTCCTTAAGAAAATAGCATTTTGAAAAGACAAGATAGTTGATTGAAAAAACTGGGGAGAAATGGGTCATGGCTGGGGGCAAACTTGTGCAATGTTGTCACCTTCAATCCTGTAAAAAACAAAACAAGACAAAAACACTTATGCTTCATCTTGATTTTTTTCTCTATTCCATACAATTAATTTTACCAAACCTAGAAAGTGTCTTTTGAATTGGATTTTGATAAAATTGCTTAAACTGACTGCAGCTCAGAGTTGAAGAAAAAAGGACATAGTCAAATGTCTGTGAACAAACAGAGATCTAACACTGTTTTATTTCACCTAATAAATGTAATTAAAAATACAGGTGAAAGGCATACATTAGAGCAATGAATGAAACTGCACGTATTTGTTTCTTGCAATTCTCGGCAGACACTCCTTTAAAACAAAGCAAAATAAATAAATAAATAAAAGTCAGTAAATAACTAAATAGGTTAAGGTTAAATGTCAATGCTTGCTTTTACGCAAGCCTGACTTATTGTATCAGAGTAGTCAGAAGAAACAAAGGTGAAATGTGTAAAAGAGAATTTGATAGTGTGAACAAACTAAGAATATTGCACTGACCATTCACCTCATTATAGCATTTTGTGTAAATTCCAATTAGTGCATTATTTTACAAGAATGTGTGTTTTAAACATAAACATAGAAGACAAAGTATGTTTTGAGATTGAAATAGAAATGAAAGAAAACTGTGTTCCTTATGAGCATTTCATCACTGAGGGAGCGATCTTTTCACTCATTTATCCAGACTATTCTGAATAAATAAAAGTAATAATTTGTTTTATTTAGGAATTATTTATGCTGGGGCAGCTGAGTGGCTCAGTCAGTTAAGTGCCCAATTTCGGCTCAGGTCATGATCTCCAGGTTTGTGATTCGAGCCCCGTGTTGGGCTCTGTGTGGACAGCTCAGAGCTGGGAGCCTGCTTTGGATTCTGTCTCCCTCTCTCTCTCTGCTTCTCCCCCATTCACACACACTCTCTTTCAAAAATAAATAAAAGTTAAAAATTTTTAAAAATAAAGTATTTATCTCAAAGAAAAATTGGAGAATTGAAAAAAATCTGTCAAATCTAATTTTTCTCCCATAAGTAAAATAAGAAAAATCACAATCTTCTCATTGTTATGAGTATTAAGTAAGGTATTTGAGGCATGTAGCATATGTGATCAACAAATAAACTAGTTATCTGATTAATCCATCTATAATAAGGTAGAAAAGAAGCACTATTTTATTGTGATAAACTAAAGCTTAGAGATATATTTAATCTAATTGGACCGTTTTGACATACTTCTCTGAGTAGTCATTATAATTCAGCCATTAATCATGACACAATAAACATCAAAACTTCAAAGATAGGGGCGCCTGGGTGGTCCAGTCAGTTAATTGTTCAACTTAGGCTCAGGTCTTGATCTCTCCATCTGTGAGTTTGAGCCCCACGTCGGGCTCTGGGTGGACAGCTCAGAGCTGGGAGCCAGCTTCGGATTCTGTGTTGCCCCTCTCTTTTTACCCCTTTCCTGCCTGTGCTCTGTCTCACTCTATCTCTTAAAAATAAATATTTTAAAAAAAACTTTAAGGATAATTCTAATTTATAAATAAAGTGAACTGTTTGATATGTGGTATCTATATGCATAGGAAAAAATGCTTACCATTTTACAATTTCATCTCACCAACAGGTGTCACCATTGGTGGGTTTAGTACAAATTCAAATTACTTGGTATTTAATCATATAAAATAATATTAAATGGGATCAAGGAGAATACAAGTTGATAATTTTTAAGAAATAAAATGAAGGAAAACATTGCAGAGTATACCGTTTTAACCAGGGATCGTTAAGTAATAACAAAAAATTATAAGCATGGATATTATTGCTGGTATGATAGAATATACCCATGCTGTGCTTAATGGAATTTAATTGTACCTTTAATATCTGTAAAATAAGGAAAACAATGGGTGTTCTTAGCGTTTATAATCTTCATCCTCTGGGATAAACATAGCACTGAGTGAAATACAGGGTTCATATTCCTTAGTTTGGGTTTAGAATGATCAGCGATGTGGATGCACATGTAGGAGGTGTGTGTGTGTGTGTGTGTGTGAGACAGAGAGACAGAGAGAGAGAGAGAGAGAGAGAGAGAGAGAGATTACGTTATTTGCCAAAATTTACCCTGTTAATTGTCTGAGAATAAATTGACTTTGTTTTCCTTTTCCTGCCTGTACACCAGAGTGATGTATTCTGCAGACCAATTTTCTTTGCCTTTATCAATAGTATAGATATTCCTTAAAATCTCATCAAAACCCACAAACCATCTTTAAAGGAAGCTATCCTGCCCAGCTTTTCTTGATTGCGATTTCAATTTCGGTCTTTTAGGCAAATGCATCTGCATATCTCCGTCCAGCAGCAGCTTCCCCCTTCCAGGAAGATAGAAACATCAAAGAGCCTAAATGCCCCCAGATAATCAGGAGAAAGGTGATTATCAGGTCTCTGAATAGCACTAACCCCCCTCCCTAACAAAACGCCACTGTTAGCATCACTGTAGTCTTCCCCAACTTGAAAATTATATCTACTTGAAGAAGAAAAAAGTGATTGTTGAATTTATTAGAATGGCCTTTTAAAAAAATCTCAGAACACTTTTTTAATACTTTTTCCTGGATGTGAAAGGAAAAAGATCTAGAATAAAAGTAAATGGAAATAACTCCAATATCCTGCTTAGTCTACTTGTTCAGAAAGTACAAAAGTTATATAAGCGTGATACTTGAAAATGACAGTTGGCTAATTTGGGAAGCTGTGGTATGTTTTATTATTATTAATTATATTTATAATTAATTATTAAAGTTCCTCTCTAATTGGAAGTCATTATATAGTTGTACTTCTATCAAATTATGTTCTAATTATTTTCTTTTATTGGGGTTGCCCTTTTTTTCTTTCAGATTTTCAACTGTTGTTATATTACTGGAGTCAGAATGGAATTATTGACAATTTCATGGTTCTAAGTGATACACATACAGTATTTATCAGTGCTGGTGATACACATGTAACATAATAGAATATTAAACTGATCTGGATTGTTTGATGCATATGAACATCTCTATGTAATGAGTAAAAATGTTTATCAATTGGACAATGTACTTTATTGCCACTCAGTGTCATTCTTCAAGATACTAAATGGGAGACCTTGGGCAATCTGCCAACTCTCACTAACTTCTGTCCTCTGAATCAATTTCCTGCCCCCTCCTTTCCCTCTCAGTGTTTCCTTTTTCCTTCAGAGGCAAGTGGTTAACAGCTTGACTCTGGAGTCTTATTAACTTGGCTTTAAAGTCAAGCGTTGCCACTTTCCAGCTATGCACCCTTTGATTAATTTTTTTAACTTCCCTAAGCTTCATTTTTCTCTGCTAAGTAACATAAGAAGAATGGCAACCTCCTCATTGCTATGAGGGTTAAGCAAGGTCCTTGAGGCACATAGCATAGCAAGTGGCTTCTCATATGTGGTCAACAAGTGAGCCATTATCAGGTTAATCAACGGGTGTTACATTTGCCTCCGAATTATTTCCTCAATTTGATACTCTTTGTCTCTATCTCTATTAAAACCAAATTACTTCAGGCTCTTACTAGTTCTCCTATATTATTCTAGTAGTGTCATAACTAGTCTCCTTTTCCTTATCCTTAAATGTTGCGAAGTATCTTTCCAAAGCAAATGTCTGATTTTATAACCTTTTTATTTTGCATGACTCTCTACCTTCTACTACATTCTTCTTCACCTACCTTCAAAATATTTACATATACTGATTAATAAGTCATATACATGATCTACTATGTTACAGGAATTATGAAATATAAACAAAAACAGAAAATAAGATGAGACAAATATAAACAGAAAACAGTATTTTTCTCCAGGCATTCCAAACTCCCTTAGGGGGATACATTCAAACTTGGAGGTTCCTGAGAAGGTTGCTAGTGATTCAAAGCTTCCTAGCAAGCATTTATATGGTTGTTGTTGTTTTTTAAATCATACTTTCTTTGTCTTTCGCTACCTTTCCCTTAAATGCTATTCTCTAGCAATATAGAATAAGTCCGCTGCACAAACTCTGCTGTTTCTAGACTGGGTGACTTTCCTATTCACACGCTTGAGCACAATCTCCAGAATACAAGGACTATCTATATTCACCCTTCATTAATTTCCTCCTACTTCTGCTACATGGAGATTTTATTATACCTTCTTCAATATTCCTTGTAATATTATGCATTGCCCTGGGTTGTAATTATTTGGTTACTTTGATTAATCTTTTAAATTGGATTTCTTACAGGAAGGTACTATTATTTTTTTCTTTGTATTACATAATAATAATTACATAAATGATAAAATTAAATTATTCAATGTATATATCTGTTGAACTAAAATGAACGATTTGTGAGAATTTTTTGACTTCTTTGCATGCTTATATACTGAACTGTGTGTTCAACTCCTAGTCACACTTTTTAACACTCAGAAATTTTTCTTCTAGAATATTGCATTTGATTTTTCAAGGCAGAGTTGATTTCTTGAAAGTATTCCTTTACCTGGTATGTACAACCAGTATTTATCTCCCTAGATTGAAATGTTTGTTTTACATGTCTGATTTTTCCAAAGAAAACTTGACTTCATTCAGGTCAAAGACTATCTATTTCCAGTATGTTATAATATTGTTTCTTGATTGAATCAGTCAATAAATAACCAAAGGAATGAATGAGAAAATTATCAAATGATAACCAAACATTTCAAGATTCACTGATTTAAATGTTCTTTTTCTATTACAAATCCTTAGAGTGTTTGAAATTCTCTACAGCATTCACTCAGAGAAGGAAAATACTTTTTGTTTCTCGATCTGGAGTCAGGAAGACTTAAATTCTCAGAGTTATGTATTTAAGTTAATAATTGGGCTAAAACAATCAATAAAATCATGGAATTTTGTTCTAAGTGTCCTCAGATTTGCTTCAAATAAAATCATAATCATCAACATTGTCATCTCAATTATTATTACTTATATAATATTATTGTTCACTTAATCTAAATATTTTTGTTGTTAACACATCCAGCCTATTGCTCATTATAGTTTAAAGGCATATGCAAAGATGAAATTAATCTATAACAAAATGAGAGATATATTACAACATAATACTTTTACTCTTTTTTTTCTTTGAGTAGCTATAAAAATGGACACAGTGGCTAAATGCCATGTTTCTTAGCACACTATTGGCCATGTCTCCTATAGTATTATTGTTCCTGGTGGGCTCTTTAAACTTAATTAAAACGTGCAGTTTTGCTACAACTTAGAAAATAAATCTGACATGCTATAATTCAAATGTAAGTACCCTCTTGGTGGCTATCAATAATTGGTGAAGCAGAGAAAGGTCTTTTTTTTTTCCTCCAAACTATGCCTAATGAAGGACTGTTATGCAGTAAAATCCCATTACTAAATTCAGCTATCTCATGATTTTATCCTTACTGTGTAAGTTCTTATTACCAGAACTCTAATATCAAGACACAAGCCAATATCTGAGATTATGGTCTTAAGATGCATGAAGTTTAAATCCAGTATTTTCTGAACATGATGTAACTAACAATATAACTGGTTAGTTAATCACTGATGGTGTCATTTTAGAATAGCATGATTTACTTAATAGGTGGACAACTTTGGGAAAATTCCTTAACTTCTGAGTGGCTCACTTTGCTCATTTGTTTAAGGTTATCCCAGCAAAACCTAATGTGGGTTCATAGGAAAGGACATGTTTATTCTTTTCTACATTCTGACCACTCTGCATTCAACTCACTGTGCTTGTCTAAATTAAGTAAATATGAGTAGAAGAGAATGCAATTTTAAGTTGCTGATATCAGCTAAAGATTTTACTGCATTTGCCCTCTAATGAACAGTCACAGAACTTGAATCCCAGCCTCTGATTCATAGCTTTTGAAGAATGAAATTAACTTAGGCAAAACTTTGATGGATGAGCCTAAATATATTTTTCTCTGGATTCATTTATTGTCAGATGCTGGCCTCCTGAGACTTCATTATCCAGGGTGATAAGGTGATATGTGAGATCTTTGAACAGAGACCTACCTGCTTCCTTAGGGAGGAAGATCAGAGAGACCCAAGAGGAGAGGATCATGTTCGAGCCTTGAGCTTCCATAGCAGGAAGGAGCAGAAATCGAAACAGAGGCAGGAATACAGAAGGGAAGAAACAGTGACTGAATATTGGAGCAGAAAGTTAGACTGGTCGTGGACTGCTGCCAAACTTGGTGAATAACTTACACATTTTTCTTGAAAACTAGTAAAAATAAAACAAAACAAAACACTGAACTTATAGATGTGGATCATGAATATGGCCAAGGTGTATGGTAATTTGATTACCATACAAAATGTAGTCAACATGCTTCGGATGCCAGAGAAGGGGCACACAGTCCCATTTAATCTCCTAATGGGGTACCAGTCACTCCTCAAAGGAGTGCTGTAGCCAAAGTAATCAGAAAGGATGCCTGGCAGGCCAAACAACAGATGCCACTCCATGATTTATTTTCCCCACTACTAAAGCTTCGCTATGCATACATTAGCACCCATTCATTTTGCCTGTTATCAGTGAGGCAGTGCTATGATCTGAATATTGGTGTACTCCCAGATTCATAGGGTGAAATACTAACCCTTCTGAGATAGATCAGTTGGCGGGTGGGGTCTTTGGATGGTGTTTAAACCATGACAGTGAAACCCTCATTATAAAATTAGCTTCAGAGAGGTGCCTTCCATGTCAGGATACAAGAACTCTACCACCCAAAAGAGCACCCTCACCTGATTCAGCATCTGGATTTTATAAGAAATAAATTTGTTGTTTAAAAGCCATCCAGTCCATGGTATTTTGGTATAATAAGCAAAGAGACAGATGCCGTCTCATTCTCCTACAGACTTATCCCTCCCTTGGTAGTCTCAGCGTCTTTTCCTCCTAACTTTTAAGGGCCCTTTCAGTGAAGAACAAGCTTCTGAGAGCTTTAGGAAAGTAAGTGACAAAAGGTGTCTCTCTACGAAATCATGCTGACTTGGTTTTCATCCTCATTCTTAGATTGTTCCTTCTTAAACTCTTTTACTGCCTCTTTCTTACCCAAGTTATAGGACTTTCTCTGTGTTCAATCCTGAATGTCCTTATTGTACACGATCAGTTTATCAATTCTGACAATCCTCCACACACAGGCCTCTCTGACGGTCAAGTCTGTGTACTCTACCACTTACTGAATATTTCTATACTGATTATTTTCCATATATCTTCAATTAAATGTCAAAATACAGTGATTAATCTTAAATAACTCTGCCCACTCTAAACTGCTTTTTCTTTTTTCTACTGTAATTGACAAAACACACACTCACTCACTCAAGCTAGAGACCTGGAAGATATTCTCAATATGTTCCTCTCTTCCTTAAGTAATCCATCACAATTTCTAATGATCCACCAGAAAATATATCTTGATTTCATCCATATTTCTCCAACGTTATTGCCACTAACTCCTTACATGGTACCATCAACTTATATGTGTGTAGCTATATTCTCTCAAATTGGTCTCCCTGTCTTAACTCTTGCTTCCATTCAATATATTCTTAACTCAGTAGTGACAATGAATCTAACACATAAATTGGAACATGCTACTTTTCAAAATGTCCAAAATCTCTAAATAGATTCTTATTTCATTTAGGAGAAAGAACAAACTCCATATTTTATATGGCTATCCAGACTTTCATGAACTGACACTGTCTATTCCTAGCTTCAGTGAATGCCCACCCAATGTGGTATATAGGCCCACCTATGGTTACCTTTAGCTCATTGCTTCCCCTAGAAAGCTTTTTCTGAGGCCCTAAAGAAAAGGCAATCCTTTGTCATTTTCTCATAAGAGCTGCCACTTTTGTTTCAAGTAAAATCACAGCTTGTTATTAGTATTTATATAATTGTTCATTTTATTTAATAGTAGCCTTTTAATGTGTAATATATTTAGTTTCTACTCTACTGGAATTTTCTTAAAGGTAATATTTGGCACATAGTGCACAATAAATATTCAATGAATAATTAAATAAATTATAAATTTGAATCATAAATTTGAATTATAAATTATAAATTTGAAATAAAAAATTTCAAAGGCAAAAACTGCACAATATTCAATCATCTAATATAGGTTTAGTTTATCTTGAATTTTCTAATTATTCTCCTTGGCTCTAGTAATTCTCTTGTCTGTGTCTTATTAGCAACTTCTCCATCTAATGCTTTATTCTTGAATTACAGGACATACTATATCTCTATTTCATATAACTGTATCAATATCAACATGATACTTAGTTTTATAATTTGAAATTTATCAAATCCTTTAAGTATAAAATTCTAGTACTGCAATAAATCCTTATCAACTGATTTCTATAGAGGTTTGTTTCCTCCTATTCATTATGTAAAATACTTTCTATGAGTTTCTATGAGTTACTAATGGCTTCTCTCTAAGAGCTTTTTTTTGTCCAATTCAGGACACTATGTAAATGCAGAATACATTTGAAAGGCTTTATGAATTCATGTCTAAGTTGAAAATGACTCTCTCCATCATGGAGTGAATATGAATACCATACAATACTCTTAAATTGAAACACATATGGAGTAAAATAGAGAATGAGGATGACTTAACTCATTTTTGCTTATTATTTATAATATATACAAGGCTTATACAAGTGCTACTTTTAATAAAGCTCCTCAATGTCCATTTTACCTTTTGTTGACTAGCTGGTGTCTGTACATATATATTTGTTCTTTATGAAATATACCCATTAGTTAGGCTCCAATATGCCTTTGACTGGAAATTTGGTATACTATGGGATCTAGATTGATGAAATCTAGCATATAAATCTTTAGAATGACATTGAAGTTCCAATATTTACTTCTCTTGAAGTAAATTTGTCTTTAATACATGTTAAAACATTAGTCTTTTGTGTGTGTGTGTGTGTGTGTGTGTGTGTGTGTGTGACAGAGAGAGAGAGAGAGAGAGAGAGAAGACAAAGAGTGAGAGAGAGAGATGGACAGCGCAAGCTGGGGAGGGACAGAGAGAAAAGAGAATCTTAAGCTGGTTCCAAGCTGGGTGTGAAGATCACAAGTCATGAGATCATGACCTGAGCTGAAATCAAGTATCTGACACTTAACCACCCTGGTGCCCTCAAACATTACTCTCTATATTATCTCAGCCTTTTGTCTTTACACCTAATCCATTTCTACTACCATAAAATAAATATTTTTAATATTTTAAATTTATTTTTATCACAGTTACTAATTCTAATGTGATTGAATTTTAATATTACCTGAACTATTTTAAATATAATTTATTTCATAATTATACAATATAAATAGATTTTTTCACAGATGAGGACAAATTTTATTTAGTCTTCAATCCCAAAAAAGCTGGCTTAGTGTCTGTTATAAAATAAATATTCAATAAACATTGATTGAATGAATGATCAAGCCAATCTTAAGGAATTGTACAAGAAATTTTTCTTATTTCAATAAAAATCAATTTTAGTGTCGTATATATTTTTCATATATATTATAGCTTCATATATATTTCATATATATTTTTTAGTTTCATATATATTTTGACATATATGTTTTCATATATATTTAGTTTCAAATATATTTTGTATATATTTTTTGACAATAAAAATGATATCATTCTGCTGTCTTGCTGACAGCAGAAGTTCCACCCATATTTTATATTCAAGTATTGTTTCTTATATACTTTCTGATAAGACATCCATTGTAATATCAAATTATTCAAGAAAAATAACTTAAATTTAGTTTTCTGAAAGCAAATGCATTTGGCAAATATCACCCTCCCACTTTTAAATTTCAGCTAACTCTCCAAGCATCAGTGTTTTGGAGTCAGGAGTTGAATAAAATCATATGTTCTATCCGCTCTGATCATGTCAAACATATACTTTATACTGACAACTCTTCTTTTGAATGTGACATATATTTAAAAAATATTTCCTAAACTAATATTTTCACTAAAATATTTATTTTTGCAATCTAGAAAACTCTCGGTGGTATAAGGGTTGATGAACAACTGACAGCTCTATAAAAAGATGTGGTTTACACTAAAATGGTAATTTGCCTATATATACATTGTCACATTACTCACTCTGTGTCATAATTATAAGCCCTGCTGAAACAGTTCTTTTCTTCTCCTGACCATCTTTCTCTATGGAGGGAACTAAACTAACATAATATGTAACCTCTCCCTTCCCTTCATCTCTCTCTGCCCTAAGATAAGTTGAGTGACATGTCCAATTGGTGAATTTCAAGAGAATAGGGGGAGAAGTTTGCCTCTGTTCCATTCTCTTTTTGCTTGGGAGCAAATGTGTTTATTTATTTCAGAGAAAAGGAAATTGCAGAGAAATGAGCCTGAGCATGTGTGTCCAATTTCCCTCATGTCACTGCTGACTCCTAACCTTGTACTTCAGGATGAGATTCCAATAAACTCAACATACCCAAGAGCTTGGAGGCTAAGAAGCTGCGTGTCCATTTTTGGAATCATTTTGTACTGGGGAGACAGAAGTTAGACTTCAGACACAGCCAAGTTAGGTGAACCTTAGTAAAAATCCTGGGCTTAAAGTTGAATCTCAGAATGGTTATGAAATCACCTAAAGATCGGTGACTGTACCATAGGAAAAAGAGCTAGGCAACCCTGGGCGCACCTGGGTGGTTCAGTTGGTTAAGCTTTTGCTCAGGTCATGATCTTGTATTCCATGGGTTCGATCCCATGTTGGGGTCTGCGTTGGGCTCTGTGCTGATTGCTCAGAGCCTGAAGCCTGCTTCAGATTCTGCGTCTCCCTCTCTCTCTCTACCTTTCCCCCATTCACCTTCAGTCTCTCTCTCTCTCCCTCTCTCTCAAAAATGAATAAAAATTAAAACAAATTTTAAAAAGCTATGCACACCTGAAATTGACCTGTCCTAACATAGCCTAAGACCAACCCTCCTAAGGAAAGGTGATATGCCAGCATTCCACTGAGGGCCAGCATTACAAACCTTTTATAAGGGTTATGTCATTCAGCATCTGCCTTTATTGATTCATAATTTCTGAAACCAATTGAAATTTACAAAGGAGGCTAAAAATTATGAATAAATGACCAAAAAACAAGAGAAATAATTGAAACTTGTAAAATAAGTGAAAGGAAAGTAGAATGATTTTAGGTAGTAAAGCAGTAAAATCAATAGAGCTTCTGGTGATTGTGAAAGTCAAGAGAGGAGTTGATTTGGACGCCAGATTGCAGACTTGGAGGAAAAGAGAAAGAGCAGGTTAGGTTAGAAGGAGAATGAAATAGCTTCAGGCACACAACATTGGAGGTATCTATGAGGCATCAGGGTAAATATATGTTCCAGAAATGATAATGAGGGAATGCATCTTTGACATTCAGCTCAGGGATACATGTTAGGGTGGGATATATAGTTTTGGAATAACCCAACATATAAATAGTAGGGAAAATCATGTGACTGGATAAGGATGCCATGGTACAAATTATTGACTTTGGTAAGGGGCCTTAAAGAGGAGCCTTGGAACACTGTGGCAAAGACAAAAGAAAGAATTGGAAAGAAAACATAGGACATAGTGGCAGAGGACTACCAGGAGAGAGTAATGTCATCGCAGAATCTATATTTTTGTACAAACACTCAAGGCTGCCAAGTCCATCCCAGATCACTAATCATATTATCCAATAGTAACATATAATCCTAAATATATTCATTCACATCTCCATGGTTTCACTTCTAAATTCAATTTAGAATTTAGAAAGTCTGTTTGCTGTATCATTGGATTTAATGAAATGTTTAGAGGTGCAGTAGGCATGACTTTGAGTATATAATGAAAGAAAATGCAAAATGCCTATTGATTTATGATGTGGTTTCATCCTAGCTTGGGCAAACCATGCGGTATTTAATACATAGTAGCAAAATATTTACTATTGAAGCTTGAAAAGATGTGAGTTCTTTGTGTGCAATCTTTCATTTATGCATTTGAGAGGGTTGTCTTTTTTTTAATGTTTTTAAATTGTAGTACTTGTTTTGCTTGTTGGTGGTGTTTGCTTATTTAA
>NC_043707.1:57192052-57209467 GCF_006229205.1 Suricata suricatta
AATTTAAGGAAAGGTATTAAGCAGGCTGTGTTTTAGCTTATGGGCAAGTAATAAATTGTATCATGTATCTTGAATGTATCATAGATAAGCTGCTATATAACGATCGCCACTTCAGATAGCTGTGAAATTAGGTGATTAGTTGTTACATAACCTTCTAATTTCTGTATAAGTCTAATTATATGAAATAGAAGTTGGGGTTTTGATATTTTACTTTGCTTTTCTGTTTGGAGTGTCATTGTAACTACTGTAGTGTAAATGATGGAAAATAATTGCATATGTTAAAAAAATAAATAAACAGGAAAAAAAAACAACCAAGCAAAGTTGTACTCAACAAACAGAAAATAGAACTAAGCTAAATATAAGATCAGCATGTAGTAAATCTAAGTAAAGTTTTCTAAGTCCATTTGTCTAGCTGATCAAATCGTATTTCAGTTGACCATTTAACACACATTTTCTGAGCCCTCTATATACACTATACACCGTACTTACAGTGGGTCCAGGCTTTGCATCGGCCCTTCCTGCAAGAGGTCCTGACTTAGGAGGTCTTGCTGGGCCCTGGAATGCGTATTCCCACCAGGTTTCAGGTAATGCTGCTTAACGTTGCTGGTCCAGAGACCGTGTTTTGAGAACCAACAGTGTGAGAATGTTAATTCACCTTATGGGTGTTTTTTTTTTTTTTTTTTTTGCTGAAGCAGCCAGGTAACACCATTAACTGAATTAGGAAATTTAGCTGAAGGGGCAACTTGGAGAGGTAGAGAAGATGATAAACTTGGCCTTTTCAAGGAAATGGAAGAAAAGTCCATCAAACCAGCCCTGCGTCGGGTTCTGTGCTGATGGCTAGCTCAGAGCCTGAAGCCTGCTTTGGATTCTGTGTCTCCCTCTCTCTCTCTCTGGCCCTCCCCTCCTAGCGCTATCTCTGTCTCTCAAAAATAAATTAAAAAAAATAAAAAATAAAAATAAAAATAAAAAATAAAAATAAAATAAAAAATAAGACTTCAGGAAGCTTGGGTAAGAATATTTTTATCTATCCTAAATAATGTTTGGGGAAAATGTTTAACCCAAAGACCTTCTCACTTTGCAGCAGTGAGAAGTGAGGTCTATTATTTGAAAATAAACCCATAGGGTGAGTGATCTACAGGAATAATTTCCTTAAAGTGTGATTTTTTTCTTGACACATAATTTTTAAATTTCCTTTACCATAAACCAGAGAGCTTTAGAGATATATTGGGAGTATTTTGTGTAAGTAAGTTATTTAAGAGGAAGAATTTACATGTTTCTAAGTTTTATTTCTACTACAGTTAACTACTAAGCAACTCATTTGGATTTAAGAGCACCTACTCCTAAAGTGAGTTTATACCATGTGGTAAACTTGACACTCAGTTTGTTTCCATTTTGGCAAATGCTGCATGGAGGCGTTTTCATGAATTATTTTCCTCTCAAAATCAAGCTATAGTATTAACAGCATTAGATTTGTAGTCAGGAAACCTGAAATCAAATTTGCACGGTATCACTCTGCCACTATTTATATTTTTGTAAACAGGCCACATTCACCAGTGAGATCTCTTAAGGGTGTGTGTGTATGTATATATATATATGTATATATATACACACACACGTATATATATATATATATATATATATACACGTATATATATATACGTATATATATATATAACCTATATATATCATATATTATATCCATTGGAACATGAATATATTTGTTAAAAGAACTGCAGTGATTCAAGCACATTATATTGTTGGAAGATGTGCTATATTGTTAAATATGCATGGAGAGGAACACTTCACAAGCCATGTCATATTAATGGGGAGGAAAGCTCATATAGTCAGTTGGTTGATAGTTTTAGACAGTTCAAATGGAGAATTGTGTTCATTATTCATATAATTAATGAAAAATATAGACGCCGCAATTCTAGTGACATTTTTAAATCCAAATTCTGCCTATTATATCATAATCTATAAAGGTAAATATATTTTGTTATTTTGTTAGCATGGTGTTGCCTGTTATTAAGTATATATGACAGTACATGTTGTTCATGTCTGTACATAATTTGTTTTATGGGTAGCCTGCTTGTGAAGATTCTCAGAGTGCCACAGATCTAAGTATATTTTGGCTATAAAATTGGACATGGGAAGATGACTATTACTTTTACCTTGGTGTATTATAACGATGAGAAATACCTGCTGCTATCTCGCCAGTTCTGAGGTATAGCTTTCTGCACACTGTAAATGTAGCTGACAACTGAATAATACATCTCAAGTAAATCTTGTAAATTGTGTTTGGTGAACAGAAATAGGGCTTGCTATTTATCTATGATTTTTCTAAGCATATCTGATATACCAATGAAGTATAAGGCAATGTACACAATTCTTTAGGGTATCAGAATCACGGAAAGTGGCAAAGTAATGAAAATGAATATCTGAATTATTAAAGGTGTAGTAATAGGATTTGTACTTTGCCAAGTGTGTTCATGAATTAAGTTGCAATGACAGAATTTTTGTTATCTCCCTAAATGCCAATAATCATTGTTTGTTTAAAACATTAACTCAAGAATTGAACTAAGATTTTTACCTTTCTAAAAGTGAAGAGTTATGCAGGGTTCAACATATTTTTAAATGCTCTCAGTATTTGTTTTTGTTTAGCTGTATTCTGTGAAAATCCTATTTTGTTAGTATAATGATTGTTTTATACATTAAGATTGTATGTAACCCAGAATAAAAACTGCCTTACCAAGAATTGGAGAACTTTACACCAAGTACATCTGTGCTTACCCCATGGAAAGAGAATGGAAATTTGAGAGGAACTTTTCACTATATAGTTGACAGTCCTTAAATCCGGTCACAAAGAATCAAATTTGGATATTCTAAGACATTGTATTAATTCTAATCCACAGTGGCAAAACACTACATTTAATGATATAGAAATGCTGTGAAACAAATGTTGGTAATAAGTATAGTATTTGACAATGTTTTGGCATCAAGATACATTAAGGATGCAAAAAAATCAAACAGAAAATATCCAATGATATTTACACATATCTGGAGAATTCATTCAACTTAATGATTATATTTGTTAATACAGGTCTTGGAATGAGATATCGAAAGACTGAAACCAATACTTTTGATATATGTTGTCAAAAGATGTGCAGTTGGTCATGGGGCACTTTCCAGAAGAGTATAGGATAAAAGCTTAACGATCAGAATAGAGAGAAATGGCTCACTGACAGCTGGGAAATCATTCAACTTGACAGTTTTTCATAGATAAAACAGACAAAAAAAACCTCTTAGTGAATCTTGTTGGGTAGGCAGTTCAATATCCATCAATCTATAAAAAAGAATTATAGAAGGAGAAATTGGAATAAAAACAAATAAATAAATAGCAGAGGAGGAAACACTTTCCAATTCATACTTATGAGGCCACCATTATCTTAATACCAAAATCTCATTAATTAAGTAAGAGAAAACTGCAGAGGAATAGCCCTCATAAACACAATCAAAGTTCTTTAATGAAATATCAGCAGATTAATTATAGAGGTGTATAAAAAGACACTGCCTCATAACCAAGTGCAGTGTATCTAAGTTATCTCAAGTTGGTTCCATGTTCCATAGCTAGTTAAAGTAATCTATCATATTTACAGACTGAAAAGGAAGTTCATATAATTATCTGAATTGAAGAAAAAATTGACAAAAGTCAACATTCGTGTATAATGAAAACTTTCATTAAACCAGTCAAAGAAGGACACTTCTTGGAACTGATTAGTTGAATGTTGGACCCTGGCATCTAACAGTATTCTTCATGGTAAAAGGCAAAACTTTCTTCCTAAAATCAGAAACAGTTCAAGAATATAGATAGCACCACTTCTTTTCAACCTTTACTGAAAAGTATAATAGGGCAAAGACATCGTATGATTACACTAGAAATGTAATAAGACAAAAAAATAAAACAGATGAATAGAGAATGGGAAAAAGGAAAATACATAATTGTGCATAGAAAATCAAAAGAACTAATCAAAAACCCGCTCAAAAGAAAAGATGAATTTAGCTAGGTTATTTACAATAAAAGGTCAATATATTAAAGTTAAAAGTATGGTTATGTGCTAGTAATAAACAACTAGGAATTTAAGTTAAATTTATGCTAAGTTAAAAAAAAGGCAGGAAGAAAGAGGAAACGCTGCTTCCATTTACATATGGTCAATTGAAATACAACTAAGTTGTGAAGATAGTTCAATAGATAAAGGATAGTTTTGTTTTTTTTAACAAATGGTGCTGGAAAATTGGGTGTTTTCTGCAAACAATGAAATATACCATACCTTCCAATATACACAAACATACAAGTAGCTACTTGAAAGACATTGTAACTGAAAAAAATCTACAATTACAAAACTTCTCAGAAAAAAACAGAAAAAAGCTTTGTGACTCGGGGTTAGGTAAATATTTTTTAAGGTAAGACACAAAAGCACATATCAGAAAAGGAAAAAAAAATCATGGGGAATTCATCATAATAAAAAAGTCTGCTCTTCAAAAAACTCTAAAGAAAATTAAAAGATAAGCCACACTTGAAAAAAGTATTTGCAAAACATATATCTGAGGATATTGCAACCAGAATATATTTTTAAAAAAACTCTTGGAACTCAATAATAATAATAAAACAGACCAATAAAAAAGTAGAAAAATATTTGCTGATACACTTCACCCACAACTAGATACAAAGGCAAATATGCACATTTAAGGATATTTAGCATTATTAGCCATTAAGATAATGCAATTCAAACCACAATGAGATACAATCACAGACCTCTAGAATGGCTTAAATTAAAACAACAAGAAGCAAAAAGAGGTGACTAGAATTGTTATTTGTTGCTTTTTGGAATGTAAAAATGGTAGAGCTATTTAGGATAATAGTTTTGTAGTTTCGTACAAAGTTAAATATTTACTTGTAGACTTCCAAATTAGCCAAACTGCCCCATTCCAAATATTTACTTAAGTGAAATGAGAACAAATACCTACACAAATACTTGTTCATGCATCTTTATAGAAGTTTTGGTCATAATAACTTAAAATTGGAAACAACCCAGGTGTCTATCATGTGAACAGGTAAATAAATTGTGGTATATCCATATGGTTGAATACTATTCAGTAATGAATATATTGGATTCCTGATTCATGCAACAATGTAAATAAATACCAGTAGCATTATGCTATATAACTCAAGACAAAAATAGTAGATACTGTTTATTCCCATTTCTATAAGATTCTGGAAAAGGCAATAGTGTAGAAACAAAAATCAGATCAGTCGTTGACCAGAGCTATTAGCAGGGAAAAGAGCTCCACTACAAGTATCAGGAAGAATATTTTGGAAGTGATGGGACTGTTTTTATCTTGATTCTGTTGTGAATTCCTAATTATATGCATTTGTCAAAATTCATTCCTAATTATATACATTTAAATATACATCTAAATATGGTGCACGTTACTCACATAAAGTATTCCTTAATCACACATGACTTAGAAAAAAAAGAATTATTTTTAATGTTAAAAAAAGAAAATTGAGCAATTCCATATATATTCCAATTTCCACATTGAAAACCACTGTTAATAGAGTTCTAGTTTGTAGTTTTTCTTATATAGCCTTTTTGTATTCTGCTTAGGTATTTTCTTATGTCTTCTGTGAACTCATAGTCCTCTAGAATGGTGTTTGTAACACAAAGGAAAGGGGAGCGGAGGGGGTAAACCATAGGCCACAGCACAGCTGGGTTTTCCACACTGAGTTTAGAAAGCTTTCACATTCAGGGAACCTTCATATTCTTCCTTCATGGATACTGCTATTTCCTAAGAATCATGATGTGTGTTTGTAATCACCAAGCATATAGACCACGAATGGAGAGCTAGGGGAGAGACCTGTTGTTTCATCTGTCTATTATCTGATCCCTGTTCCAGCTGATGATTAGTGTCTCCTGCTCTGGACCTGAGTAGTGATGCTTTTTTTCCCCCCTCCTTTTAGTGGTGACTGGAAAGGCAGTGATCCACTGATGGTAGGAGGGCAAGAAGGTAACATACAAATGAGTAAAAAAATTCTCCCCCAAATTATACCCATCTTCCTGTGGCATCTCCCAGATACTATTGTGGGGGGAAACTAGCAGAACATGTTCCTTCACTACTTTTACAAGAAAAGAAACCGTAGAAGTCCTTCAATTAAAAACACACAGTTGAGGGGCGCCTGGGTGGCTCAGTTGGTTAAGCCTCTGACTGCAGCTCAGGTCATATTTCAACATTTGTGGGCTTGAGCCCTGCGTCAGGCTCTGTGCTGACAGCTAGCTCAGAGCCTGGAGCCTGTCTTCAGATTCTGTGTCTCCTTCTCTCTCTGCCCCTCCCCCTCTCATGCTCTGTTTCTCTCTGTATAAAAAATAAATAAAACATTAAAAAATTAAAAACACACAGTTGAAATTAGGTTAAACTCTGACTATAGAAAAGTTAGTCCTCACTACAACAAAATGGTGGAAGCATTGTATATTGATGCGACACGGTAGATGTTCTCTAATAAATTCACTTACCTATCTTAAATATTTAATATTCCCCATATTCCTTTCTGTCACATCAGAATATTTATAAAAGAAGTGAACAAAATTAGAACAAGAGAAATCAAACTATATTGGAAAGATACTATTAATAGAATTTTGTGACTAATTTGATATATACACAGAGATCAGAGTTTTAGAAACAAGTCTGAGCATATATATTATATTTTAAGGTAAAGAGTCTTTCCTTATATAAGACATTTATCAATTAATTAACTAATTAATTAAAACAGCTGCCTAACCTCAACTTAATTTCTTTTAAGTTGAGTCTCTTAGCCAAGCTAATTTTGCCATTCCCTAGATTAATGTCTGGTTTTAAAATATACTTTTGTACTACCACAACCACATCTTTTTCTACAAAATGTAAATTACCACTCTCAATAGTTTATCAAATTCCAACTTATTTTTTCTTTTTAAGGCTTCCAAATATTACCATTGGTAATATAACTTAACCTTTCCTTTCTACAGTTTATCTAAATAAGCTCATTTCAGCTCTCTCTATAAATAAAGATCTCTGTCTTTAGATAGACAACAAGGAAACAATGGAGCTTTAAAATCTTTATAATATCAATGATTTTTACTGTTTTCAAGTTCCGACAAGCCATTTGCCTAAAAGATGATGCTCTCTAATGTCATGCTTCATGGTAAAAAACTTCAATTTCAGTGGTATTATAAAAGATGAAGAGAAGAAATATGGGGCACCTGGGTGGCTCAGTCAGTTAAGCATCTGACTCTTGCTTTCAACCCAGGTCATAATCTCACAGTTTGTGAGATGGAGCCCCACAGTTAGCCTCCATGTGCTGACAGCACGGAGCCTGCTTGCGATTCTCTCTCTCCCTCTCTCTCTCTCTCTCTTTGCCCCTCCCTAGCACTCACTCTCTCTCTCTCAGATAATAAATAAACTTTAAAAAAGAATTATAAAAGAAATTAAGTTCTAACTAAATACAATGCCAATAAAATAATTTAAGTACAATAGAAAACAATAAATAAGTACTCATGCTCACTGGGGTATCGATAGAAGTTCTATTTTGGTGTTTACCAAGGACAAGCCTCTGTCTGGGCTGGCAGGATGCAAGAGATTTAGATAAGAGGATACCTTCTCTATCACCAGAAAATTTCAAAGTTGAGATTCTACAATGGTCTCCCTTACCAGCTCTTGGCTTATCTGCCCTGGGGTACAGGAATATCCCTTAGATCCAACATACTGAGCCACTCTTAGAAGACTAAATTGGAGCCAACAAATTAATATTCTGTAATGATCCTTAAACATTCTTTAACAAAAAATAAATTCCTTGAAAATAAAAAAATTAAATAAAATAACTCCTTTTATTTTAGGCTACCATTTTAGAAATTATGTGTGTCATTTATATAATATCATGTATCTTACTATTTCTTATACAGGGAAGAGTTAAAATTTCAAAATAAAAGTGACAATTAAATATGCAATTCATGTCTTCAAAAATTTATGATAATTAATTATATGAGTAATTACATGAGTATTTAGAGGAATGCAATTAAATTTTTTTCTAATAATTAAAAAGAAATTGATAGCATACAAGCTATATAGATTATTATTAAATTCTTCCTACATCTTACAAGCTGGAAATTAGAATAGTATTAAGTTATACACATAAATGTGTATATAACAATAGTATATATGTATGTGTATATATATATAAAATATACATGTATATTATTGAATCTTCACAAAATTCCTCAAAGTTTTTATTCTATTGATGAGGCCATTTGAGTCCTATGAATGTTAAATAATTTATTCCATGTTTCACAGATAGTTAAAGAACCAGAATTTAAAATCAGCTCAGTCTAATTCTAAAACACTTGCTGTTAAGTATTTTTAATATTGCACTCCTTCACCTCCTAGATCGTTTACACAAACGTGGGCTTTGATTAAAGTCCCGGCATAGATTTCAGTTAAAGTAAATACTGAAAAGCAGGAAAAGAGAAATCTTATTCAAAGAGAACAAGTTGGTAGTGGAGTCAACATACAACTCAAATGCCTCCCCCTCCCATCTTCTTACTTTGTTTACCTAAACTGTAAAATAGAGGTAGTGCTAGTACTTTTCTCAGAAGGTTATACCAAAACCTATGAGACAGCATGTGCCTATATGTATATGTGTGTATCTGTGTATGTGTATATACATACACACACACATCTGTGTGTGTGTGTTCTACATTTACATGCACGTGTACACATGAGCGTGCTGGCCCCATGATAAATATTTAACAAATGTTAATATTGTGTTGTGCTTATAATTTTATGATAGTCTTATTTACACTTTGACTTTTCTTTTAAAAAGTCCTTTAAACTCATAAATATCCTGAAAAAGGTGTCCTCTTGATGATGTTTCAAAGTGTGCAGAGTAAGCTACAGTGGGGGGTGTGAGGCAAACGGCAAGACAGCTTTTGGCTAGCAAACCACGTGACACTTAGCCACATCAGCAGCAATTAGAACCATTCAAAGAAAAATATTAGCATTTAGGGGCGCCCCAAAGTTCAAATACACTGCAGAGTTAAGTCCAGGGCTTCGTGCTCTTCAGGGGTGTACTGGAACATAATGAACAGGGTCACATTGTTTTTGTACCTTTACAGCACATTGGAAGCAAAGTGATGGGAAGATCAGCCACGGAAAGCAGATCTGCGTGCTACTGAAGTGGTGGGGATAGTTGCAGTGTACAGCAGGACCGCGTAAACAGGGCCTTCAGCGAATACTGATATTTGTGATAGCAGGGACTGTCACAGGGCAGGTGAGTTGAGCCAGATGACTCCGTTCTCACTCCGGAAGTACTATACCTGTACACTACTACAGCGGTACCAGGTTGTAGGGTCTCCCAGCCACTTTGAACGAGAAGTGATATTTCCCTGACTCAGAATTCATAAGGAGTGATGAGGATGGCAAGACAGTGGCTTAGAAAAGATAATTGGCATCGACTAAAAACCAGGAGGGAAACTGTATACTGGAAAAAGAGTACTATCATCATTAATCAGGAACTGGAAATAACACTTAATTAGGTACAATTTCTGGAATGACTCCAGATAGGTAATCCAGAACCATGGCAATGAATGGTAAACTTTCAGTTTAGATGGATTAGGGAGACCAAGGATCCCCGTCTGCCTAGAATTTTGATGGTTTTAGCATCGAATATCTCTCCTCAGGAAAAAAAAAAAAAAAACCTAGTCCTGGGCAAACCAGGAAAGTTGGTGTCAGATGAAGGAGAAGTGGCAGAAGGAGGTGTTGGACAGAACCAGAGAGCATAGAGCACAACAGTGGCAGTGACAGAAATATTTTTCCTCTAAAAGCAGATATGGCAGAATATTCTCTCCCCCACGGGTCTGGAATTAGCCTGCAGTATTGGCTGGAATTAGACTGTACTTTTTTTTAAGAGTACTTATTTATTTTGAAAGAGACAGAGACAGCTCAAGTGGGGAAGGGGCAGAGAGAGAGGGAGAGAGAGAATCCCAAGCAGGCTCTGCACAGTCAGCACAGAGCCTGATGTGGTCTGGAACCCATGAACCATGCGATCATGACCTGAGACAGAACCAAGAGTCTGACCCTCAGCCATCTGAGCCACCCACGGGCCTCTAGACTGCACTTCTAATAGAAGAAGCATCAAAGAAGGTTTTGTGGACATATTTTAACAATCTCAGGACTCTGTTGGTTATAGGTTTCTTTCAATAAGTACCACATTTCAGAGATTCACCAATGCTTTTCTGTGTGTAAGTAGTTTGCTCCCTTTTATTGCTGGGCAGTATTCTGTTATACATGTTACAATCTGTGTTTCCATTCATTTGTGATAAATACCCTAATTGTTTCCAGTTTGAAGTTTTTATGAATAGTGTTCCTATAAGCACTTATGCAGAGGCAGTGTGTGACTTAGTTTTTATTTCTCTTAGGTAAATATAGTAATGTATATACTTAACGTCTCAGGTCATATAGTAAATGTATTTTTAACTTTATTAGGAACTGCCAAATTGTTTTTCTAAATGGTTGTACTATTTTACATTCCCATCAACAGTGTATAAAGATCAGGTGCTTCACATCCTCAACAATACTTGGTACCGTGGATGGGTAACAGTATCTCATTGCACTATTTTATTTTTAATATTTATTTTGAGAGAGAGAGAGCAAGCAAGCACAAGCCATGTAGGTGCAGAGAGGGGGGTAGAGGATTTGAATTGGGCTCTGTGCTGACAACAGAGAGCCCTCCATGGGAGTCAAACCAGGAGCCACGAGGTCATGACCTGAGCTGAACGTGGGCGCTTAACCAACTGAGCCAGCCAGGCACCTTGATGATGGTAAGTTTTTAAATTGTTACATACTCATCATTTTTTAAAAAGTTATATTAGTGCCAGCCTACAAAATCTTTGCTAAATCAATGAGATAATAATTTTCTCTTATATATTTTTAGGTGACATTCAGTTTGAGTTTTTCGTTTAAGTCTATCATACATTTCAAAATGGATTTTTTTTTTATACATGGGGTAAGTTTTGAGGTTCATTATTTTCTACGGATATCAAGTTTATCCATCATTGAAGGAAACTATCATCATTTCAAATTGAAATTGTTTGGCATTGTCACACACACACACACACACACACACACACACACACACACACACATTTTTTACTCTCTAGTTTATTCCATTGGTTTGTACACTGGTTTATAGGTCTACTTTTACACCAATACTATACTGTATGGAATATAATAGCTCTAAATTAAGTCACAAAAATAACACTAAAAGTTTTTTTGGCTGGTCTAGATCCTTTGTATTTCCATGTGAATTTTAAAGTCAAGGTATTAACTTCTACCAAAAAAATGCCTGTGTGAATTTTGATCAGACTAGCATTGAATGTCTAAATTGAGTTAGAGTAGTGCTGCAGTTGTTAACTTTCCAATTTCTGAGGATTTTCCAAACATCTTATTGTTATTGATTTCAAATTGAATTCCTTTTTGGCCAGAAAATATACTATATATGATGCCAAACCTTTTGAATTCATGGAGACTTGTTTTATGGCCCATCTTCATAAATGTTCCATGTTCACTTGAAAAGAATGTATATTCTGTCATTGCTGGGTGTACTGTTATATAAATGTCAATTAGGTTAAGTTGGTTGAGTGTGATGTTCAATTCTATATCTGTATTGATTTTCTGTCTACCCATGCTTTCAGTTTCTGAGAGAAAAATGCTGAAATCTCAAACCACAATTTTGAATTGTTCATTTATCTTTTCAGGCCTATCATTTTTTTATCTTACATATTTTAAAACTCATTTGTTAGGTATATACACATTTAAGATAGTTATGTGCTCTTGATTAATAGGCTCTATAATCATTAAGAAATGTGCCTTTTTATTTCTGGTAATGTTTTATGTTCTGCAGTCTATTCTGTCTAATATTAATACAGCTGCCTTTTATCATTAGTGTTTACATAATGCAATTTTCTCTGTTAACTTATCTGTGTCTTTTTATTTAAAGGTCAGATTTTATAGGCAGCATTTGTTTATGATTTATTCTTTCATGCATTCTGACAATGTCTGAGCAACCATAAATATGTAATTATTAATACATTTGAGTTTACCACTACTAAGATGCAATATAGAATAATCACTACAGATTTTTCTCTTGACAGATACAAATCCTCAGTTCTAGAATATTGCCATATTTGAATGATTCCCATTTCTTCACAATATCATGATCTGTCCAATGCTAGAATTACTCATACATATTTGCCAAGAAGTATCCCCAAATTCCAACTATCCACAGTCTTTTCTACCTACCCCTGCCCCCCACTTCCTCACTGTCTTTTTACCTGGGAAATTTCTACCTAACTTACAAGATTCATTTCATAAGGAAATTATCCTGTGAAATCTGCCAAGTCTGACTTCTGTCCTACCATGTTTCTATTGTGTGCTATACTTTCATTTCTTTCACTAGCACTTCCAGTGTTTTTATTTTTTTAATTGAGTATTGTCTGTTCAGTCTTCCATAACAGAATACCACAGACAGGGTGGTTTAATAACCGGTTTGTTTTCTCAGCGTTTTGGAGGTTATAAGTCCAAGGTCAGGGTGCCAGCAGGGTTAGTTTTCCGGTGAGACATTTATTCCTGGCTTGCAGACGTGAAGCTTTATGACTGTCCTCACATGACCTTTCCTCTGTGCACATGGACTCTTGGTGTCTCCTCTCTTCTTCAGTGATATTGGAATGGAGTTCCATCCCATTTGACTTTATTAAACCTTAATTACCCTTCAATAGGCCCTGTTTCTAAATATTAACACATTAGGAGTTAAGGCTTCAACATATGAATGGGGGGGCGCATAATTCAGTTTGTAATAATCTTGACTTCTCCCTTCCCATTCATGTTCTGCTTGCATGCAAAATACAATCATCTCACCCTAACAGCCTCAGTATTTTTAGTATCCTTGTGTGTGTGTGTGTGTGTGTGTGTGTGTGTGTGTGTGTGTGAGACACACAGAGAGAGAGAGAGAGAGAGACAGACAGAGAGAGAGGGAGGGAGGGAGGGAGAAAAGAGTGCACACACGTGATTGAGGGTGGAGGAGAGGGAGATGGAGAGAGAAAATCTTAGGCAGGTCCCATGCCCCAAGTGGAGCCTGACATAGGGCTCCATCTCACAACTCAGGGATCATGATCTAAGATGAAATCAAGAGTTAGACACTTACCTGACTGAGCCACCCAGGTACACCTCATAATTTTTAACCTATTTTAGCATCAACTCAAGGCCAAAGTCTCATCTAATCTAAGTATCATCTAAATGCGGTATGGGTGAGACTTGAAGTATGATTCATCTTGAGGCAAAATCCCTCTCTAGCTGTAAACTTGTGAAACTAGGTAAGTTATTTGCTTCCAAAGGATAACAGTAAGACAAGCATTGTATAGACATTCTCATTCCAAAAGGAAGAAATTGAATGGAAGGAAGAAAAGGGTGAAAGGTCACAAGCAAACTCCAAACCTAGCAAGGCAAATTTCATTAGATCTTACAGCTTCAGAATAATCCTCTTTGGTTAGAGGCTTTGCTTTCCAAGTCCACATGCTGGTGACTCTGCCCTTTTTGACCCTGGGTGCAGTCTTGCCTCTCAATTTCTCATTGAGGGCACTATGTCCTATTGAAATTGAAGAGAAGAACCCACTTCCTATAAGCAAGGATGAAACACCCTGGCCCCACCAAGGTCTGTGAGCTCTGCACCTATGGTAGCAATGGCAGCCCTGGGTAAATAGCCTGTTGTTTGTAGCCAAACACTCTATCGTCCTGTCCAGCAAAAACCCCCAAATTCCAAAAGCTATCTCATATATCCTCCTGTCTTTTTCTCCTTTCATCCCAGGTGACAGTGGTATAACCCCAGCTCTATTCCTGGTTTCAGCTGAGATGGCTGATTAAAACGACAGGTCATCTCCTATAGAGCGACTGGCAAGCTATACCCTTGACGTTCTCTCCAAAATACACTTTCTCAGTTTTTGCAAAATGAATAGTCTGACAACCTTATATGTCTTCATGATTCCTTTTTGCTTAACAGTTCCTTCAGTTATCTCTTTCTCCCTACATTTTACTACAAGCAATAAAGAGGAGTCAGGTGCACCTTCAAAACTTTGCTTAGAAATCTCTGCTGCATATCCAAGGTGGTCACTCACAAAATCTATGTTCGACAAAACACTGGAACATAATTCACCCAAGTTCTTTACCACGTTATGACAGGGATTGCCTTTCCATTTCCAGTAACATGTTCCTCATTTTGATTTGAGATCTCATCCAGAAGCATATTTAATATCCATGTTTTTTTTTTATCAATAGTTTCTTTGAAGCAATCTAGATTATTTCCAACAAGTAACTCAGAAACCTTCCAGATTCTTTTCATCACTTGGTTCCAAGGCCACCTGTCCAGTTTTATGTGTTTGTTACAGTAGTGTCCCACTTGTTGGTACCAAAATCTGTGATACTGTGCTTGGGCTACCATAACAGAATACCACAGATTGATTGGTTTAAACTATAGAAATTTATTTTCTCACAGTTCTGGAGGCTGAAAGTCTAGGATCAAAACGTCTTCAGGTTTGGCTTCTGGTGAGATATTTCTTCCTAGCCACTTTGTCTCTGTGACTTAGATGGACTTTCCTCGGTGCATTCACAATTCTGGGGTCTCTTCCTCTTTTTATAAGAATACCAGTCCTATTGGGTTTTGGTCCATTTTTATGGACTCATTTAATCTTAATCACCTCCCTAAGGACCCTATCTTTAAATCTAGTCACATCGTGGATTAGAGCTGTAACTGATGAATTTGCAGGGGGACATGATTCAGCCCATAACAAGTGTACACTTGTCTGTATCATCTACTAGAATATAATCTGTAAGAGAATAAGGAGTATGTTTATCCTTTCATAAATCATACTATGGCCTAGTATAGACACAATGCAAACCTTCAATTATTACTTAATGTATCACATTGCATTCGAATATGAAACATGAAAAGGAATTATAGCAATTAACCTGATAAGGGTCAGTGTTCACAAATTTCCTGAAGAGGTTATACTACTTAAATTCTAGTAGTCTATCAAGCCATCTATTTGGTGGATTTCACTGGGTGAATAGTGACAGTGACTTCAAGAAAAGATTATGTCCAGCTGTAATCAGTTTTAGATAGTCTAAAAGCATAGAGGGAACAGTGGAAGAAAATGAAACAGGAATTATCCAAAACAGAAGGAGAGGCACTAAGGAGGGATTTTCCCTGCAGTGGCTTTCTTGAGTCATGCCTGATGGGACTGGAGTGAAAGTATGGAAATGACAGTCCAAATGCAATGTAACCACTTGATAGTACTGAAGCAGGAGTAAGAAAAGGCAGTGATAGGGGAGCAAGAATATAAACCACTACGTATGCCCATACACGGAGCAGTGTCCAATGGAGTCGAATCATGTAGAGTGTAGACATAGCAACTGATTCATTGGGCAGCAAAGGGGAAAAAGGAGTCAGATTAGTGCTACTCCATTATAGTCACTGGATAGTCTCCTGTATAACCAATGGCTATAATTAAGAGGTACTGGAACATTGGCAAATAGACCCTACAATACAATCTAAAGCAGGGATAACAGTATGGAACTCCGAGGGCAGTGGTGAAAAAGTCAAGAACGGAGTTTCAGCAGTTAGAAAAGTAAGGCTCAGAGATACCAGGCAGAAGAAGGTGTTGGTGGTATTCTGGAATAGCTCCATTATTGATGCTGCTGGGGTATTGGGCCAGAGAGTACAGGGTATTTTTCATTTGTTCCTCTAGGTTCATTCTTCACCCTTCCTCACTATACTCTTGATCCAATAGCTTTACCTATATGGACACTATTAAAATAATCCATTGCTCATGGCTCATTGGTTGAATCTTTAAAATGAGACATCCAGAAGAAAATATCAGGGTAAGAGGAGAGGAAGCTTGAATTATTTATTTCTCTGAATCTTTCCACCTGGGGTCTCCTTCACTGACTGTGTAATTCATCCCAAGGTAATTTTTCCCTTTAGAAATCTTTTTTCCATTTGAACTCCATTATTTCATGTTTTGGTGGCCTTGGCACTGCCTTGCCATTTCTCCCCTGATGATAAATATGGTCCCTTTTTTTTCCTCCTTACTAGATTAAAAATATTGCACTATCACTCTTGGCTCTACTATAAATAACTCATATAGAAAAACTTCTGTTGAACTTTCCTCAAATTACTCATTTTGTGTATATTAATTAATTTCTATCTCGATCATGATGAATACAGAGCAAACAATGATATTATTGTACTGGAATGCCAAACTATCTCAGTTCAATGCAGGGTAAATCAAGCTCACTGAAAAATAGGGCATTTGGGTCACTAAGGGTGATCTTGGGCTCCAAGGTGACAAATGAAACTATCTAAAAGAGAAGGACTGGGTAAGTGTGTCTCAATAGACTTAAATTCCCTATGATATGTATGATAGAGATATCTGACCATAGATTTATAGACTTAATCAGTGACTTTCTCAGCTACAACTCCTGTATGTCAAGTTATATCATCTCTTCTAGAACAAGACTAGAGATTAGAAGAACTAAAGTGAGGTTAATCTTGCTCCAAACAAGAATAATGGCTTATTAAGTCACAACTGTTTTCTTCTGCACCTTTACATTAATTATATTTTTAAAATTTCAATTAAGAACAATTATAACTTTGAAGTAACAGTGCCCTTGAATTTTCCTTGTTCTTAATACTAACTTCCATTTCTATTTCATCAGGCAAAATTATGCTCCCTTACCAGTACCTTATTACTTCATTTCTTAAACTCATAAATAAGGTAATATTCTGTAACAAAGTTCTTTTAAAGAGAAGGCATATGTGTCCCTTTATCATATATGTCTTTATTTTTTTTTGAAATTTTATTTTTTTTACTTTATAAAGCTTCCTATTTTTTAACATATGCAATTATTTTCCATCATTTACAATACAGTAGTTACAATGACACTCCAAACAGAAAAGCAAAGTAAAAAATCAAAACACCAACTTCTGTTTCATGTACTTAGACTTATACAGAAATTAGAAGGTTAAGTAACAACTAGTTAATCACCTAATTTCACAGCTATCTGAACTGGCAATCGTTATATAGCAGCTTATCTATGATACATTCAAGATACATGATACAATATATTACTTGTTCATAGGCTACAACACAGCCTGCTTAATACCTTTCCTTAAATTCCACCTCTATACTACAATATGCTTGAGGTCCATGCAAAAAAGTAGCTACCTTTTATGCAGGAAATGGATGATGAAGTCTTTGGTGTTGTAAAAGCAACTCC